>NC_132793.1:119216071-119534285 GCF_048418805.1 Vulpes vulpes | reverse complement strand
GCTGAACATGCACAAGTTTTGAAATCAAATGAAGTTGGGTTGAAATCCAGACTCAGACATTTAATAGCTGGGTCAACTTTATCAAGTTAAACAGCTTCTCTGAGGACTCAATTTACTTACCTGTAAAATCAACATAGACATATGGATATTGGAGAATTGGTATGCAAAATCAACAAGGATAACAAATACAATGTCCTTTGTATAACAAAAAAGGCTAGTTTTTTTTTTCCTTCCCCATCTCTCTCTTTGGGTAACTTCTGTAGAAATCCCTACACCTCAAAATATTTGGGAAGTATTGCTTCAGTGCTTGAGTATCCTGCCTTCATAAATACCTTGTATACTCTACCCCTTCAACTGGTAATACTCTTGTCATTAGAGCAGTTTTGCCATCATTAAGATTTGTGAATGACTCCTGTGATTTTTGCCATATCCTTATAGACCATTGATACTGTTTGCTTAGTATATGTTAGACTTGCCCAAGGGTTTAACATGGCTAAAACTACAAACTCAATATTCTAATTATATACACATACAAGAACATACAGCTTCTCTGATGGGTATTAAAATAACTATTATATTTTTGTGATTCACCTAAAATGCATGCAGTATGCTAATACAGGAGTCCCAAACTACTCTAGGTATTTTATTTTATTAAAGATTTTTTTTGTTTTCATTTGAGAGAGAGCGAGAGCATGAACAAACAGTGGGGAGGGTCAGAGGGAGAAGGAGAAACAGGCTCCTTGCTGAGGAGGGAGCCTGACATGGGGCTCCATCCAAGGACCCCAGGATAATGACATGAGCTGAAGGCAGACACTTAACTGACTGAGCCACCCAGGCACCCCTATTCTAGGTATTTTAAATAGAAAGGGATTTAATACAGGGAATATGGTGCTTATAAAAGCACTGGAAGTCCTGGAGGATTAACTTGGGGCTGACTCTTCAGGACTGACTCCCATAACACTGTAGAACTGAACTGCCAGGATATTTGAGTTTCTATTTTATTAGTCATCAGAATTATCAGAAGGTAGTTTTTAGAGGGTCCATCCCAAATCTTCATTATTGCTAGAAAAATAACACTGCTGCTGGTGAATCAGAAATGGCATCTTTATAAAGAACAAGTTATTCATACATTGATTTTATTTCTCCACCTATAACAGGTCTACTCCATGTTTATCCTATGTGTTTAATTAATTTTTTAAAAGATTTTATTTATTTATTTATGAGAGACAGAGAGAGAGAGAGAGAGAGGCAGAGACACAGGCAGAGGGAGAAAAAGGCTCCATACAGGGAGCCTGACATGAGACTTGATCCCGGGCTCCAGGATCAGGCCCTGGGCCGAAGGCAGTGCTAAACCACTAAGCCACCGGGGCTGCCACCTCCCCACCTCCCCTTTTTTTAAAGATAGAATAACTAAGTTATAAAACCCACCTCAACTATGATATCAATTGATGCCAACCCAGGCAGAATAAGAATACAATGGGAAAATGTTTTTGCCTGTTCTGGTAGCCAGTGGCTCCAAAAGAAAAGGAGAGAAGTGCTGGCTGGCAAAACTTGTTCTAAATGCAACCATTCTATTTTTTCTAAGACTCCTGGAATTTTGCTAATGACTGACATCGAATCTTCAGGCCTGCAGTTTCAGCAGTAGACTGCTTTCCCCTCCCCCCACCCCTGGCGGTTTTTTTTTTTTTTTTTTTTTTTTAAAGATCAGGGTAAGGTTTGTTTTTGTCCAGTCTCTGGCATCTCCTTGTAAGCAGGGACTTGTTTTATTCATTGGTTTGATGGTTCCTGGCACACTGGTTCCCTTGATTATATATATATACTTATTGTGTGAATGAATAAATGCCTTTCCCAGAGGTTTCTCTAGTGTTTTCATGACCATTTTACTATTTATTTTGGTAATAACTGTCACATGCTAATTTCTACCTGTGCATTAGCCCTTATCTTAAATGTCACTTCCTTCGAGAAGCCTTCGTGATCCTCTATACTAGGTAAGGTGCTCCTGAGTTCAACTCTCTTGCACATCACTCTTATTACTGAGAAAATCTCTATGAGGGAAGTTTCGTGTTTATTTACTGTGCTCCCTTTATATTCCCAATTCTAAGGTCAGTGCCCATCACATAGTATTTAATCAGTATTTGCTGAATAAATCAAGTTAACTGGCATGTAATTGATCTCTGTCTAAAGGCCAGAACTCTTTCAGCATAGCCAGGTATTCTTGTACCACCTATTCACCGGTCTTGGCTTTCAAGCTGTCTCCTTAAAAAAAAAAAAAAAAAAAAAAAACTTGTTGAGGCATAGTTTACAGATCATACATAAAATTCATCCATTAGATTCTTCTTACTAATGTTTCTCTCTCATTTTCTGGGTGAAACTCATTTATCTGATGGTAAAAATGGAAGAAGATAGAGGTGGAATGGAGTGTTAACTTGGAGAGAATGGGCTCTTAGAGCCCTACTTACTAGAGTTTACTTCTGTTTTATTTTTCTTTGCAATCATAAGCAAATTAACTTATCTAAGCCTCAAATTCTAATCTGTAAAATTGGATTAGTAAGAGTTTTACCATCAGATCCTCTAAGGATTGAGATGACACGCAAAAGATCTGTCCAGTGATCCACTGGAGATTTATTTTTAATACCTCAAAAAATGTAAATCTCGCTGTCTTCTCTCTGTCACCTATTATTAACCTTGGACCCCCTCAACAGTAGGTCTATTCTTTCATCATTATCATTATTTTGTTATGAGCATATTAAAACAACCACAACCTTCTTGCTTCCCTAGCGTTTCTGCAAGCCCCATTTCATTCTGAGGTTTAGCTCTCCTGACACTGTTCTTACAGAATTTTGTCCTTCTTTTTATTCATTCTTCTGCATATGCTTTTTCTCTCCATCTTTTGCATTTGCTAGTAGGAAAAACAAGCTCCACCTGAGATCATTAGAGAACAGCTGTTCCTTTAGTTGCCATCCTCCTTCTCCTTCAGGGTGAATATTCCACTGTGAACTCGGAATTTTATTTGCCAAAGTCTCCCATTCTTTAAAAAATGCGTTTCCTTTTACACCCTCTCCTCTCCAAATCATTTCTTTCTCTCCCCTGGAGCTGTGTCCTAAAGTCTCCGGCCGCCTGCCTCCTCTCCGTGCTACATTACGGTCACATCCACCAGGTTCCTACAGCTTCCCCATGACCAACCAATTCTTCCCGGGGAGTCACATTACATCAGCATTACTAATGCACCATCCTTTAAGGCTCCACACCGTTTTATTCTAGGCAGCCCATTAAAAAACGAACCTCGGTACTAACATGGAGGATGAACCACCTAAGGTCAAATGCAAACTGCTGCAAGATTCGGGAAGCGCAGATTTATATGCATCCTAAATATATACCTGTTGAATAAGGGCTTTTTCTCTAAGCTTCAGAAACCCTGAGCAATCCGGTAATTGAGATGGTAAGAATGGTAGGTTTCCAGAAACTTCGCAAAAAAAAAAAAAAAAAAAAAAGGCTCCATCTAAAGGACTGCTCCACACGCTCAAGGAACACCCACCAACAAAACCCATCGCCACCACCACCAGATTATCTCACCAGCAAGTGAGACTGCAAGGTTGGGGGCCCGGCCGTACCACTCCGCAAGACGCACGGGGGGGTTCGTGCCCGTTTGGCGGCGGCGGCCCCTTTCCCCGTCGCTTGGTTTTGCCCCCGCTCCCCCTGCGCAGGCACCCGAAGTGCGTCAGGCCGGCGCTTTATAGCTGCAGCCTGGGCGGCTCCGCTCGCTGTTTGTCCCGGTCCCTCGGCAGCGGCTCCTCCCGCGCTCCGCCAAGATGCAGCTCAAGCCGATGGAGATTAACCCCGAGGTGAGCGTCAGGGGCGCCGCTGCCCGGGGAGCGCGGGGCCGCCGCGTCGGCGACCGGACGCGTCTTTGTAATTTGTCTTCTTTGCATTTGCCTTTCAGATGCTGAACAAAGTGAGTGGCGTCTCGCACCGCCTCCGTCCCCGCTCCCCGGGCGCACCCCTGCGGCGGGCCCGGGGGTACTGCGGAGCCGCGGGCGGTGGCAGCTCCCGAGGGCGTGGCGCGGGCCGGTGCGCCCGGGCTTCGCGGGAGCCACGTGTGGGCCGCGCTTTGTGCTGTGTCACCGCGCCCGGGCGTGGGGGTGGGGGCGGGGGCGGCGGCGGGGCGGGGGGCGGGGCGGGCCGCGACTCCTCCCCGGCCGGGGTGGGGGCGCCCGCGGCGCGGGAGCGGCCCCGCCCTCCGGCAGGTGCGGGCGGCCCGCGGGCCTCGCGCGCCTGGCCGCCCGGTTTTGCCTCCGCAGGTGCTGGCCCGGCTGGGGGTCGCCGGGCAGTGGCGCTTCGCGGACGTGCTGGGGCTGGAAGACGAGGCTCTGGGCTCGGTGCCGGCGCCCGCCTGCGCGCTGCTGCTGCTGTTTCCCCTCACGGCCCAGGTAGGGCGCGGGGTGCGCGGGCCCGGGGGGTGCGCGCGGCTCGCGGAGCCGGGGTCGTGGAGGGCCCGCGTGGACTCCGGGCTGCCCTGCTCTCCCCTCCCGGGCCGGGCGCCCGCAGCTCCGCACCTGGCGCCTTCCTGCGGGGGCTGCGGAGAGGAGCCCGCCCTTTCCTGGCACCTCCTCCTCTGGCGGTGAGAGCCTGGGCTGGCTCCCCGCTCGCCGTCCAGCGTTGCCTTGAGTTCTAAAGAGCCGCAGCCGCAGCATCTCCGTTGCATCATCGCAGTTATCCGGGGAAAGAGTTCCTCCTATTCCTAAATTCGGGCGAACCTGCGCTTTTCCGAGCCTTCCACTCCAGGGGATGGCTGGTGGTTTCCCTTCAAGGGCCGTGACCTGTGTGTCGGTTTATCGTTTGCTTCTCAGACTCCCCACCTTGCAGCAAAACGGGGGGAGGGGGTCGGGCTTGCCTGAGCCAGGGGGAAACAATAGGTTCTTTAATGCTCCATCTCCACTCTCGGGTCTTTGGTGGACTTGGGTTTCTTCCCATCCTCCTCTCCCTACAACATGCACACTTGGTTTTTAGCTTCTCCGATGTGTCCGCCCCCCCCCCCCTTTTTTTTTTAAAGCTTAATGATTGGTGTACGGTTCCTGTGTGGGGACCTCCTTCCACTTCTCGTCTTTCCTCTCTGACCTTGTACCTACGTGAACTAGGTGGGCATTAAAGCAGTTTTGGAAATACCTTTTCATTTCCCTTTAGATGGTCTTCCTCCTACAAGTGTGCATGGATGTATGTACCTCAAAGACTGAGCCATCATATATAAAAAGGTAGCTCGGGTAATTGTTGTCTTGCGACATATGAAATCCCACTAATTGGCATGGCATTGTCTATCTCCTATTGATGTCACTTGACCCCTGATTTGGGAGTGGTGAAATCTGCATTAACAAGACGTGGGGCAGTAGTATTTGGGGCATCATTCCAAATACAGTAAGCTTAACTGAAGCACCATGTTAGGACTGGGAGTTCTAGAAGCATTTTCAGCATAAATTATCCCTATGGGAAGTCACAGGCATTTCCTCCTAGTGAATGGGCTTGATACTGTGAGTTAAAAACCCTTATTAAAGCTATTAGGATAATCCCACTCGCTGACATTTTGTTTTTTCAAAGTCTTTAGTTAGGTAGACTGAAGCTGCCGAATAATTGCAAGTCAAATTAGCTTGCCTGTTGACAGAATCAAACACAACTTCTCTCTCTCTGAGCCTCTCCTGAAGCTCTTTTATTTAGAGGATCCATGATGACTCGGAGGTTTTGAGCAGCACTCACAGGCAAGGCCTCTGGGAGGCAGTGGTGTGTCGTGTTTGTCTTTCAAAAGCCCACTGCTTGCTTTTTGCTGGATCAAGCTGTGCTTTGTTAAAGAACATTCTGGTTTGAATGAGCTGGATACTTATAATCCTTTAGCTCTAGTTGAGGCAGTCAGACTTAGCACCTATTCTGTGACACGAAACACCAATTAGGCTAAACACAAGCAAATTCAAGAAAAGTTTGTATGTTGACTTCCAAATAGGCTGATGTTAATTTAAAAAGCATCTGACTTTTGTCTGAGGGTTATGAGACCCTACTGGACCAGTTCTGAATCCTTAAGTGATCATGAGATATTTGCAGAAGTGTCTCCCTGCAAGAGCACAAATGACTAAAGAATGGTGATATCCCATTAAAAAAAAACTTAGGGCAAAAACCCTTAGCAGCTCATGAACAACTCTTCAAAAATGGTGGTAGATGTTTGGTAGAACTTCCTACTAGATGGTCTTGCAGGGCAAAAGAGCTTATTCATTTGATGGTATCACAGACAAGGCTTAAACTTCCGTCATGTGTAGAGTAATGCAAGGCTACTGGAATTACAAATATACTTCCGGGGCATCTGGCTGGCTCAGTGGGGTAGAACATATGACTCTCAATCTCAGGGTTGTAACTTTGAGCCCCACATTGGGTGTAGAGATGACTTAAAATCTTTAGAAAAATACTTATATACTTCTGATATTATGTCCAAATTATACTGGATGTGTGGGACATTCGAGTTTCTATAGTATTGGCACTGTGCTTTAAACCGAGAAACCCTATTTTTTAAGGTCTGTAATTCATTAGCGAAAGGTCCAGACAAGCACATTAAATTACTGTACAAAGAGCAATTGGATTCTTTTTTTTTTTTTTTTAAAGATTTATTTATTTATGATAGAGGCAGAGACACAGGAGGAGGGAGAAACAGGGTCCGTGCTGGGAGCCCAATGCAGACTCGATCCCGGGACTCCAGGATGGCGCCCCGGGCCAAAGGCAGGTGCTAAACCTGCTGAGCCACCCAGGGATCCCCGAGCAGTTGGATTCTTTGAGGAAAACCGTCTCTAGTCTTACTCATTTACTGATCTCTCATGACTCCTCTCTTCCCCATTGTTAATCTGTCCTCAAACTGTATAGTTGACAAAGACAAGCATCACATCTTCCTCTTGTGGATGAGAAGATTTTGTAAGATCACAGCCCAGAACCCTAGATCTGTTTTCTTTCCTTCCAAAAAGTGAGGGAATGGTTAATTTCTTCAAATTCCTCCTTTCAGCAGTTAAGTCTTATTTTGTATTTGTTACTGAAAAGAGGTATATTTAAACACAGTAGAGGTAGAACTTTAACAAATACTGGGGTATAGACTGGCTGGTGTTTATTGGATATTAAATTGACCAAAGCTTGATTGGGGTCCTGTGTGAAATATAGTTGTTACTGGTGTCTAAGGGAAAAAAAATGAACATGTTTTTCTGACTTCAGGACACCATCCGTTTTCAAGTTAAAAGGTTGCAGTGGTGTCTAGACAAATCCTTGGGCAACATCCAAGGCCATTACTGCACTGCAGCATCCGGGTGGAGTCTCAGAACGTCTCAGAACCCCGCGGGCTGGTGTGGGTGTGGGAGGCAGACAGGCAATTCTCTGGCTGCTGGCCAACCACCTAGAACCAGGGCTCCTGGTCACACATCCCACTTGTGTTTCCATTTAAGTGGTAGAACTTGCTGTGCTACCATCTGTTAATTCTTTGCATTTTCATTTGAGATATAAAATGTTTTTTATATTCACAGCATGAGAACTTCAGGAAAAAACAGATTGAAGAATTGAAGGGACAGGAAGTCAGTCCTAAGGTGTACTTCATGAAGCAGACCATTGGGAACTCCTGTGGTACCATCGGGCTTATCCATGCAGTGGCCAATAACCAAGACAAACTGGAGTTTGGTAAGTGGGTTTTGAGGGCAGTCCTTTTGTTAACCTCTAGTGAGTTGTAACCTGTCATTCTGAAACCCCTAGGGGTCTAGTCAAGCAAAGTCATTGCCTTACATTCTTTTTTGAAACCAACTCACCTGTATGTAATCAGTAAGTGAATTAATATTGATTCTCTTATGAGGGAAGGAAACTCCTTTTCCAGAAGCATGGTCTAGCTTCTTCACCTGGAGGGGAAGAGGAAATGATAGGCAGCTTTGTACTGCTTCTCCGCATATGCTCTTCCTTTGCACGCAGTGTGTTGTTGTGATTCTCATGAGCTCCTGTTCAATTCTCAACACTTCGGAAGAATTAGAGATAATGTTGAAACCATAAAATAATCAACACTTAGGACCTGTCTTTAATGGTTCTGGGTCTCTTAAACAACAGAGAGAGCCAAAGTAGCCTAGAGCAGCTGGATGAAGATATCGTGAAAGATCCGTGAACAAAGTCACGTCCGGGGTCTTGGTTCATTTCATTGGATGCTATGGAGGATGTAGAAGAAAGGAGTCTCTTAGGTTTGTCAGAAGCACAGTGAGTGGCACTGTACAATGTAAAAATACGTGGCATAGTGTATGAGAGGCCAAGGGTGAGCAAACTTTCTTAAAAGGTGAGAATAAATCTAGGTTTTTGAGGGCCATTTAGTCTCTGTCCTTGTAGTTCAAAAGCAGCCCTGGACAAGATGTAAACCAGTGGTTGTGGCTCTGTTCCAATAGTACAAAAATAGGCATAGTAGTTTGCCAACTCCTGATTTAGACAATGGATAGGGGTGGCTAAGAATTGAATAATTTCAGCTAATGTAGTTCATGGTGTTGCTTGTAGCAGGCCTGATACTTTTTTTTTTAAATAAGTTAAGTGTGGCCAAGACTACTATTTTTTATTTCAAAATACTTTTGAAATAAAAAATAAATAAAAAGGCTTGTCTGACAATAAAGATCCAAATTTCCTAGAACTTAATTTCTCAGATATTGACTTGCCATATTAAAGAGTTGTAGCTTCATCCTTTATTTCTTCTGCAGTAAGTCTCACTTTAGAGTACTGTGTTAGGTCAGTAGAGCTACTGGAACTGTTTTGGAACCATGGACATAATAGTGCTACAGGAAGGTAATCAGACCCTGAGCCCTCCCCATAAAGTTAAGATTCCTTCCAAGTTTTATGTGGTCTTTACCTAACAAATTTGTTTAAATTTAGAGCTGAAAGGGTAAATGCAGTCTTTGAACTATAAATCACTTTTGTCCTAGCCATGTATTCAGTGTCTCCTAGACTTAGCCATATTGAGCAGTGACAAAATGTTTATACCAAACTGTCAGCCAATCTTTTGTCTCTGGGAAATAATACTAGGCTCTTTACATTTCTTTTTAAGATCCTCGAGTTAATGTCTGTCTGGATAGCCATACTACTAAGATTGCATTTTCTACCCCGGAGTGTAAAAAAAAAAAAAAAAAAAAGAAACTTGGTTTGAGAACCATTATTAGACTAGAATGTTGTTGCACCAGTTAGGGGATTGTGTGTTTCCAGTAGCTGTAGAGAGCAGCAATTAGAAGGTGCTTGGCTGGCTCAGTTGGTAGAGCAAGTGATTCTTGATCTCTGGCTTGTGAGTTTGAGCCCCTTGATGGGTGTAGAGATTACTTAAATAAATTTTGAAAAAGCAAAACAGCTCTAGGGGCACCTGGGTGGCTCAGTAGTTGAGCATCTGCTTCTGGCTCAGGGTGTGATCCTGGGGTCCTGGGATTGGGTCCCTCATCGAGCTCCCTGCAGGGGGCCTGCTTTTCCCTCTTCCTATGTCTCTGGCTCTCTCTGTGTCTCATGAATAAATAAAATAAAGTCTTTAAAAATAAAATCAGCAGTAGACAAGACAGTTCCTGCCTTTGTGGCAAGACAGGTCTCAAACACCTGTTACAAATGGATGTGCACTGTGATGAAGGTGATGAGGGATTTGAGAGGTGAGTGTGTGTGGGGAAGGGACAAGAGTCTGGATGGTGGGGAGGTGATGCAGGAGAAGGCTTGGCATACTGAAGGAGTGGAGAGTTCTTTGGTTGGAATGCAGTCAGAAGGGACGGGTTGGGAGGAGAGGCTGAGGGAGAAGGGACAGCCCATCTTCTCCAGAGCCATGGTAAAGACTGCAGTCACTAAACATGGCTGGCTGTATAACAGCCTAAGTGTGCAGTAAATGTGCACCCATTTGCACTATTCCACCTGTACATTATCTTTTTTTTTTTTTTTTTAAAGAGGATGGGTCAGTCCTGAAACAGTTTCTTTCTGAAACGGAGAAGCTGTCCCCTGAAGACCGAGCAAAATGCTTTGAAAAGAATGAGGTAGGAAGAGAACTTCCAGAGCATCAGTTTTAAATTACTACAGAGGTTGTTGTGCTAATTACTCTCTCTTGTCTGCAGGCCATTCAGGCAGCCCATGATGCCGTGGCACAGGAAGGCCAATGTCGGGTAAATGCAATTACAGATCAGAGCCAGGCTGTCTAGGTGCCCTGTGTCTTCCCTGAAATATGTATAGGAACCTCTTACCTGAACGCAGCAGGTGTTTCCATCAAAGGCCAATTAAAACCAATTAACCCCAGAAAATTCTATCAGAATAATGCTTTGTGACCAGACTTGTTCATAAAAATGGCTCTTCAGAAATCTGATTGGCAGTAAACATTGTCTTGAGTAAATTTAAGACCTATTTTGCTTAGATCCAAATGATTCTAAGATGGGGCAGCCCCGGGTGGCTCAGCGGCTTAGCGCCTGCCTTTGGCCCAGGGTGTGATCCTGGAGACCGGGGATTGAGTCCTATGTCGGGCTCCCTGGGTGGAGCCTGCTTCTCCCTCTGCCTGTGTCTTTCCTCTCTGTCTGTCATGAATAGATAAAGTCTTAAAAAAAAAAAAAAAACAAATGATTCTAAGAGAGTGATACCCCTCCTGGCGATAAAGCATTTCGCACATTCCTCCCACAGACTGTTGGAGAGAGTAAGATTACCAGCAAGGACTACGGTTTCTAGGAGGCTTAAATACACCATTAATCTGAACAGAGTCCTCCGTTCAACTGTCGTTTAGATTTAAGTCCATATCAATGCCTTTATATCTACAGTTGGCCCTAGAACTTTCTAATCTCTAAGCCTGAATTTCCCCCTCAGTAAAAAATCTTAGATTTCTGGTAGTTACTATATTTACATAAATAGACAAAAGTCTTATGATAGTCTTCTAATATCTAGTCTATAGGAGATATATGTTAACCTATACTAACTTAAAATAATAAGCAAGTCAGTTCCAGTGCATTACACTTGAAGAGTGACAGTTTTTAACAAATTAAGTTCTGCTTTTAAAATCATATTGCAAAATATGTGTATTAAATCAACATGTTGTACATTTTGAACTTACACAATATTATGCCAGTTATCTCTCAGTAAAACTAAAAATGTTTAATGCAATATTTTGTTCACTAAAAACTCATCTTCAAAAATATTTTTTGACTCTCTTCAGGTAGATGACAAAGTGAATTTTCATTTTATTCTGTTTAACAACGTGGATGGCCATCTCTATGAACTTGGTAGGTTTCACTCCACTTTTGGAACCCAGTATAGTTTCATGCATTCCTTCAGATGAAATTCCTCTTGGGATATTTGTGTGTGGCTTTGTGGCACTTAGTATGTCTTTGTCTATGAAGTGTATCTTATCTTGTTCACAAAGCCAAAACACCACGGTATTCTCATTGGGGCACTTAGCCCCTTATCATACCCAGGGCAGCTCTGCTGCCCCATCAGGTGGTGTCTTGCAGAAGGAATGTTTTTAGTCACAAACTGATAAAGAGATCAGTGCCAGTTCAAGGCCTATATGTTCAGATTTTCTCTTTCCACCTTCCAGCACAGCATTACCAGTGTAGGATCTCCAACAGCATCCTGACAAGGAATACTTTTGGAAAAAGATAAATGCCTAAATGTGATCTTGTTTGTATAGAAAGAATTTGGACATGTTGGGGGATAATTTCTCTTGTTGTTATATACCAGCAAGAAAGATTATCCACCTTGTAAAAGTCATACCCTTTGTGTTAATGGAGGAAAACTTGCAGCTGTGTTGCCTCAAGAACTACCCATAAGCAGACAAGAGCAAATGAGACTTGGGGACAGTCAATAGTCCTCGAGGGGCGGTGAAATCCAAAGGATCCCTTCTTGGCTCCCCTCCTGTCCCTCAGAGGCTGTATCTGCCCTTTTTTTTTTTTTTTTTTTTTTTTTTGCTCTGGAATCCTTCCCAGGAGATGTGGAACAAGCTTTTCTGTTAGGATGACCACATTGGGCTTTGGTTCTGTTGCTTGAAGATTAGAGTTGCCCCAGGATGGATATCTAGGAACATTTGAACCTCACTTCCAGCTGATTGCTTCTGACCAGCCAGCCTTTTTGGGAGTGGCAGTTGTATTTGGGAGATCTGAAACTTGGCCTTTAGGCTGCGTAAGCACAGCAGCCAGAAAATAGGCAGATGAAATCAACATGCCTGGCTTCTCTGTTACAGATGGACGAATGCCTTTTCCAGTAAACCATGGCACCAGTTCAGAGGACTCCTTGCTGCAGGTAATAATCTTTGGAACCCCTCTTCAACAGAGGCCCATGTTTCTTGATTGTCTAAGTAAAGGACCGTATTGTCTAAAGTGCTAATACTTTTTCAGTGTAGCCAGCACCCATCATCTGGGTTAATAGCAGTCTTTAGGACTTGAAGATGATTTTAGTAATTCTATCTACCTTATTTTATAGCAAATGGTTTTAAACAGGGTCCTTCCGAGCAGCCCTGACTAATCTGTATCGCGTGTGGATACAGCCTAATTCTAACCATAGACTTTAGTCTATGGTTAGAATTAGGCTGAAAGCCATGGAGTTACTTCCTTGTGGGATTAAGGTGACCATTGTCCTCTTGTCAGATCACATCATAGCTCACAGCTCAAGGCACGGTAACCTGAGCCTTTCTTAATCCCTCTCAAACTGCTGGATTACAGTCAATCTTAGAGGTAGATTCTGGTTAGGCTATCAGCGTCCGTGTTTTCTTCTCCTTTGGTCCGCTGTTACAGGACGAGAGGAGAAGATTCAAAACCTGCCTTGATAAGAACTTTAAGATCCAGGTTTACTGTTCTGCAGTAACAAATGCAGTAATAAATGACTACAGAAACCCCTTAATTCTGGACAAGGGCTGATAGACCACCCGAGGCCCCTTCACCCTAAAAGCAAGTCTCTAGAACTGAATCAATTTACTGTTATAGAGGAGAGTTGCGTAATTGTGATAAAATTAAGAATGCTCTAAAGGCGTATTTCATTTGTAGTAATGACTAATCTTTTTTGAGTGCTTGCTGTGTGCAGATGAAGGGCTGGCAAACTTTCTGTAAAAAGCCAGGTAGAGGGATCCCTGGGTGGCGCAGCGGTTTGGTGCCTGCCTTTGGCCCAGGGCGCGATCCTGGAGACCTGGGATTGAATCCCACGTCTGGCTCCCAGTGCATGGAGCCTGCTTCTCCCTCTGCTTGTGTCTCTGCCCCTGTCTCTCTCTCTCTCTCTCTCTGTGTGTGTGACTATCATAAATAAGTAACAATTAAAAAAAAAAAGCCAGGTAGAGAAACTATTTGAGGCTTCATGCGGAGTCTGGCTGTGTTGCAAGGACAGGCACATCTCAGGGATATTGTGGGTTCAGTTCTAGACCATTGCAATAAAGCGAATATCGCAATGAAGTGAGTTAAATTTTTAGGTCCCAGTGCACACAAAAGTTTATGTTTATACTGTAATCTCTTAAGTGGACAATAACATTTTGTCTAAAAGAACAATGTACATATTTTAATCAAAATACTTTATTTCTAAAAAATGCCTGCCATCATCTGAGCTTTCTGAGACCAAATATTTGTGCTGATGGAGGTCTTGCCTCTTGCCTCCATGTCAATGGCTGCTGACTGCTCAGGGCAGTGGCTGCTGAAGGTTGGGGGTGCTGTGGCAATTTCTTAAAATAAGAGGACAGTGATGTTTGCTGCATCCATTGACTCTTCCTTTCACAAACGATTTCCCTGTAGTGTGTGATGCTTTTGATAGAATTTTACCCACCGTAGAACCTCTTTTTAAATTGGAGTCTCTCCTCTCAAACCCTACTGCTGCTTTATCAACTTAGTTTATATCATATTCTAAATCCTTTGTTGTCCTTCAACAGTCTTCACAGCATCTTTGGGAGTAGATTTCATCTTAAGAAAACCGTTTTTTTGCTCCTTGTGAGAAACGACATCTCATCTGTTTAAATCATGAGATTGCAGCAATTCAGTCCCATTTTCACACTCTACTCTTGCTATTTCCATCACATCTGCAGGTACTTCTTTCACTGCATCTTAAACCCTTCAAAGGTCCTCCATAGGGGTCGGAATCCACTTCTTCCAAACTCCTGTTAATATTGGTATTTGATCTCTTCCTATGAACCAGGAATATTCTTTTTTTTTCTTTTTTTTTTTTTTGAACCAGGAATATTCTTAAAGATCCCCAGAATAGTGAATCCTTTCCGGAGTTTTCAGTTTATCCAGATCCATTGGAGGAATCCATATCTGTGGCAGCTATAGCCTTACAGAATGTATTTATTAAATGAGACTTGCAAGTTGAAATGACTTCTTGATTCACGGAGCTGCAGAATGGATGTTATTTAGCAGGCACGGAAACAGCATTAATCTTGTCCACCTCCATGAGCTCTTGGGTGACTGGGTGCATTGTCAATGAGCAATCCTATTTTGAAAGAAATATTTTTCCCTTAGTAGGTCTCAACAGTGGGCTTGAAATATTAAGTAAACCGTATTATAAACATATGTGCTGTCATCCAGGCTTTGGTCCATTTGTAGAGCACAGGCAGATAGATGTAGCATATTTCTTAAGGGCCCTAGGATTTCCAGAATGGTAGATGAGCATTGGCTTCAACTTAAAATCACCAGCTGCATTATCCCATAACAAGAGACCCTGTCTTTTGAAGCTTTGAACCCAACCATTGACTTCTCTCTAGCTGTGAAAGTCCTAAATGGTATCTTCTTCCAGTTGAAGCCTCTGTCATCCACATGGGAAATCTGTTGCTAAGTTTATCCACCACCTTCATTAATGGTTGTAGCTAATCTTCCAGATAATGTGCTGCAGCTTCTAGATCTGCACTTGGTGCTTCACCTTGCACCTTGATGTTATGGAGACAGCTTCATTCCTTATACTTGAACCAACTTCTGCTAGCTTCAAACTTTTCTGCACCTTCCTCACCTCTCTCAGCCTTCAGAGAATTGAAGAGAGTTAGGGCCTTGCTCTGGATTAGGCTTTGGCTTAGGGGAATGTTGTGGCTGGTTTGATTTCCTATCCAGACCACTCAGACTTTCTCCATGTCAGGAATAAGGCAGTTTTGCTCTCTTGTCATTTATGTGTTCACTGGAGTAGCACTTCTAGTTTCCTTTAAGAACTTTTCCTTTGCATTTAGGCTTGGCTAACTGTTAGGTATAAGAGTCCTAGCTTTGAGCCTGTCTCAGCTTCCAACAGGTCTTCCTCACTAAGCTTCATTGTTTCTACCTTTGGATTTTAAGTGAGAGATGTGTGACTCTTCACTTGAACACATAGAGGCCATTGAAAGTTATTAACTGGCCTAATTTCAATAGGGGGAAAAAGCTGGCCACTGGAGTGGTGAAAAGACACACAATGTTAAGGTTGCTGTCTTATGTGGGTGTGGATGTGGTTTGTAGCACCCTAAAACAATTATTATAGTGACATCAGATATCACTGTCACAGTGACCACCCATAACAAATACAAAAAAAGGGTCAAGTATCCCAAGGATCACCAAAATGTGACACAGAAACACAAAACAAATGCTGTTGAAAAAAGGTGCTGATAGACTTGCTTGATGCACGGTGGCTACAAACTTTGAATTTGTAAAAATGCTAGGTCTGAGAAGTGAGGTATGCTTGTACTCGATTTTGCTGTTTCAGCTGCAAAGCAGCCCATAGACAATGTCTAAGTGAATGTGTGGCCAGATTCTATTAAAACTTTATTCACAAAGAGAAGTAACAGGCTGCAGTTTGCTGACGCCTGTGCTAGATGCTATTCTAAGTGACTTCTGGCTTTTTAAAGAATGCTTTTAATGGGGCTCTGAGGTAGGTATTATACCCGCATTTTACAGATGAGGAAACTGAGTACAGAGGTTAAGTGATGCTCAGGGTCAGTGACTTGAATGACAAAACCATGGTTCAAATCTGGGCAATCTTAGCTACCGTTCAGTACTACTTCTCTGTAATAGGTGTGACTTTGGAACATCATAAACCTCATGATGTCAAGGTGCCAGTGGATCAAATTACGCCTTGGTAGGAGAGGGTTACTTTCTCTAGTTTGCTGTCACATACACCTGAGATGAGTTAGAGTCAATTCTAGGATATATGAGGGGTAAGTGGGAGTAGTAACTTGGAATGAGAAATCTAGAAAAGCAGAATTGAGGGGGATTTTACAGAGGCAGAATTTACTTATGGGAGAGAGTAAGAGACAGAACTTCTGATTATGACCCATTTGGGGGAAAGACTGGTCCCTCTAATAGAGCTCTCCAAGGTCCTCACTCTCCTGTTGAACCCTGCTAATACCATAAAAATGTACCCCACATAGGATACCTAAAACTATTATTTGAGTAGAATTTATGACATCTGGGTAAGGTAAAACTGTTTAAATAATAAATTAGGATCTCATTTAAAATTAAATGGAATATAAACCAGTGTCTTAATTAGTGAAAACCCTTATAAGATTGGTTTGTATACAGTTAAAACTGTTTTAGACTGTGTAGTAAATTATTGCTACACTGGTAAGAAATTAAACTTACCCCAAGAATTCTGAGTTTACTGTTCATTGTCTGTAGAAGATGGCTGTTTCCTTTCCTTTATAGGCACACCTTTAATTGTAGTCCTCCCTGTGGGTCCTACAGGAAAGTCATTTTGGGGCAATAAGGTCTGAAGTATTAATTTTGATAGAGAATGAAATATGTAGATGTCAATCTAGAATTCCCTCTAGTTTTTACAGGTAGTTCTAAAGCAGGAGCAAAACTGGGTGGTTGATGCCTTTTAAGGGCCAAACTCATGAAATTGATGGTTTTTAGACCTTGGGAGCTGATGTTAGGACTGTTCCGTCCTCTTAAAGGGCCTTCTATTTCTCATGGTTTGTGGAGCTGTCTTTACCCTGGACTTCTTTACAGATTACACAGTAATTGATAGTTCCTGTGCCAAGGCATTTAAACCCTAGAATTTAGGATGGATTTTCTATTACCAATCTTGGTAATCTAGGTCTTAGAACTAGTAACACATGTCATTCCACTATCAATTAAGAATTCATTGGCAGATATTTAAGGCTGTTTTGTAAGATGTTTATTTGAAAGAAATTTGTGTTTACTTGGAATTTCTGAGTTAGGGGAACTTTTCTGCCCTCTTACGGGAGAGAGGGTCAACTTTTTACCTTGTATCTATTTGATGAAAAGAACCCTCACAGTGTATTTAGTTTCTTGCCAAAAACAGGCACAAGATGGAAGAAACCCAGAGCACTTGGTGGAAGAAAGAAGCCAGAGCTTCTAAAGTCAAGTCTGATTCAGGGGTTCTTGTCTTTTTCCCTTCACTTGATTTTATTTTATTTTGGAAGGGGTTCTCTTAAGTCAGCCCTGGTTTATAAGTTTAATTGGAGGTTTATTTTATTTATTTTTTTAAGATTGATTGATTCATGAGAGAGAGAGAGAGAGAGAGAGAGAGAGGGGCAAAGACAGAGGCAGAGGGAGAAGCAGGCTTCCTGCAGGGAGGCCGATGTGTGGGACTCGATCCCAGGAACTCTTGGGATCCTGACCTGAGCCAAAGGCAGGCACTCAACCACTGAGGCACCCGAGTGCCCCTAATGGCAGGTTTAAAGTTGATCAGGGTGATCTCTGAACCTTACTGTTACTTTCCTTTTGAAACTTCATTTTGAGCTACTGCTGTTTGGGTATTAATGACATTTCTCCTTTCAGGATGCCGCCAAGGTCTGCAGAGAATTCACTGAGCGTGAGCAAGGGGAGGTCCGCTTTTCTGCTGTGGCACTCTGCAAGGCAGCCTAATGCCCTGGGGGAGGGACATAGCTTTTGTCCCCCCTCTTCCCTTCTATGTGAAACCTACCCCCTCCTCTCCACTAATGCAGTCTAAAATGCTTCAGTACTTGTGGAACACAGCTGTTCTCCTTTGGTTCTGCAGATATGCTCTTACCCTCAGCCACACCCAAGCACTAGCAGAGCTCAGCTGTTGATCGAGCAAAGTTTGGTATAAACTTCAGATGGAGAAGCATTTTCCTCCCAACGTATGTATTGTACCTCAATAGCTAATGCTTTAAATGGCTCCTCTGGTTTGCGTCTGTAAGTTAAGGCCTTGGATGTGGTTTGTTTGTCCTTAAAAAAAATAAAACTTTTCTGCTGATTAAGGGCTGGGCCTAACCTGTTCTCACTTCTCTCTTTTACCTGCCCCTCCAATACATTAAATTATTTTCCTAGTGCTATGGGTTTAGGTCTTCCATGTAAACAACTCCTGTAGCACAGGTAGGAGAATTACCATAAAAATAGTATGGATTCAACATCTCCAGACTTTTTTCTATTCATTCGTTTTAAAAATTTCATTAATCACACCCAACACGGTGCTCAAACTTATAACCCCAAGATCAAGAGTCACATGGTTTACTGACTGAGCCAGCCAGGAGTCCCCTTCTTTTCAATTTTAAATTCAGTGTGCCAGCATATAACACCCAGTGCTCATCTCATCATGTAGGCACCCCTTTCTATACATTTATATCCCCATGTATACTTGTAGAAAAAACTCGTAGATAGACTTTATTATTATTATTTTTAGAATTTTAGATTTACAGAAGATTGACAAGCTATTATGGAGTTCCCATATATTCCTCATCCATTTCCCCTGTTAACATCTTACATTAGTATAAAACACTTGTTACAATGAACCAATTTTGGTATTACTGTTAACTCACATCCATAGCTTATTCAGATTCCTTCAAGTTTTGACCTAATTCCCTTTCTCTGTTCAGGATCCCGTTCAGGTCATGTCTCATTAGGTTCTTCTTGGCTGTAACAAGTTCTCAGATTTTGTTTTTGAGGATTTGACAGTTTTGAGGGGTCCTGAACAAGTATTTTACATGATGCTGCTCTACTGGGCTTTCTCCAGTGTTTCATAATTAGACTAGGGTTATATGTTTGGACGGAGAAAGACCACAGGGTAAAGGTGCCATTTTTGTTGCATCATATAAAGGGTACACAGTATCAACAAGATTGATCACTGTTGATATGGACCTAATAGCCTGGCACAGGTAGCATTTGTCAAGTTTTTTTCCACTGTAAAGTTATACCTTTCTCCCCCTTCATAACTGCTTTCTGGAAGAAAGTCTGTACAGCCCATACCTCCTTTAGGGTGAAGTTATCTATAAATCATTTGGAATCCTTTTCCAAGGGAGATTTATCTTTTCTCCCCTACTTGTTCAATCATCAGTCTGAACTCATGTGATACTTTATACTCTGGGTTAAAATCCAATAGTACATTTTGTTCAAATTGGTCTGGCTTTGGCCATTGAAGGCTATTTCAGTTGGCTCCCATGCCCACTTGACCTACTCTTATAAATGTAGGGTGTTAAGCAATTCTTTTTTTCTAGAAATTAGGGTTTTTTTTTTAAACCAGTGTCTGCCATTTGTTAAGTCTCACTATTTTATAGCTAAGGATTCGTGAATATGTAATTTATAGACTTGCATTAAAGAATAAATGACAAAAAAAAAAAAAAGAATAAATGACATTCTCAACAATGGATACTTTGGATATAACAGTTTCTCTCTAAAGGAAAAAGGACAATGGGGAGAAACTTGATGCTTTTATTGTGATCTTCACGGAAAAGCTTTATCATGTCTGTTGCCAGGAGTCCAGATAATTGGGGTCTCCGCTGCCCTAAAGTTTTCAGCTCTGATGGTTCTACAGTGGTAATACTTCTGAATCCAACTTCTAAGCAAAGGATATTTTGGTTCCTAGGAGGAAAATGATCACTACTACTGACCTCCTTTTAATTAGTAAACAAAAACATACAGTGATTCAGATGATCCCATTTACTTAGAGTTGAAGCCAGAGGGATGTATTTTCAATTCTAACTTGGTGTGTGCCTTCAATACAACACTTTGAAGAAGGACTTAGGGCTCCTTTCTACTTAGGAGCTGGTAAAAAAAAAAAAAAATTACTTTTGGCTTTAAGTGGTAGAGATACAAATTCTACCACGTAATGTAGCTTTTAGCCTTCATACTTCATGTATGAGACACATTTATTAAAATGCTCCCAAGCTAACATGCCTTAGCATGCCATACCATGAAAGGTTATGCAGTAGCTAATACATGGGGTGATCGCACCTCTGAAGGTACAGAGATAACTTGTTTTACACCAGCACAGAGGTTAGAGGACATGCCCAAGGCCTCAGTGCTATTCACAGGGAAGCCAGGCTTAAACCATGGATTCACTACCTAAAGGTAGAGCTAGAGTAATTTGGGAGTCAATAAAACAGGCTTCCAGGTTTATCAACCCTGTCTTTGAACTCCACTTTTACCTCTCAGTAACTTTGAGCTAAGAAGTTATCCTCTTCCACATCTTCGTTGTTTTATGTTAAACTAGACACAAGAATGAAGGTGTGTTAGGAGAAAGGGCCTCTAGAAGGTTCCATCTAGTACCAACATCTTCCCCACTGTTCTTCCTGAGGCCTCAACCGTGTACAACTCCAAGGGGGTACCACTGACTTTGTATTCCATATGAAGATCATGTGCCTATGTTTCCCCAGCAAGCCCTCTTAGTTGACATCTTGGATTTGTCAAAGATGTGCATCATCAGTCGGCTTCTTTCTTAAAATGTTTTAGTCTTTGGCCTTGAAAATGACAAGTGCTTTCAACAGGCAAAATCACCTGATGTTAAGCACCTCCCCCCACCTTTTTTAAAATTAGACTCTGTTCCCAGCATGGAACCCAACACAGGGCTTGAACTCGACCCTGAAATCAACACCCGAGCTGAGATCAAGAGTCAGATGCTTATTTAACCCACTGAGCTGCCCAGATGCCCTTAAGCATCTCCCTTTTTAAACTAACACCCAAAATGTCCAATTGAGAAGCCTTTAGGTTTTACACATTTGTTAATAGTTGGTTTGTCTGGAAGACCCCAAAACAGGACAAATATTCATGCCTGAAATGAGTGAGATTGTTTTATAAATGTGTATACATGTGTTTAGAAAAGACCATAATAGGGGCACCTGGGTGGCTCAGTGGTTGAGCATCTGCTTTTGGCTCAGGTTGTGATCCCAGGACCCTGCAGGGAGGCTGCTTCTCCCTCTGCCTGTGTCTCTCATGAATAAATAAAATCTTTAAAAAAAAGAGACCATAATAGCTAAGTTTTTAACTATATTCTAAATTAAAACTTTGTCATCATCTGAGGTTGATATCCCCATTTTCCAGACAGGAAACTAAGGCACAGCAAAGCGTTAGCACCTTGCTGAAGGTTATTTGGTAGGAAATGATGTTGCTGGGATTTAAACCCGAGCAGACTGGCTCTAAGAGCCCACAACATTGATTATTGCTGGGTATTGGGGTGCCTGGGTGGCTCTGTTGGTTAAGCATCTGTCTTCAGCTCAGGTCATGATCTCAGGGTCCTGTGGTGAAGCCCCGCACTGGGCTTCCTGTTCAGCAGAGAGTCTGCTTCTCCCTCTCCCTCTGCTTGTTGCTTCACCTGCTTATGCATGCACGTGCTCTCTTTGTCAAATAAATCTTTTAAAGATTACTTTGATTATTGCTGGGTATAGACGGACTCAACTTTAAGCAAATGAAGTTTAAGATTTGGGTCCCACACTTCCATGACCCCTTCTGACACCCTGGCTGTGTGTCCTCGTGAAATTTACAATTTCTCAAAGACATGGGTCTGTCCCTATCTCTAGGTATTGAGATTATGAGTGATTTTAACTTTATGTTCTCATTTTTCAAGCTTTCTAAAATTTATTATTCATAATAAAAAAGTGTGCATTTTCCCTAGGACTTAGAACTCTGTACTGAGCTCCAGCTTACTCTCCAGTTTTTAAAATTTATAATTGAAGTTAGTGGAACTCATTAACTTAGTCTTTTGTTTTCTGCGGGCTCCATTAAAAGGCTATTCTATTTTATTTATTTTTTGAGTAAGCTCTCTGCCCAGTGTGGGGCTCAAAACTCATGACCCTGAAATCAAGAGTGACATGTTCTATCAACCACGCCAGCCAGGCATCCCCATGGTAAGTCTATTTTAGAACTTAAAACAATCATCTTCATGTTTTCCTAAATCTCACATTAGTTGGAACATACTCAGTTTCCTATATACCCTGTCATGTTAATGACTTGACATGCTAATTTGGCAGAGTTACTTTCTTTGTCCCTTGAATGATATGATCTTAACTCATTGGTACAATAGCATTAAGTTGTTCACCTGTTTGATATGTTGACTTGGCACTCGCTGAGGAACAAGGTGTGGCTTGGCATAGCTGTGTAGAGTGTGCTGTGGTGAATTGCCTATAGTCAGGCTGTCTGGTGCAGTTCTGTAGAGTGGGAATGAGAGGACCTCTCCCACAGAATTTAGAACATCAAGCTCAGATAAACCATATAGAGGTCAGTACATGCAGAACATACCTTGAGTTATTGTACTAAAGTAACAAACTGTTAATACAGAGTTGAGTGTGTGTGTGTGTATGAGAATCTTTATGAACAAAGGAGAAAGAGAAGTAAAGAATTCTCAGCAGAACTAATAGTATGGATGAGGATTTCTCCTAATACAAAATATTTGGATTTGAGCAATTTAATCATTTGATGGTTTCCTTTCCCTACTTATGTTCACAATATTCTTAAACCAATTCAAAACCACATTTTACACTAACCCATCTCCTAATCCTTAGGAATCAGATGTTTTCCATAGTGTTACTCATTCTCTAAAAAGCAGGCTTAAAAAGAAATCTTTACCTTACTATGATACATTTGCCATAGTGAATGAACCTGTATTGATAAATTATTAACTAAAGGCCATACTTTGTTCATATTTGTTTAGTTTTTACCTAATGCCCTTTTTCTGTTCCAGAATCCCATCGAGGATGCTGCAAATCATGTGGTTGTCATACTTCCTTAGACTCCTTTTGGCTGTGAATTTTTTTTAAAACTAAAATCAATTACATTGCATGAGGGGCTGCTTTGGCTTTGGCTTCAGACACTTCTGCTTGTCAGTGGTCTCCTGGGGCTACACCTTCCAGGCAGCAGGGCTTTGTGCTTGAGAGCTGCAGGCTGTGCCATCCATTTCATTACCAGCTGGGTGCCTCCAAAGCCTGACTTCCTCATCTGTAAGGTGGATTCAGTCTCTGCCACCTAGGTTGTTGTGAGATCCCGTGACAATACCTGTGACGTTCCTGGAATACAGCAGATAATATTGTTTCTATTCTTTTCACCAGCCAATTTCTTTCTATCCTTGTGTCATTTTTCTCCAAGCTAAATTCCAATGTGGCATGTGCCCTTTTCTGCTTACTGCCAAGCCACACCTCATTTTCTGGGATAAGGCCCACTTCCAGAACAACTTTTCCTAAAAGTTACCCTAAACCTTGGTTCCTAGACCATTAGTGCCTCGTTCTTTGCAGTGAGAGGAGCACATTCTGTTTTACATCAAGACGTGAACAATAGCAATCTATTTATTTCTTGTAGAGTCGAGATTTTGAAGAAGGGAATCCTGATTTAAACTTAGGACAGAAGAGGTGTTTTGAAAATGGAGATTCATAGGTTTGTTGGCTTTGGATGACATTAAGGTATCTCTGGTCATTAGAGGAAAGAACCTTTAAATGTTCAGTATTTGGATATTTAAGACCAAATAAGTTCTCTATTTCAACATCCAAGCACATTGAATAATAGAAAAAAGTTTTATTCAAAACTATACTTACTGTATCCAGTAGGTGGCAGAGTAGGAAAACTTACGGCAATTTTGTAGCTAAGTAAATTTGAACAAAATTGAGTCCAGAAAGAAAAACCTATTGCTGTTGGTGACTCTGGGTCTTCTGGGTAAATGGAGAAGTGTGATAGTACCTGGGCCTTCATTTTGGACAGTGTTTTGGACAGGACTAACCACTCCTGATGTAGATTTGGCCAAAGCCAGGCTTCTGAATTGCTTTGTTAGGCTATTCATAATTTTACCCAGGTTCTATTTATTTTATCATAAATAGAAATAGAAATAAACAGTAATAAGTTCAGATGACAAGTTCACTAAACACTTTGCCAATGCTGAGTTAAATGTTATCCTAAGTACAAATCGATATGATACAATCTTTTTTTTTTTTAAGATTATTTATTTATTTGAGAGGGAGAGAGCATGTATGAGCATAAGCCGTGGGGGCAGGGAGGAAGAAGGAGTGCAGGGGAAGGGGGAGAGGGAGAAGCAGACTCCCTGCTGAGCAGGGAGCCCAACGCAGGGCTCCATCTCAGGACCCCAAGATCAAGACCTGGGCCAAAGTCAGACACTTAGCCAACTGAGCCACCCAGGTGCCCCGATATAACCAATCCTACAATCGATTCTACATCTGATAAGACCTTGCCTCCAAATCCATCTTAACATTAGAAAACAGTGGAGTTAATTGTATAATATTAAACTGTTAGATCTTTAGGAAAACATTTTCCTGAACACTTCAGTTAACGTTAATTTAATTTTCAAGTAGCTTCATATAGACTCATTTGAACCTTCTATTACGAGCACTGGGTCTGGTCCCAACATTGACATTAGCTAGTTGGGCGACATTAATCAACTAACTCCCTTTTCCTTTTTTGGTTTTAGTTATTTCATTTTTTATTTTTTTATTTTAATTTTATGTATTTATTCATGAGACACACAGCGAGAGGCAGAAACATAGGCAGAGGGAGAAACAGGCTCCTCACAGGGAGCCCAATGTGGGACTCCATCCCCAGGTCCTGGGATCACACTCTGAGCTGAAGGCAGATGCTCAACCGCTGAGCCACCCAGGCGTCCCGTTACTTCATTTTTAAAAAACAAAAGAATCAGGGGCACCTGGGTGGCTCAGTGGTTGAATGTCTGCCTTCAGCTCAGGGCATGATTGTGGGGTCCTGGGATCGAGTCCCACATCAAGCTCCCTGCAGGGAGCCTGCTTCTCCCTCTGCCTATGTCTCTGCCTCTCTCTCTCTCATGAATAAAGAAATAAAATCTTAAAAATAAAAGAATCCGATTCAAAGCTCACTAAAGTCCCTCATATTTCTGCGAGTTTATATATTACAAGCTCCACTACTCATCTTGGCCAGTCCCAGCTTCAGCAAGTGCACAGTGTACCCTTTTGGCTCTCAGTTCTTCAGGATCATTGCGCCTTATTATAACCTCTGTGTTGTAATGCCCCCTTCACTATCTGGAGAGCTCATAGCTCATAATGACCTCTACACATGCAATTTTAAAAAGTCAACTTAAATAAAGAAAATATGGTAAAAAGGTACAACATAGGGAATATAGTCCATGATACTGTAAAAGTGTTGTGTGGTGACAGATGATGACTACGCTTGTGGTGAGCAGAGCATAATCTATAGACTTGTCTAATCACTATGTGTACACTCGCAGCTCCTGTAATGTGTGTCGACTATAATAAAGCAAAAGGAAGAAAAAAACATGTTCAACAGGCAAGTGCTTAGGTATTCCTGTATTAGACAAAGTAGGGCGAGGCTTATATTTAATATAAAATTGCTGGGACAGGGGCAGCTGCAACTGCAGACAGATGTGGGTGGGGGGTGGCACATGGATAATTCCAATTCCAGGAGCCGCTTTGTTACTGGTCATGTGAGTTTTCCAAAATGGCTGACAATTTTGGTAAAGTCCCCCCAAAAATAACTACATTTGTTTCTCTTGATTTACCCTCTAAGTGCATTTATGAAAACTTGATTGCAAAAACTGAGCAAAAAATATACAGAAGTTCAGAAAATGGTACAGATATTTCATTGCCATGAACTCCTGGAGGGATGTCGGAGCCTGGGTCACATGCTGCCCAATTCCTACTTGTGGGAGGCCGTCTTCTTGCCACCTGGCCCTAGATACTAAATGCCAGTGGATCCTACCCTCCATCATTACAATGAAATGATTGCCCACGAGTCCCCAGAACATCCGTGAGGGCTTGTTGCCAGTGCCCCTAAGGATCATCCAGCTAGACTGGAGAATCTTTGCTGAGGAATTAGCCACAGACTGAATTCCAGAATGGTCCTCGAGGCTCCCAGGCCTTGGTGCATGAAAACCTTCTCTCAGATATTCAGTCAAACACTAATCTAGATGTTGCTGTGGAGGGATTTTGCAACTGTAATTAAGGTTCCAAATAAATTGGCATTCAGATAGATTGTCCCTGTGTGGCCTGACCCAGTCCTTAAAAAAAGGATTTAGCTCCTGGCAAAGGAACGTGGTTAGCATTTAGTTGCTGAGAGTGACCCCCAGCTAACAGTCACCAAGGAAATGAACATCTGAGTTCTACAACTGTAAGGAGCAGAATTTGGACAACCTGAAGACACTTGGAAGCAGAAGCTTCCCCAGAGCCTCCGGAAAGAAACACAGCTCATGCCTTAACTTCAGCTTTGTAAGACCACCCAGTCATGCCATGGGTGGGTGTCGGATGCCTGGGTGGCTCAGTCAGTTGGGTGTCTGTTTTCAGCTCAGGTCATGATCCTGGGATCGAGCCCTGCATTGGGCTCTCTGCTCAGTGGGAGTGGGGAGTCTTCTCCCCGCCTCATGTTTTCTCTCACTCTCAAATAAATAAATTTAAAAAAAAAATGGATGTTGATTTAGTTCTCTATGTTTGTGGTAATTTGTTATGTAGCAATGAAAATATCACATAATTTAATAAGGCAATGCAATCTATTCAGTGAGTCACTGGACTTCCCTATGGGTCCATTATACACCACCATTCACAGTCCCCCCACTAGTCCCTTGGATGCATTGGACTGAAATTACATTGATTCTTCTCAGTCCCTTTGCCCTCCCCACCATCTCGGAGTATGAGGGTGTGAAGAAGATGCTGAAATTGTTAGAGAACCGACAACCTGTCCTTATTCTATATCCTCCCTGGGGAGTCTTTAAGGTCACTTGGTTCCCTGGTCTAGCCCACAGCCTGACGTTGCCTTAGAAACACATTCGTGGGGCATCTCTGGATGGCTCAGTGGTTTAGTGCCTGCCTTCGGCCCAGGGCGTGGTCCTAGAGTCCTGGGATCGAGTCCCACACTGGGCTCCCTGCATAGAGCCTGCTTCTCTCTCTGCTTATGTCTCTGCCTCTCTCTCTCTCTGGGTCTCTCATGAATAAATAAAAATCTTAGAAAAGAAACATATTCGTGGCTCTATGGTTTTCATCATGAGGCACCAGGTCAGTGAAATATAAACAGGAAAAATGATGTGTGACCTTAATGACTAATCAAAATCTGACCTATACATTTTACTCATTGCTGCAGAAAGTCACACAAATCCAATCTGCTTGGATATAATTTAACAAATAAGTTCTTAAAATGCACAATACTGAACATTCACATTTTGTGTGCAATGAAGAATTCTAGGCCTTCGGGGATGGCCTGTGGCCTTCTCTCCTCTCTGGGACTATTTTTTTCTGCAGCTGCAACCCCCCCCTCCCTACCTCACTTCCCCACCCAGTCGTGCTCAGAAATGCCACCAACAGAGCCACTTCACTTTGCAAATTTCCCTTTTTCATTCCTTTTGAAAACAGAAACCATGGTTGAGGGCTTTATAATAATTATTTTAACATTTAAAACTCATAAAATCTTTGAAATTAAGAATAACATCTGACCCAGAGATCAAGTTTTTTGGTTTTTTTCTACCTTATGTGCCTTTGCTCACTTCTGTGGGATGCTGTGTTCCCATGTCCCTCCTTTAAAGACACATGGTGGCAGTATAGAGGCCATGATTCATTATCATTTGTGCAAAGGTGACTCATTTCATGAATTTCATGAACACCATTGGGTGTCTTCTGATCGTCTTGAGCCATTACAAAAGGGGCTCTCAAAAATATACATTTCTGTCCTTTTTATTTTCTTGTTTTATGCTATATTGTTTCTCAACATCTCAAACATTTCTCAAACTTTTAAAATCACAGCATGTGATTTATATTAGTTTTCTTCCTAATCTTTCCCTCTGATTATTCTTCCCTCTGACATTTCTTCGCCATTTCCTTAATAGCTTTATTAAGGTATAATCTACATACCATGAAATTCACTCATTCTAAGTACGCAATTCAATTATTTTAGTAAATAGAGTTGTAAAACCATCCCCACAAATCCAATTTTAGAACATTTTCATCATCTCTAAGAATTTCTCGTGTCTATTTACAATTATCCCTGATCCCACACTCAGGTAACCACTGATCTGATGTCAATCTTGATAAATTTGTCTTTTCTGGATATTTCACATAAATGGAATCTTACAAATGTAGTCTTTTGCACCTTGCTTCTTTCACTTAGCACAAGTTCATTCACATTGTAGCATGTACCACTAGCTCTTTTTATTGCTGAATAGTATCTCATTGTATGAAAGTACCTCGTCTTATTTGTCCATTCCTCAGTTGATGGACATCTAGGTTGTTTCCAGCTTGGGGCTGTTACAAAGAATGCTGCTTTGACTATTCATATACATGTGCTTGTGTGAATGGGTTTTCATTTCTCTTGGGTAAACTCAGGAGTGGAATTGCTGGGGAACATAATAAATTTAAGTTTATAAATTGCCCCCAAATGGAGTAACATTCCTTCTCAACAAGTACATGCTATTCAAAAAGTGTGATAGGCAATTGATTCTATGATATGTATAAAAAATCTTATAAATATACATCATCTAAACAACTCCAATTCTTAGAAGTAATCAAAGATCTATGTGATGATTTCTCTACTAAGTTAAGGAAATAATAAGGGGAGTACTAATACTGGGGTTGGCTTAACAAATAACTACATAACCACAGAATAGATAAACCTCCCGGCCTTTGCCGGGATGGGGTGGGAAGGAGACAGACAATAAACAAAAAACATGCGAATAAAGTAGCTAGTATGATAGAAAGTGAAGTAAGCCATGGGGAAAAAAAAAATAAGATACAGCAAGGTAAGGAGGTGGGGCAGGGGCATGTGGTAGTGTTGGATGTGGCAATCGGGGTCAATCTCACTGAGAAAATGACATCTGATCAAACTGATGCATCTGGGGAAGAGGATCCCCACTAGAGGGAAGAGCTGGTGCCAGGAGGACGGTGGGGTAGGTGTGAGAGGGGCCGTGGGCAGGGAGCAGGTCACCTGGGACCTTGAGGGCCATCATAAGGACTCTGGTTCTATTCTGCACGAGAGGGTTGATGGGAAGCCACCGCAGAGTTTCAAACAAAATGATAATGATCTTTTCTTTTTATTTATTTATTTTTTTAATGATTCCTCTAACTGCTGGGTGGAAAATAGACTGTAGGGAAATGAGAGAGGAGCCAAGAGAGCGGGTAGGAGGTTCATAATGACCAGGTTGCAATGACAGGAACACCGGTGACCTCGCAGAGTTGGGCTTGTCCACCTTCCCTCTCAACCTCTGCTGCTGTTTCCCCTTCTTCCAAACACACACACACACCCTCCAACACGCACACCAGCCGATGTGAGCGATGGTGGGATTGGCGTGTGATGCGGGTTCTACCTTTCTAGTGCTTTCTCGTTGTCCCCCAAACTAGGTGTGGACGCGGTGCTGGTTCTGGAGGCACAGAAATAGAAGAGCACTGTCCCTGCCCCGAGAGGGGGCGAGAGAACAGACAGACACACAGACACATGGGGGGCGGGGAGGGGGTGTGGAGAGAGACAAGCAAAAGCACAACGATGACATGAGCCAGGTGCTCATAGGGTCTCTGGCAGGGACCAGGGGGGCTGGGGGTGGGGAGGGAGAGCTCTCACTTCGGGCTTGGGAGGGGAGAGGGCAGGTGAAGCGTCGCAGGTGGCTGGGGGCGGGGTGAAGTCTGGAGGAGGAGGAGAGTGTCTGCAGGGAAGTGGGGAAGTGGGTGGTGTGCCAGGCGGAGCGAAGTCCAAGGCACAGGGGAAAGTGTGCCATTCGGGTTCAAAGGGCGCAGACAGGGCAGCCCGGGGGCCCAGCGGTTTAGCTCCGCCTTGGGCCCAGGGTATGATGCTGGAGACCTGGGATCGAGTCCCGCATCGGGCTCCCTACGTGGAGCCTGCTTCTCTCTCTGCCTGTGTCTCTGCCTCTCTCTCTCTCTCTCTCTCTCTGTGTGTGTGTCTCTCATGAATAAATAAAATATTTTTTAAAAAAGCCACAGACAACTGAGGATGGGGTTGACATAAGGGAGGGTGAGGGCTTTGCCGGGGCAGGGGGTGCTGAGAATACAGGCAGGGAGCAGATTATGAGGGTTTGGGAGCCCCAGCTCAGGAATCTGGATGCTATCTCTTAGGCAGAGGGGACTGGCGGGGGGGGGCGGGGGGGGGCAGGGTTAAGCCGAGGAATGAGCTCACATGATTTCCATATAACTTCTGTAATCCTAACAAAGGTGGCAACCCCTCCTCTTTACCACGGGGTTGGGACTCGGAATCAAAATCATTTAATGGGAGTCAGCACCTTCGCCCATCACAGCGAGCATTTGCAGCTGGGTGGCTACCCTACTGCTGCAAGCCGGGCTCGGCCAGGCAGGAAGGGGTATATCTCCTTCATACAGTAACAGCAGAGGCTATATTGTTCCAAAACAGGCAGGACTGACATCTACCATTTGTCTGCCAGACTCACTGCTGCAAACTAGAGTACAGGGCCCTGTATTTATACCGAGATTTCCAGCACCAAGGATTATGCCTGGAGCTTAGAAGATATGCGAGAAATGGTTTTTTTTCTTAATTTTTGAAAAGGATTTTATTTATTTATTCATAGACACAGAGAGAGGCAGAGACATAGGCAGAGGGAGAAGCAGGCTTCCTGCGGGGAGCCCATGTGGGACTTGACCCCAGGATCCAGGATCATGCCCCGCTCAACCACTGAGCCACCCAGGTCAGGTGTACCTTGAAAAAAAATTTAAAGGGGAGGTGGAAAGGCCAGAGGCCTATTAATGGCAGAAACACAGATGAGAGTGCATCCTCTAGGTGAGAGGGTGTCACATGGCCTGTGTCATGGCGAGGTATGCTCACTTGTTAGGTGCCTGTGAGGAATCATCTATACCTCTCTCTGGTGGAAAGGCTGGATGGAATATCTGTATCCATCCTGGTGAGACTTGAAGCATCTGAGCCCCAACCCCAGCCAGACCTGATGCTGAGAATAAGACCCTCAGGATCCTCAGCATATAGTAGATGCTCAGTAAACATTTATTTGCTGACTGAGCAGAGTCCTAAGGAACATCTGGTTGAAGCCAAAGCATTGTTCAGGTTTGCAAAATGCAGGTAGAGACCAAGAGCCTGAAACTCCTTTTCCTGAGCAGAGGGATTGAGTTTTCTGACTGGGGCTACCAGGCTGAGGGGTTTGAGATATGGCTCAGGCAGTATAAAGCAGCTTTGGGAAAGGAGAAAGTATTCCTGGGAGACTTCTCCGGGGGGAAGAGGCAGTAAAAGGGAAGGAAAAAAAATTCCAACATTTTTCCTCTCACACTTGACTGACGTTCTGGGGCCCAAGAATCTGTTCATTGAAGGCCTTTGGCTGGGTAGAAGGCTGGTGCTGGTGTAATGGTGTTCATTTAGGAAGGTAGTCTGGGGGGAAGATGGGCCTCATTCTCCACCACTGTCTTGGGGAGTGTCTGCTGGGAAGGCACTGGAAGGGACAAGTGAGTGTCTTGTAACTGTGTTTTGGCTGAGCTGCCATGTGTGACAGTGGCCTCTTTGGGCTAGAGAGTTCCTAAAGCTCAAGAACTCTCAAGGACCATATTTCAAGACCTTATTGTAAAATGTGCTCTATTACTATTCTGAATGTACAGTGAGAGGCAGTGTAAGTCGGTAAGAACTTTGGGTTCAGGGGTGCCTGGGTGGCTCAGGGGTTGAGTGTCTGCCTTTGGCTCAGGTCGTGATCCTGGGAATTGAGTTCCACATCAGGATCCTCACAGGGAGCCTGCTTTTCCCTCTGCCTCTAAAATCTTAAAAAGAGGGGATCCTGGGTGGCTCAGCGGTTTAGCGCCTGCCTTCAGCCCAGGGCATGATACTGGAGACCCGGATGGAATTCCACATCGGGCTCCCTGCATGGGGCCTGCTTCTCTCTCTGCCTGTGTCTCTGCCTCTCTCTCTCTCTCTCTCTCTGTCTCTCTGCCTCTTATGAATAAATAAATAAAAATTTTTAAAAAATCTTAAAAAGAAAAGAACTTTTGGTTTAGAACACCAGGATTTGAATCTTGGTTTTCTTTTTTTTTTTTTTTTTTTTTATTTATGATAGGCACACAGTGAGAGAGAGAGAGAGAGAGGCAGAGACACAGGCAGAGGGAGAAGCAGGCTCCATGCACCGGGAGCCCGACGTGGGATTCGATCCCGGATCTCCAGGATCGCGCCCTGGGCCAAAGGCAGGCGCCAAACCGCTGCGCCACCCAGGGATCCCGAATCTTGGTTTTCTAATTAACTATTTATATCTCCTTGGGCAAGCTGCATAAATGTCTCATGATCATCATTAAAGTAGGAATAGAATACCTAGTAGTGCTGTCATAAGGATTGAAAGAAAGTGCTTGGGTTTTTTTTTTTTTTAAAGATTTTATTTATTCATTCATGAGAGACACAGAGAGAGAGCAGAGACATAGGCAGAGGGAGAAGAAGGCTCCCTGCAGGGATCCCAATGGGGGACTCAATCCCATGACCCCAGGATCATGACCTGAGCCAAAGGTAGATGCTCAACCACTGAGCCACCCAGGCATCCTGAGAGAATGCTGGTAATGCACTTTTAAAACTTGGAATGAATATACTTTATTGTTTAAATTGTTTTTATTATATAAGATGAACATATAGAGAAAGACCATATGGGATAATCATTCAACTTAATGAATTTTTGTAAGGCAAACACCCTTGGAGCCCCCACCCAGATGAAGAAATAGAACTTCACTAGCCATCCGAGTCCTCTGTGTACACCATCTCTGTCACAACTCCCTGCCTCCCCATCAAAAGTAACCTTCATCTCGACTTAAGATCATCATTTTATTGCTTGTCATCATTCAATGGTGTGTCCCTAGATGCTGTTCTTCACAAAATCTATCTTTTAAATCTCTTTCAATCTACAGAGCTTTTTAAAAAACCTGCTTTTTGAGAAATCGGCTTTAGTTTTTAGAGCAGTTCTAGGTTCATAGTAAAATCGAGGTGAGGGGAAGTACAGAGATTCCCCATTTACCCCTGCTTCCACTCATGCCTCCCACCAGAGTGGTTCAATGGTTGCAATTGATAAACCTACAATGTCACGTCGTCACCACCCAAAGACCAAAGTTTACATGAGGGTTCCCTTAGTGCTGTACACTCGATGGGTTTGGACAAACGGAGCATGACCCGTATCCATCGTGACGGGATCCTACAGAGTAGTTTCACTGCCCTAAACATCCCTGTGCTCCCACCTACTCATCCCCACACCCCTGTAATGCAGCTTTTCATACAGTGCCTCCAACTGCCTACTGACATATTCTGGGAATGAATTCTAACACAGATGGCTAATCAGGATCTCAAACGTAGCAAGTCCAAAAGAGTGCAGCCACATTGGCCTTTTTAATCTTTTTCCTGTTCTAAAACCTACTGAGACCACCCTTGCCTCGTGGCTTTTGTGTGTGAGGTTGCCTCTCTCTGAAATACTCTTCCTCCACATATTTGAAAGACAGGCTCCATCTCATTATTTAGGGAGCAACTCAGTTATCACCTTGTCAGAGGTGTCACCCTCCCCGGCACGTCACTCTCTTTGATTTCGCTCATACCTCTTTTGCTCACTGATACTGTCTTGGAAGTTGCCTGGACATCCCCCCGCCCCCCACCCCCGATTAAAATCTTCCTGAGGCCAGGGACTCTGCCCATCTTTCCTCCCCTTACCCCAATGCCTAAGACAGTGCTGGAAGGATTGCAGGACTTTTTTTTTTTTTTTTTTTTAAGATTGCAGGACTTAATAAACATTTGTTTTTGTTCAGAATTTCCTTTCTCAAGTTTCTTTTTGTGAGCTATTCCATAATTTTTCTTTTATTCAACTCTATGTACTCAACCACCTTCTAGGCATTTCAAAATTCATGGAAACTAAAAATCCTAATCAGTTTTCTTGGAGGATCTCCTATCAGAGCTTCTAAGGAATCCGTAAATTCTAGAATAAAGGATTCCTGGACGCAGGTTGGAAGATTTATGGCAGATCTTTACTGGCCTCCATTTTGTCATCTTTTGTAGGGTGTGGATAAAACTATGCGTCCTTTCTAGCTCACTTGCCTCCCAAGAGTGACACCTGGAGTCCCTCCCTCATCTCCATACCCGCTCTTTAATTACTTTCCTCCCAGATGTATTCAGAATTTATCTCTTCCCCTCTATCTCCACTGCCACTGCCACTGCCTAAATTCAAACTCAGCATTTCTTATGTGGATTACACCAACAACCTTTAAAAAATATCTAACCGTGGAAAGATATGTAACATACAAATTTACTATCTTAACCATTTTGAAGAGTTTGGCTCAGTGGCACTAAGTACATGTACACTGGTGGGCAATCATCACCACCACCCATCTTCACAACTCTTCATCTTGCAAAGCTGATGCTCTGTACCCATTAAATAATATCTTCCCATGTGCTCTTCCCCCAACTCCTGGAACCATTCTTTCTGTCTCTGTGGATTTGGATTCTAGGTACCTTTTAAAAATGGAATCATGCAGTATTTGTCCTTTTGTGACTTATTTTACTTAGCATAATGTCCTCAAGGTGTATCTGTATTGTAGCTCATTGTCAGAATTTCCTTCCTTTGAAAGGTTGAATGCTATTCCATTGTATGTATGTATATCTGCTCATCAGTGGATACTTGAATTGCCTCCATGTTTTGATTATAAATAATGCCGCTATGAACATGGGGGTACAAATATCTCTTCCAGACCCTGCTCTCAACTCTTTTGGGTATATACCCAGGAGTAGAATTTCTGTAGCATATGGTAATTTTATTTTTAGTTTTTTTTTTTTTTTGAGGAACTGCCATACTGTTTTCCATGTAGCTGCACCATTTCATATTCCAGCCAGCAGTGCCCAAGGGTTCCATCTTCTCCCCATTCTCAACAACCTTGTTATTTTCTGTTTTGTTTGTTTGTTGGTATGAGATGGTAGCTCAGAGTAGTTTTGATCTGCATTTCCCTAATTATTAGTGATGTTGAATATCTTAGATGTACTTACTCATCATTTGCATATCTTTTTTGGAGAGATGTCTACTCAAGTCCTTTGCCCATTTTAAAAGTCAGGTTGTTTGGACAGTCCAGGTGGCTCAGTGGTTTAGCACTGCCTTCAGTCCAGGGCATGATCCTGGAGACCTGGGATCGAGTCCCACATTGGGCTCCCTGTATGGAGCCTACTTCTCCAACTGTCTGTGTCTCTGCTTCTCTCTCTCTCTCTCTCTCTCTCTCTCTCTCTCTCCCTCCCTGCCTCTCTCTCTGTGTCTCTCATGAGTAAATAAATAAAATCTTAAAAAAAAATCAGGTTGTTTCTTTTTGTTGTTGAGTTGTAGGATGTCTTTATATAGTCTGGATATTAACCCTTCATCAAATATATGGTTTGCAAATACTTTCTTCCTTTGCATAGATGGCCTTTTTATCCTGTTGATTGTGATATTTTAATATAAAATTAATATTTGTGATGTTGCCCAATTTATGTTTTTTCTTTTGCTATCTGTGATTTTGGTGTCATATCTAAGAAATCATTGCCAAATCCAATGTCATGAAGTTTTTCCCCTATGTTTTCTTGTTTGGGTTTTTAAAAATATATATATTTGCTTATTTATTTATTTATTTTAGTGAGAGAAGAAGAGAGAGTGCCATGTGTCCACAAGCAGAGGGAGGGGCAGAGGGACAAAGAATCTCAGGCAGACTCCATATGGAGCCAGATACGAGGCTCAAACCTATGACCCTGAGATCATAACCTGATCCAAAATCATGAGTCAGATGCTTAACTGACTGAGCCCCCTGGGCACCCCTGCCCGATGTTTTCTTCTAAGAGTTTTAGCTCTTACTTTTAGGTTTCTGGTCCATTTTGAGTTAATTTTTATATATGGTGTTAGGTAAGGGTCCAACTTTATTCTTTTGCATGTGAATATCCAGTTTTCCTAACACACAACAACCTTTTAACAAATAGGCTTGCCTTACCTTGACCTACCCAATCCATCATTGTTCACTGGCCAGGGAAACTTTTCAAAAACGTTGAAAACCTTGTTTATTGCTTCAGTATACAATTTACACATAGCCCTAATGATCTGGCTCCTGCTTTCTCAAGGCTCATCCCTTCCCACTTCTTCACTAGACTCCCAGGCGCTTTAGCCATAATGAATTGAAAATCTAGCATGACATTCTCTCTCTACCCGGAATCTTTCACCTCCATCTTTGCTAATAAATTTCCAAGAGTGTTTTGACTCTTTTGGTATGATTTCCCTGAAAAACTGTCTTCCCTTTCCAGTATGTTTTAGAAAAGGAGATGGCATACATTAGCTCTCAAGACAAATGCAGTCCACCATTTTTTTATAGATCAAGTTTTATTGGGACATTGCCATCTCCATTTGTATATGGATTGTCTGTGGCTGGTTTGGTACCACAATGGCTGGGGCAGAGTTGAGTAAGTGTAACAGTTGCATATATCCCACACAGGCGAAGAAGACCTGCTCTCTGGTTCTTTACAAAAAGTTTGTGAAACTCGTTTGGATGCCTCTCTTTATGTATTCCCACTCTCATCCTGCTTTATATATGTCACCTTATAGGCTATCTTGTCGTATATTTATCTTCCTTCTTGATTCCCATAATCAGACTAGGGCCCATGCTAACACAATGCTTGGCACATAATTGGTGCTCCATCTATGTTTATTGAATTAGGTAAAACATTGCTTCCTAAAATATCATTATAAAGTTACTCTAAATAAACTCATTCAACTAAATGAGCACATTTGGGAGCATAACTATGACTACACTCATGGAAGATGTACAAAAGCCATAGGAAACTCAGTCACCATTTCTGAGAAGGGTGTAAGAATTTAAGGGTCCTTGAATCAAATTGAGCAGCACCTAAAAAAAAAAGGCAAAGAGCAAAGTGCTGGTGTACTTAGGGAATGTAGAGTAGCAGCATGAGAAACTCTGGTGGGATTCATTAACGAAGGCTTTCTGGAGCATAAGCATCCTGAGTCTTCTGAACTTACCTGCAGATAGGAATCACCTGGAATGCTTTAAAGAGTCGTGATGTGTGAATCCCACCCATGGGATTCTTGTTTATTTGGTTGGGGTAGAGACTAGGCATTTGGATACTTTAAAAATCCCCAGATAAATGCTGGAAATATTCTGGAGCTAGATAGTAGTGATTATTTCCCAACATCGTGAAGGTACTAAATGTCATAATATGACACTTATGTGTAAACTTTATGTTTGAATATTGTAACACAGAGTGAGAGAGTTCCCAGATAATTCTAATGAGAAGTCAAAGTTGAGAATAAATGAGCCTTTATTACCATTTCCCAGATAATAATAATCAAGTAGAGGTCTGTATTAAATCAACAGACTGCCAGATCTCTGAGCCAGAAATTGTGATTCTGTTGTTCTGGATGGGGGCAAAGGAATTTACTTTCCAACTAGAGGTGATTCTTATCACAAGAGAAGTTTGGGAAATCCAGCCTAGTTCAGTGCTTCCCAAGCTTGCTCAATCCTAAAACTCACTGAGGACTCTCTTAAACATTCAGAATCTGGGGCCCCACCCCAGACCTATTACATAAGGATCTCCAGAAGAGAGGGAGAGCTCAGTTGGTTTAACAAGCTATCCAGCTTATACTTCGTGTTTTCTTTTTAAATTTTATTTATTTATTCATAAGAGACACACACAGAGAGAGAGAGAGAGAGAGAGGCAGAGACACAGGCAGAGGGAGAGGCAGGCTCCATGCAGGGAGCCCGATGTGGGACTTGATCCCGGGTCTCCAGGATCAGGTCCTGGGCTGAAGGCGGCACTAAACCGCTGAGCCACCTTGGCCACCCTATAATCCATTTTAAAGTGTACAATGTAGTGATCCGATATGTGTATATAAGATATATGGATTATGAAAGGAGTCCCCCATTGGGTTAAATACATATATCGCCTTAGTCATTTTATTTTATTGTGTATGGAAACATTTAAGTTCTACTTTCTTACCAAATTTCAATTATACAACACAGTTATCAAATAAGTCACCATGTTATACATTAGATCCTTAGACCTTGTTTATCTTGCATCTGAAAATTTCTGCCATTTTTTTCTAACCTTTTTCCTATTTTCCTCACCCTTTAGCCCCTGATAACCACTTTTCTCTGTTTCTATGAGTTCGACTTTTTGATTTTATTCTACACATAAGGGATACCATGTGGTTTTTGTCTTTGGCTTATTTCACTTAGCATAACACCCTCCAGGTCTATCCACGTTGTCCCAAAGGACAGGATTTCCTTTTTTTTTTAAGGCTGAATAATATTTCATTGTATATAAATATATACCACATTTTCTCTATGTGTTCATCTATGGAGGCACACTTAGGTGGTTTCCATACCGAAGCTAGAGTGAATAATGCTGCTATAAACACAGGGTTACAGTTAACTCTTTGAGATACCAATTTTATTTCCTTTGGATCTATACCCAGAAGTCGAATTGCTGGATAGTTCTATGTTTAATTTCTTGAGAAATCTCCATACTGCTTTCCCAGCAATGGTGCACACATTTCCCTTCTCTCCACAGCCTCACCAGCATTTGTCAGCACTTGTCATTTTAATAATAGACATCTTGACATGTATAAGATGATATCTCATTGTGGTTTTGATTTGCATCTTTTTGACAATTAGTAATGTTGGGCACCTCTCTATGTACCTGTTTGTCATTTGTATTGTACGTATGTATGTCATTTGTATGTATTTTTGGGAAAATGTCCTTTACCCTTAGAAAAAAAATTTTTTTTCTGCTATTTAGATGTATTTTTTGCCCCTTTTATTTTTTTAATTTTTATTTATTTATGATAGTCACACACACACAGGCAGAGGGAGAAGCAGGCTCCAGGCACCGGGAGCCCGACGTGGGATTCGATCCCGGGTCTCCAGGATCATGCCCTGGGCCAAAGGCAGGCGCCAAACTGCTGCGCCACCCAGGGATCCCATTTTTGCCCCTTTTAAAATGGGGTTATTTGTTTTGTTGCTACTGAATTGTATGATGAGCTTCTTGAATATTTTGGATATTAACCCCCTATTGGATGTAGGAGCCATTTGTTACGAAAACAAATTTTCCTCATGCTCCATGGTTACACACTGAGTCATTGATCACACACAGTTCTACAGGGCACTACAACCAAAAGCTGGGAATTAACGAGGTAAGGGACCTGGACCTGCCTGCCTGAGAAACTGAGAAGACAATCACAGAAGGAGAGGGATTAAGATGTACCCAAACTGAAGAAATAGAACCCCCCTCCCCCACCATGATCACTTGGCGTTGGGGGTAGGGAGAGGAAGTAGAGATCCTAGGTGAGCTTTGACATCTCCATGGGGCATGGTTGGAAGAGTCTGGACAAAGCTGGATCTTAGCAAATGGCTCTGCAGGCTGCTATGTCCATCTTCTGGCCTGGTACCTCCTAATTAAGAAGTTAGATAGCTCAATGATTACTGCTGACCAGGACAAACTTCTATTTGGGGCAGAAAACCCACAAGAAGATGATTCTTTTCTAGTATCTTTTGGCTTGATAAGAATAACATGACTGTGATAGTCAATTAGAATGAACTGAAATTCATTTACTTCGGCAATCTTCTTTTTTAAGCAAGCTCTATGCCCAATGTGGGACTTGAACTCACCACCCTGAGATCAAGACTCACCTGCTTTGCTGCTTGAGCCAGCCAGGCACCCCATATTTCAGTAATCTTTCTATCTACACAAGGAAATCTATTTTACTCTCTGTCCAGGTTAGGAGTTTTAAATAGTCTTCCACAGTCATCATAAATCCTATCTCTGTCTTGCCAGCATCCAAATACTCTTTTCTTAGGCTGAGAGTATTGGGGGAAATAGACACAGGCAAGGCCTATTGTGCCACAGCACCTTGAACAGTCACCTGTTAGATCAAATGCATTACAAATCCAGAGGGAAGTCCAGCCAAAGCCATGACTCAGAAGGATGGTGCTTATGTAGCTTTGCCTGTTGTGGCACCTAGAAACTTGACAGTCATGGTCAGGAAGAGTTCAACAATCCAGTGCTTATTCCAGATGTGAAGGAGACACATTATAAGTATAATGCACACTCATTCTGAATTACTTATTTACATGTCTGTCTCCTGGCTGGATGGAGAACTTCTTGAGAAGAGGAGCCTGACTTTATTTATTGTATATCTCCAGCAACTATTTCAGGGCCTGGCACAGAATGGAGAGTTGTAATTATAGGTGAAATTAATGAATGAGATAGACTCTGTCTCTTTGGAAATAACAAAATGATGGCAAGTTTAAATTTAGGAGAGGAATATAAAGAGTTGCATAGATAATAAATCCACGCACTTTGATCCATACATACTTGTACTCTGCAGGTAACATCTCTGTGGTCAAGTATTCCTTAACCTTCTCCTTGGAGTTCTGTTGTTACTGACATCTGCTTCGCATGGCTTAATGTACCTTTTATTTTTTGTTCTACACTCAACTGTGCAATTTGAAGAAAATGTTCACGCTTTTGTCCTGTGCTTTGTCAGTTGCCATTTCCCCCCTACATTTTCAGGGGTCAACTTACATTCATTCATGGCTTGATTTCTTATCAGATCAACTCATTTGGAACTCCTCTCCTCGCTGGATTTTCCACCTTCGACAATAATGGAGCATGAAGGTGGAGCACACTGAAAAGTAAACATTAAATTTCAGCCTAAAAAAACAAAACAGAAAAACTCTAGAAATCTTCACCTGAATGATTGCCGTATACAAAGGAAAACTGCCACAATTATGGCGGCAAATGTTAGTGTCCAGTGGAATCAGCATCGGTGACCTAGCTTGGCAGGGGCATACCATTGTGTGACCACATCCCCCCCATAGCAGCTGAGTCAGCAGTTTGAGAAAAACCACTCATTTTCAAAATAAGCTCGAACTTGGACAACTTGTGTTTCATTTCCGCTTGTTTAACAGGAGTACAACAGTCTTTGCTACCGTTTAATCTTATTTCTGAAGAATCTATGTCCCTAGGCTTTCATCTAAACTAAAACTGACATGATTGTGCTTAAAATGCCAAACATTCAGAAATAAGAGCGTAAAAAGAATGGGCTGATTTTCATATACATCTAAAAGACAATAGAACCCTCAGAAGTGGGTGGGGGGATGGGGTAACTGGGTGATGGGCATTAAGGAGGGCACTTAAAGCAAGAGCACCGGGTGTTGTACGAGACTGATGAATCACTAAATTCTACCTCTGCAACTTATAATACAGTATAGGTCAACTAAATTGAATTTAAATTAAAAAAAAAAAAAGAATGGAGAGCATCGATTGTCAATTTATTTGTGACTCTGCCTCACATGCTAGAATTTTTCAACACAAAAAAACTCAGGCTTACCTTAGCCAAAGGCAGAAGAAATAGTTGATTCCTAACTTAGGGTCAACGTGAAGATAGAATAGAAAAATCTCCTGCAAAGATCTAGAAGAGCCACGATGATGTCCATGAGAACACCACCTGCTAGTGAGTTGGGTCTAATAGAGGTCTTCTGCCTTGCATCTCATAACCCCTCATTCGATGGTGCAGTTAGAGAAGTGCCAAGTTGTAACATCCTATTGGTAGTTTGAAGTACTTCTCAAGTATATCCCAAACTCCAGGCTGGTCATTCCTCTTGGCTGGAGGCTTCAGCTTCTTTCCAGTGACCTGTTGGCTTCACTGTTATTACATTGTTTAGTACAGAAGGTGTGGGAGGATATTTACTTTAGGGGGATCTAGCATTCTCAACCTTAGGTAGGTTTTCTTTCTTTCTTTCTTTTTTTTAAAGATTTTACTTATTTATTCATAAGAGAGAGATAGAGAGAGAGAGAAGCAGAGGGAGAAGCAGGCTCCATGCAGAGAGCCGGACATGGGACTTGATCCAGGGACTCCAGGATCATGTCCTGGGCTGAAGGCAGGTGCTAAACCGCTGAGCCACCCAGGGATCCCCCTTATGTAGGTTTTCACTGGTGTGAAACATCAGTGGCTGACATCTCTAATTTCCACTCCCATGAGATGCATGCCCTTCCTCAGCCATATGGCCACTGTGGGAGATGCCATTTTCTTATGTGACCCCATACCCCCTGTTTCGCTGGCTGAGTCTCTTCCTCGAATTTATTGTAATATGGAAACAGCCAGAGCACAGAGAGACAGATAATAGTGCCAAAATGGTGTGAGAGGCTGAGAAGAGTGATCCAAAGGGAAGCACTGGCTGGGTTTAGAAGCCTGGTTCCCGTCATTCCTAGCCACCACCCCGCTGGGTTTAGTTCTATTCTATTCCTTTTGGGTTCTGCAAACCAATAAATTCTGCTTTCTGTCTAGCTTCTCCAAAAAGAGTTTCTGTCATTTGAAACGAAACAAACACAATATTAAGAGCAGTAAACAGTCACCTCCTGGCTAAGTTCTTTTTAGGGAATTTACTTGAATGATTTGTATTTCTAGACTCTATTTGTTGCTCGATACAGTGTTACCTGAGTTGCTTTCTTCTTTTTTTTTTTTTTTTAATTTTTATTTATTTATGATAGTCACAGAGAGAGAGAGAGAGAGAGGCAGAGAGAGAAGCAGGCTCCATGCACTGGGAGCCTGATGTGGGATTCGATCCTGGGTCTCCAGGATCGTGCCCTGGGCCAAAGGCAGGGGCCAAACCGCTGCGCCACCCAGGGATCCCGAGTTGCTTTCTTCATTTGAATTTACTGGAGGAGATAAAATGAAGGAACTAAGCTCCATAATGTTTTGGTTTTTTCCTTAATACAAAAAAAATGTTATTGTGGGTATATGATAGAATGCCTTTTGGAGAACTTTTCATTTTTTTAAAATTTTTGTTAAGACTTTATTTATTCGTGAGAGACACACACACACACAGAGAGGCAGAGACACAGGCAGAGGGAGAAGCAGGCTCCATGCAATGAGCCCGATGCGGGACCCAATCCCCTGTCCCCAGGATCACACCCTGGGCTGCAGGCGGTGCCAAACCACTACACCACCGGGGCTGCCCCTGGAGAACTTTTTAACAGTGAGATTAACACTGATGCAGTTCAATTAAAAAAGCATACATTGAACACCCATGTATGGAGGCCCTGAGCCTACAGAGAAGAAAGGCCAGTTCCTTTTCTACAATAAAGTTTCTGGTCTAGGGCCTGATGCTTAAAGTGGTTTTTCAACTGGCAGCCTCAGCATCACCCGGGAACTTTGCTAGAAATGCAAATGAGTCCGAGAATTTGGAGGTGAGCCCAGTAATCTTGTTTCAAAAGCACCCCTTTCCCCCATGATTTAGGTGTAGCTAAAGTTTGAGAATTTAGTACATATGCCTGCTCACCCAGTCTTCCTTTTCACTAGTGGCACAATTTGTGACTCACCTGAACTATATCGCAAACCTGTGCCTCGCCCCTCCTCCTCATTTTAATAATTGAAAATGGAAATCATTTTGAGCTTCCTGAACAATAAAATCAAGCGTAAAAATGCTGGGAAAATCTCTCATCTCTTTGCCCCAGGGCCGACAAGAAAGGAAGGTGTATGCTCCAGGCCTTTCTGAAGTGCCTCCAGTTTATCTCAGCAGATAAGACAGCATATGGAAATGACTGGAAGGGTTAGTCCTTGCAGGCCTGGGCTCCATCTTGGCACCACGTCACCCGAACCCAATCTATGAGCAGAGAGCCTGTGCCAGGGCTTTTGTGGGAAGGTGTCTGAGAAAAGCTAGTGATATGAGCCCTCAAACCACATCAGAGCCCCCTTCTTCCTCTATTAAAACTTACCGCCTGTTGCAAAAAGAGAGGTAGAGGGCTAAATTGAGAACTAAGTGAAATCAAAGTGTTTAGCGAAGGTAGGGATTCTTCTGCCCTGAGGACTTCTAATTGGCATTGTCATTCTGAAGACTGTCTCCTGGCTACCTTCTCTCTACTTTTTCTGTCCTTTTGCTTCATTTCTTAACTTTCTATTTTGCATCACTTTGAATTTACCAATTCAATTAAATATTCAGTGAGTACCTATCACGTGTCAGCCTCCAAAACAAGTGCAATGGGATGAAAAAGATTTAGGGTTGCTCTCAAGAAGCATGTGGTTTGCAATACCTCAGTCAGCCATCACTTGATGGGTAAGTTATGTGTCAGGCATTGAGCTAGGTTCTGGGGCTTCAACAATGAACGTAACATGGCCCCTATACTTCAGGAGTTTGTTGTCTGTAGGATGAGACTGGCACAAGCTATATATTATAAGGGCTGTAATGGAGGTGAGAAGGTGGAAAGAGACCAGAGTGATTGACTCTGATTGACTCCACTTGTAGGGGCTGAGAAACGCTGGAAGGAGAATCTGCCCTTGGAGTTGGGTTGGCCATGTGAAGAGTGGTGTGAACAGGGGATGGCGTGTGACTATAAGGTGTGTCTAGGGAATGAGGAGAAGCTCATGGTGGCTAGAGTTCAGGTTTCATGGTTAAAGACTAGGTTGAAAAAGTAAGCTAGGGCTAGGTTGTGAAGGATGGCATATGCCAGATAAAGGAGTTGAGAGCTGATTTGGTAATGAGTAGAGGTCCATCAGAGTGTTCTTGAGCAGGGAGGAGATATGGCCGGATTCAGGCTTTTGAGAGAACTAGGAAGGAGTATGGAGGATGGATTTTTGGGGATAAAAGCAAGAAGTGAGTGTTTTAGTTTTCAATCACTGTGTACAAATGACCCCAAACTTGATGACTTAAAACAATAACAGGGTATTATTTCTCATAATTTTATGAATCTTTTGGGTGGCTCTTCTACTGGTCTCACCTGGGCTCATTGACACAGTAGCATTCAGAGGCCTCACCTGCACTCTTTATCCATATGGTCTCTCTCCATGGTTGCTCATCACTCAGGGTCTATCCAGGCCATGTTTTCTTACATCGTGATGGCAGCATTCCAGGAAGGCAAAAGCTGGTGCTTCAAGTCTTCTGAAGACCTCCTTTGAAGGTTGCAAGTTTATTTCTGCTGCAGCTTACTGGTCAAAGCCATGCAGGAGGGAAGACACAAAGATAGGAAGCCTGGTACACATTATGTGGGGGCACACAATTAGGAGGTTATTTCTAGAGGATAGGCAGTAGACAATGAGGGGCTGAACTATATTAGCAGTCATGTGTCAGTGAAGAGGAGCCGTTTTTTAGGAAATGCAAGAATTAGCAATACTATAGGACATTGTACTAGAGCTCAAGTGAAGTTACAAGCAAAGTACAAGTGAGTAACAGCTTGCAGGTATAGATGCTATTGGTACTCTCTCCCTCATCTCCTTTATCTGCCAATCCCCACCCACATGCTGCTGTGAGTGTTGGCTGATAACAACCCACAGCTTTCCCTTTCTCTGGAAAATTGCTGGAGAGGGGCTGTCTGCCCAGGGGAGGAGGGTGATGTATCCCATCCCAATGATTGACTGGAAATGCATGCAAAAGGCCGGCCCCCTGCCTCTGGGTGTGATTTCCTCTAGGATCAGTCTTCAGGTGGAATGGTGTTTTGCCTTGCTGCACCATTGCCCTAAGCTGCTCCCTTCACTCCTTGACACCTTTCCTCGGCTCTGCTGGTAGGGACCCCAACCTAAGAATGGAGGAGAGAAAATATTCAAATAGGTGCTGGAATTTCCGATGGCTTTGCTCCTCTGCTTTCTTAGTTATACCCTTTACTCCACCTATTTTTAGTTCATTTTTCTCTTTCTACCGTCTTCTTCACTATAACTTAGTTTCCTTTCTTAGCTATAGATTTTTTCTGCACCATTGGGCAGATTTACTTAAGATCACTTAGATGGGGGTGTCTGTGGCTCATTCGGGTAAGTGGCTACCTTCAGCTCAGGTCCTGATCTCAGGGTCTTGGGATCAAGCCTCGCATTGGGCTCCCTACTCTGCTGGGAGACTGCTTCTCCCTCTCCCTCTGCCTGCCGCTCCCTGCTTGTGCTCTCTGTCAAATAAATAAATAAAATTGTAAAAAAATGCTTAAATGATTCTTTCTGTGAGCCTGAATAGATTGGCAAAACATAAGGCCTTTACAGAAGTGAAGCCAACAAGATAGAGTTCAAAAAAAATCTTAATCTTATATAAAGTACTAGTGGTCCTTTGGACAAAGAACATGGTCTATGGGTTTGAAGTCCTGGCACAGTAGACATCTGCTGTTTTTGTTCTTGACATCTATTCACCCTCTGACATAGAGCCTGTTGCCTCCCCCAGGGGACCAATCCTCTCCTTAACCCTGAGCCCATGTTTTTCAGATGGGGCTGCATTTCCGATTCAGGGGAGAGCAGGTAACCCAGATTTAAAGCAATCAAAACATATTACCCTGGAGTTGACAGAGGTATACCTCAAGTCAGGTCAATTAGGGGCACTCAGATACAATTTGTGACTCTTCCTTGAGTTCTCAGAGGAGTTTCCTGCTTTTTTCCTGTGGTTGTGAACCAGGAAGTAACTCCAGGAGCGCCTGGCAGCCAATGTGTGTTGGTGAGGGGAGACTCTAAGCCGATGGAAGTCGACACAGAGGAAACAGAAGTAAGGCGTAGACAAGTTGGTCCTGATTAATTCTTAGGACCTTCTCTATGTTATCCTTGGACTCTGCAGCTACATGAGCCACTAAATGCTTTTCTGGGTTTGTTTTCGATTAAGCTGGTTTGATCTGGGTCCTGACACTTGCAACCAAAAAAGACCCAACTAAAACACATGGAATTTTTTCTTTAACGAAGCATTTGGTCCATCACACTCAGCCATCCACTTTCTGTTTGTCAAACATATGCAGTGGATTTGAAGGGTTTATAGGGATGTTCAAACAGGGCTGCCGCTTCTTAATTAGGAAGACCATAAATAAAAAAGAGACAAGTGTTGGCTGAAATGAAGGAAGATTGGCTAGGGGAGGAAAACATGGATTCTAATCCTGATCCTGCCACAAATCACCCTACGACTCCTGATTCAGCATCTGTTTTGTCACATGGCCACTCAGTTCTGAAGTGCCTCTCCGCTTCCGCTCCACTTTCTTTCTTATTTCTATTGAGTTTTTGGATATTTTTCTTTCCCTCCTTTCCTTTTAATCTCTATTGAGGGGATGGGGCTACAAAGTTGAGGGATCCCTGTGAACGATTAGAGCCCTTTGCAAATATAAAACCCTTGGCTCCTGTGTCCCTGGTCTTGTTTCAGCTACTTAAACTCAAAGTGCTCCCCAGACTTTACCAGAACACAGCCATGCACACAGACCACCTCACCATTAGTTTTGGAATGCTTACATAAGTGACCATTAATCCGCATACGTTAATTAATTATAATTAATAATGTTAATAGAAGCTTTCACTTCTCAGAGGAACCTTGCAGAGTAGGTATTCCTGTATCTGTCTTATAGGTGAGAATATTTAAGTTCAGAGTAAGGAATTTGCCCAGAAAAAAATAAAAACCTAAATGTTTATAGGTGAGAAGATGGAAAGAGTTCTGACTCTATATGCCATGTTCTCTCCACTCCCCTGCAGGAGAATACAAGGCTTCTACAATTCTATCAGGGAGACAGATACTTTTGCACACCCCTTCCCTGACCCTGAAACTACTTGGAAGGCTCTCTGTGGGATTAAAGCTGCGTATTCATTCATTTGGTAATTTAGGAGAAAATTACTGAGTGCCTATCAGGTGTCAGGCATGTTCCAAATGCCAAGAATACAACAGTGAACAAAGGAGAGAACGTTCCTGGTCCTCAGACAGCACAGCACTTATGTCCTAGTGGAAAGGGTAGATAATAAGCATACAAAACAGATGATATATATATAATTTCAGGTGGTAATAAGTTCCATGAAGAAATAATGAAGCAGGGTAAGGGTGTTAGTAATGATGTGCTGAGATGGAGTGGTTGGGGAAGACATCTTTGATGAAGGACATTTGAACAGACACCTAAATGGAGCTACAAAGTGAGGTATGCAGTTTTCTGGAAGAGGAGTGTTTTGTGCAGAAAGCTTTTCCCCATCGTAGAATATCATCAGCCATAATTTCTTCTCTGCCCCACCATCCCTGTGCTAGACAAACCCCCTGAATGTGGGGAAGCCCTTTCAGGAGAAGACCAGAAACTTCGCTGGTACTGGGAGTGACCAGAAGTGAAGCCACTCCCAACAAGCAGATGCTGACAGGAACTCACCTCTTAAAAATTGCTAGCCACCTATAAAGCTATTGGTAACCTGAATTAGATCCTGGAATAGAAAAAGAATATTAGTGGGATACCTGGTAGGAATCTGAGTATAGTCTATAGTTTAAGTTAAAAATATTCACCAATGTTAATTTTCTTAATTTTGAGAAATGGACCACGATGTTGACATTAGGCAAAAGTGAGTGCTGGATATTTGGGAGCTCTGTACTATAATTCTTTTGTAAATATAAAATTATATTTAAAATAAAAAGTAAAAAAAATACTGTAAGCTATAAAATATTACTAAAATGAATTAAACAAGACCAAAATAAATACAGAAATATACCATGTTCATGAATTGATGGACTTCATATCATCAGTTTTTCCCAGAATGACCTATGGATTTGGCATAACCCCCCCTAAAATTGCCGTAGTTTTTGTGTGTGTATGGAAATTGATGATTCTAATTTATATGAAAGTGCAAAGGACTAAGATAGCCAAGGCAATCTTGAAGAACATACTAGATATCAAGAATTACCATAAGTAAGACAATGATGATGCAAAGATAGACAAACTGGAAAAGAATAGGCAGTCTGGAAACAGACCACATATAGGAACTCGACTTATGACAAAGTTCAAGGGAAGGAACTGTTTTAAATAAATAACACTGAATCAATTGGATATCCACATAGGAAAAAATGAATTATGACCTCCGTCTCCCACAATTCACAAAAATCAATTTCTTATGTATTGTAGGAAAACAAAATCAAGCTTCTAAAAGAAAATAAGGAGAATATTGTCATGACCTTGGTGTAGGCAGTTATTTCTCAAGACACAAAAAAACATAACAAAGAAAATAATAAATTGGACTACCTAAAACTAAGAACTTTCTTCATTAAAAGATCTCATTAAGAAACTTAAAAAACCATAATGGGAGAGAAGATATTTGAAGTTGATGTATCTGAAAAAGGATTTGTGTCTAGAATATGTAACTAACTCTTACAGATCAATAAGAGAACTTGACAGATACTTTCAATACACAAACAATAAGGATGCCTCTCACCAACGTGGTGAGTTCAAAAAGCCAGACACAAAAGGATATATATTATATGAGTCCATTTATACAAGTTCAAAGGCAGACCATTCATATCAAGTCCTATGACTGTTGGTTGCCTTTAGGAAGAAGGTGGTTATGTAATTGTTAAGGAACATAAGGAGTCCCGGTAATATTTTGTTTCCTGGTCTGGGTGCTCTACAGAGCAATGTATTCTTTAGGAGTTTGTACACTTCTCTATATTTGTTATATTTCAATAAAATTTATTCAAATGCTTTATGACTTAGGAAAGTCTAGGTTAGGATTTATATAAATAATTTTTGGACGAGCTGGTAAACTTATTAACATGACTTAGAAAAGTCTAGGTTAGGATTTATATATATGATTTTTGATGAGCTGGTAAACTTGTTATTGTGTTATTTACTGCTGCATACCAGTTTTTCCAAATGTTAGTAGCTTGAAACAACAAATATTATCTCCCCTGGTTTCTGAGGGTCAGGAATCTGGGAGTGGAATAGCTGGGTAGTGTAGGCTCAGAGTTTCTCATGAGGCTGCAGTCGTCTGAAGCTTGAAGAGGATCCACTTCCCAGCCCACTCACCTGGTTGACAGGCCTCTATTCCTTGACAGCTGTTGCTGGGTCCTCAGCTCTTCATTCTATGGTCTTTTCCATAGGCTGCCTGAGTGTCCTATCAACATGACAGCTAGCTTCCCCTGGAGCGAGAGAGCCGAGGGAGAAGATATTCTCTGATGAAGACCACAGGGTTTCCTATAACCTAATTAATTATGGAAATGACATGCCATCACTGCTGCTGTATGCTATTGACCATACAGACCAATCCTAGGACAGTGAAAGGAGACTACCCAAGGGCATAAATATCAGGAAGTAGGCTTTGGGAGCCATCTTGTTGGCTGGTTCCCATACCCATCTTTCTCACCACGCTTTACTAGGATATTTGTAGAAATTCTAAGATTCCCAAACTTCCCCCCTCCCTTTTTTTTGGTACAGTTTCATCAATATTCACAAAGATTTCCAGCTGCTTATAAACTGGTGACTCTGCTTATAAACTGAAGAACTTGCTAGTAGGAAGGAGGAGAAACTTGGGAAGAAGAATAAATCCTCCCATTGCTGTCTCACAGGATATCTGTTCCATGGAGATGGCCATTTAGGCCTGTGATCACAGAAATTCCAACAGGCTTCCTGTTCCTATTACCTCAACCTAATTTCTTCTTTTGATCTCTGATGCCTGAAATACCACCAGTTGAAACCCTACCATTAGTAAAAGCTTTTTTTTTTCTGGTCACATGCAAGCACATTACTCAGAATACTACAACAGTGGATCTCCTCCCCGGGCTGCTCACTGGAAGCTCTTGGGGAGGCATTAAAAGTGCCAATTCCCTAACTCTGGGAAACGAACAAGGGGTAGTGGAAAGGGAGGTGGGCCAGGGGGTTGGGTGACTGGGGGATGGGCACTGAGGGGGGCATTTGGTGGGATGAACACTGGGTGTTATGCTAAATGTTGGCAAATTGAACTCCAATAAAAAAAAAAAGTGCCAATTCCCAAGTCCACCTAGAACTTCTGAGGTGGGCTTCCAGAATCCATATTTTGAGAAACCTCCCAACAGGTTCTGAGAGACTTGGCCAAACACCTCGCAGATGATCCTGCCGTGGTATTTGGAAACCACTGACATTTTACATATATATATATATATATATATATATATATATATATACACACACACATATATATATATAATGCATGTAGATTTAATATTTAATGTATGTAGCTTTCAGAACCTTTCTGGAGAGTGAGTTTGAACAAGGGCAAACCATTTGTTCACAAAGGGCTGATTTTCCTTTCCAACTCCATCTCCTCAATGTGCTGAGTGAGAAAATGCTTCCTGGCCTCTTCAACCACCCTATTATTCCTCTGCCACACTTTGGTTCCCATCACATCAGCCTTGAGGTAGAGAGGCCTGTCAGCACTGCGGGCTTCTGACTGGAGCCACAGAATCAACTTTCTCTTCTCAGCCGCTGTGTAAACCTGTGCCAGGAGGGGTCCAGGGACTTAGGGTTAAGAGAACGCATGGGGATCTCTCGACACAGCTGGAAGAGGTTTCCTTTTTGTCAGTAAAAGGAGGTGAGGCCTCCTGGAGTCACTACCTAACATACATGAGATTAGTTTGTGGACTGGCTGCAGCTATAGACTCTTTTCTCACCTATGGGAAAACAGATGGGTCATGTGAAAATCCTTTAAAGTGAATTTTAAAAAAAGGATTTATTTGTTTTTTTCATTCATTCCCTTGACAGATTTTTTTTTTCTTTTAAGAGAGTGAGAGGGCACACATGTGCTGAGGAGGGGGGCGGAGAGGGAGCATCAGAGGGAGAGGGAGAAGCAGGCTCTTTGAGCAGGGAGCCCAATGAGGGGCTCAATCTTAGGACCCCGGGATCATGACCTGAGCTGAAGGTAGACACTCAACTGACTGAGCCACTTGGGCGCCCCTCCCTAGACAAATACTGATTAAGCATTTCTGACCTATCTTCTGCTGTCTTGCTTACCCCACTCCAGGCACACTGACCCTGTTGCTCTTCCTTGAACAAACCACACTCTCCTGACTCAAAGAGTCTGTTCCAGTTGCTCCCTTAGCCCAGAACACTCTTACCAAGTATCTGGCTAATTTCCTTACCTTTTCCAAGTCTTTGTTCAAAACCTACCTTCTCGTCGAAGCTTAACCTGATCACCCTGTTTAACACTGAAACCAGCATCCTTTTCTAACCTGGCTCTACCTTTTCTCCCCACCCCCCCGCCCCACCCCACGGTAGTTTTCAACTTTCAACATGCCATATATTTTATTTGGTTGATTGCTTATTTTTTGAGTTCTTGCTCAGGGCAGGAATCTTATTTTTGTTCACTGTACATCCCAAGTACCTAACGCAATGCCCGGCACAAGGTAGACATTTGTTTTTTGTTTTTGTTTTTTTTTTGTTGTTGTTGTTGGCTTTAGATTTTATTTATTTATTCATGAGAGACAGAGAGAGAGAGAGAGACAGGCAGAGACACAGGCAGAGTTCTCCCTTTTCCCTGCGCAGGTTCCATGCGGGGAGCCCGATGTGGGACTCTATCCCGGGTCTCCAGGATCATGCCCTGGACTGAAGGCAGTGCTAAACCGCTGAGCCACCCGGGCTACCCAAGGTAGACATTTGTTAATGCAAGCATACCTCAGAGATACTATTTGGTTCCAGACCACTGCAATAAAGCAAATATCACAGTAAGTGAGTCAAAGAAATTTTTGGTTTCCTAGTGCAAATAAAAGTTATAGTTACGCTATACTGTAGTCTATTAAGTGTGCTGTTGCATTATGTCTAAAAAACCAAAGCACATATCTTAATTTAAAAAATACATTAGGGATCCCTGGGTGGTGCAGTGGTTTGGCGCCTGCCTTTGGCCCAGGGCGCGATCCTGGAGACCCGGGATCGAATCCCACGTCGGGCTCCCGGTGCATGGAGCCTGCTTCTCCCTCTGCCTGTGTCTCTGCCTCTCTCTCTCTCTCTCTCTCTGTGTGACTATCATAAATAAAAAAATAAAAAAATACATTATTACTAAATGATGCCAACCATCATTTGAACTTTCAGTGAATTGTAATCACTGATCAAAGATCACCAAACAAATATAATAATAATAATAATAATAATAATAATAATTACAATAAAATGGAAATATTGCAAGAGTTACCAAAATGTGATTCAGACACAAGTGAACAAATGTAAGAAAAACAGCACTGGCCAACTTGAGGCGGGATTGCCACAAACTTTCAATTTGTAAAAAAATGCAATCTCTGTGAAGTGCCATAAAATTAGTTTGTCTGCATTGGTTGAATCGATAAATTGGGGCTGGAGTAGTGGCAATAATACATGTTATGATCATTGTTGTCACGGAGCTTATGATTTATTGGAGGAGATCATTAACAGAAATAATGACAAAAATGGGTATTTAGTGATCACTGTCGTTGCTAGGATGGAAATATATGAAATTCTATTAGAGAGGGTATGAGGGACCCTACTGGTCAGGGTATTAAGGATGGTTTGCTGAGAGAGTATAATTTATCATGAAGCTGGGAGGTTGGGTGGAGTAGCCCAGCTAAAGGGAGAAAAGGCAGAAGAAATAATCTCCTACACTTTGAATAGTTTACACTAGTCCAGCCACTTATAGCAATTGAGTATGCATACAGCCTCATCGGGAGGCCTCTCTTTTCTCTCAAAGTATTATTAAAATTAAGTTTCTAAAACTCTGTAGACCATTTACTCCATTTCTTGTGAATATTAATATCTATCAATTTCAGAAATTTCTCTTGCTATAGGGATATTCTTTGATGATATTCCTTATCTTTTGGACTTCTTAATCAGATGGAAACACAATAAATAAATAAATAAATAAATAAATAAATAAATAAATAAATTTTCAAGCCTCATGGATCTGTCCATTGAATAAGTAAAGTTTAAATATGCTTGGCAAAGAATCAAAAGTTTTAGAGATGTTGTCTCAGAAACAAAACCAAATAAAGGCTGAGGTAAAAGTGCTTTATACTCAAATAAAAGCCTTCGTTGATGAGAAGAGTAATTCTCCAGGTAGTCTTCCAAGAATCTGACATAAAGTACTTTGCAAAAGGCAACTAAAGAATATGTCTGTGGGGATTTGAAGGTCGAAATTATAATAGTTAATCACCGGCTAGAGATCACCTGACTGCATTAGGCAGCTTCTTTCTTTTCATTTCTTAGATGAACAAACACATTTGTAAGAAAACACACAGGTATGGAATAATGAGCAAGTGCTCAATGCCGTGAAAAAGATTAGAAAAGCTCATAAGCACTAACAGAACTTAAAAATTCACTTGCTGGCCAGGATGCGAAGAAAAGAGAACACTAGTGCGACGTTGGTAGGAAATGTAAATCAGCACAGCCACTGTAGAAAACAGTATGGAGGTTCCTTAAAATATTAAAAATAGAGGGGCACCTGGGTGGCTCAGTTTGTTAAGCATCTGCCTTTGGTTCAGGTCTTGATCCTGGGATCCTGGGATTAAGCCCTGTATCAGGCTCCCTATTCAATGGGCGTCTGCCTCTCTCTTTCCCTGTGCCCCTCCCCACTGCTTGTGCTTTCTCTCTTTCTCTCAAATAAGTAAATAAAATCTTTTAAAAATATTAAAAATAGAACTATCATATGATCCAGCAATTCTACTTCTAGGTATTTATCTGAAGAAAATGAAAATATTAACTAAAAATTTATCTGCACCCTCATATTCATTGCAGCAGTATTTACAGTAATCAAGACATGGAAACAACTTATGTGTCTGTTGATGAAAGGATGAAGAAGATGTGACACCACACACACACACACACACACACACACACACACACACACGGAAACATTACTTAGCCATAAGAAAAAGAAGGAAAATTCTGCCATTTGCAACAAAATGGGTGGACCTTATTATGCTAAGTGAGATAAGTCAGAGAGAAAAAGATAAAATACAATTTGGTCTCACATGTGGAATCAAAGAAAACAAAACAAAAACAAAAATAACCAAACTCATAGATACAGAGAACAATTGGTGTCTTCTAGAAGCAAGGGATGGGAAGTGGGCACAATGGGTGAAGATGATCAAAAGATATAAACTTCTAGTTATAAAATCATAAGCAATAGGGATATAATATACAGCAAGGTGACTATAATCAACAATATTGTATTTTTGAAAGTTGCTAAGAGAGGACATCTTAAAATTTTTCATTGCAAGAAAAAAATGTAACTGTGTGTTAAAAGATGTTAACTAGACTTACATATATTATATATAATATTTCAGGTGTATAATATATATGTATTATATATAACTAGACTTATTATATATATTATTATATATTATGTATCATATATTATATATTATACACCTGAAACTAGTATGATGTTATAGGTCAATGATATCCCAATCAAAAATAAGAAATACTCACTGGTCAACTAACCTGTGGGAACCCATTCTTGGAACTAGAAGCAGGAGGAGAAACAGTATCCTTTCTTGAGCTTCATGTTCCCAGTTTCAGAGATACCCCTGAGGTTAAGCCACACATAGTACCTGAAAACTGACTCAATGCTTATAGAAGGAGCATGTGGGCTCCTTCATCAGGGGACTAGGGCTCTATTAATAAGGCCTTTGGGGACTGAATGTGCTTTTTGTTTTATTTTGTTTTGGTCAAGTTATGGAGAGGAATGGTGTAACTTCGTTTGTGGGTTGTGCTCACTTGAAGGGAATCAGTAGCTTTATCTCAGGATTTCCCTCTGTATCAGTCAGGAAAGGCTAAGCTATGCTGCTGTAACAAAGAAACCTACCATCTCAGTGGCTTAACACAGGGAGGTTTCTTTTTCACATAACACTGTATGTCCATTTTTGGTTGGGCAGGAGGGATTGGCTCATCATAACTAGGAACTCCTGCTGATGGAGCAGCTACCATCTCTAACTCTGTGGGTCACTAGACCAGAGGAGAAAGACTCTGGAAGTTTTCCCACTGGCAATTAATTGGTCATAAATCATCACCCAGAACTAGTTACATGGCTCCATCCAACCCCAAGATGAATAGGAAGTACAATCTTACCATATTCTTGGAAAGGAGGAAAATAAGAAATATTTGGTGAACAACTTTAATAACTGTCATGCCAATCCATGACTGGCCTTTATCAGTAGGTGCACAACTCTCTCTGAAAGAGATGGGAGTGCTTCTTTGCAAGGATCAAAAAGAAGCTAGAAATTGCTGTGCTTGTCTTCAATGAGAATGACAGAATAAGTCTCTGCTAAGTCATGGAGGGAGTAACTGAAAGCAAATCAACAATCCATACCCTGTTATTTACTTATTACTTTTTATTCTTTTTTTTTCTTTTAAAGATTTAAAAAAATTTATTCAAATGAGAGAGTGGGAGGAGGAGCAGAGGGAGAGGGACAAGCAGACTCCCTGCTGGGTGCAGATTCCAATATGGGGCTCTATCTCAGGACCCTGAGATCATGACCTGAGCTGAAATCAAGAGCCAGACACTTAATCAACTGAGCCACCCAGGTGCCCCTATTACTTTTATTCTTAATGAAAACTTGTTCTCACCCATCCTTTCCATTTACCACATGGATTTTAGACAACTTATCTGTCAGGCTGAACTTATTTTTGTTGTGGTTGCAAATAATCCCCAAATCTCAGTTACCACTTACTATAAGAAAAATTTGCTTCTCATTCATGCTACAAGTCCACTGTAGGTAGATTCTGCTCACCTTAGTTGCTTAGAGATCCAGGGTTTCTGAGGCTCCATCATTATACATTTCCACAATCACTCTAGAGTTGTGAAGGGATATGGAGACTCTCAAAATGCTCTTTAAGTTTCTTCTTGGAAATGACACATTTATCATTTGTGCTCTAAATTCATCAGACAGAGCAAATCATATAACCATATCTAATTTCAAAAAATAGGAAAATGCATTCCTACCGTGTGCCCAGAAAAGGAGAAAAAAACAAGAAAAATTGGGAAACAACCCCAAAGACTACTCTCCCACGCAAAAAGGGAATAGAGGGAAGACACTCTCTTGGATCGAATCACATTAATCTTTAGGCAGGCCCAAGATCAGTAACGGATACACAGAGTTGAGGAGTTGAGGAAGAACTTGACTTTCCCAAAGCATTTTAAAGTTTGAAACCATTTTAATACTCCTTCTATTTCTTTTTTTTTTGTCTTTACAAGAATGCTGTGAGAGAAACCATGCATGAGTTATCCCCATTTTAAAGAAAAGAGGGGCCCCAAGAAATGACGTTTTCCTAGATTCCTCACTGCACCAAGTGACAAAGTCAGCATAACCACCAGAGCTCTGATTCAGAATCATCTCCCATCTCTATGTGCCAGCCATCACCCTGGGGGCTTTCTTGGGCATTATTACAGAGTTCTGGACACTAAACTGTGTGCCAAGGTAAGGAGCAAGGTGAGAGTTTGGAGTGAATAGTTAGAAAGCAATAATTTTGGCAATTAGTTTGACGCTTTATGTGAAAACATGCTTAGTTCATCAAAACCAAAATGCTTTTAGAATAGGTTTCTGGATCATATAAACAATATGTGGTCATTATGAAGACTTTTAAAATACAAAAATATTCAGAAGAAAATAAAAATCACCCACCTGCACATAAACACTGTTTTTTTTTTTAAAGATTTTATTTATTTATTCATGAGGGACACAGAGAGAGAGAGAGAGAGAGAGGGAGAGAGAGAGAGAGAGAGAGAGAGAGAGAGGCAGAGACACAGGCAGAGGGAGAAGCAGGCTCCATGCAGGGAGCCCGACATGGGACTCGATCCTGGGTCTCCAGGATCACGCCCTGGGCTGAAGGTGGCGCTAAACCGCCAAGCCACCCGGGCTGCCCATAAACACTGTTTTTAAAACATTTCTTGTTCAAATGAAAAATTTAGCATGTGTGATAATGTGATTTGTAGTAAGAAATATGTATTTGGTTCTTATCCCTCTTTCTGGCACAGAGCTCCTAAACATTTGGAATTTCCTAAGTGATGAAAGTAATAAAGGTGTCTTAATTTTCATAACAAACCCCTTTCAACCACACCTGAGTTCACATTAATGAGGTTACTTTTGGAAAGGACCTAAAGATGAGGGCTAGTTTCCCTGTGATCAGAGGGTTAGAGTTCTCAGTTCCACCCCCACTAAACTCAGGGGGAGGTGGGAGGAGCTGGAGGTTGAATCAATTGCCAATGGCCAACAATGTAATCAATTATGTCCATGTAACGAGACCTCCATAAGACCCTAAAGGACAGGGTTTGGATAGCTTCCAGATGGGAGATTCTGGGAAAGCTATGTGTTGGAAAAGAGCACGGAAGCCCTACCTCTTTCTCCATATCTTGCCCTTATGTATCTCTTCCATCTGGCTATCTGAGTTATAATCTGGTAAGTAAAATGTTTTTCTGAGTTCTGTGAGCCACTCTAGCAAATTGGTTGGGTCAAAGGAGGAGTTTGTGGTAACCTCTGATTTATAGCTGATTGGTCAGAAGCACAGGTGACAACTTGGACTTGCAATTGGCATCTGAAGTACAGGGCAGTCTTGTGGGGTTGAGCCTTTAATTTATAGGACCTGATGCTGTCTCAGGGTGAATAGTATCAGAATTGAGCTGAATTGTAGGTCTCCTAGCTGTTATTAGCAAATTGCTTGGTGGTGAAAACATCCCCACTACTCTTGCTCCCTGGCCCATGTTAAAAAAGAAAAAAGAAACGGGCCTGAAATGGAGTCACTTGTGCTAAGCCCATGTCAGCAAACCAAGACTTAATACCTAACCTAAATGTAATTTCACTCTCTCCCAGGAATGTGATGTTCAACCAGTCAATCTGGAATCACCTGGTCAGCGCTAGTAAAGTAATCTGCCTGATAGACCCCTGCCTTCCCCTAAAGGAAGGTGACCTTGCCTGAAATAATCAACACTTTGCAAGAATATCTTCCTGGCCCCATATCCTTCTGCTTATAAAAGTCCTCCATCTGTACAGATCCTTTGAGCTTCTTTCTATCTGCTGAGATAGGACACTACCCAATTCATGAATCATTAAATAAAGCCAATTAGATCTTCAAATTTACTCTGTTGAATTTTATTTTTTAACACCCTTCCCCCTACGCACATCATAATTGGGTACCAGAATCATTAGCATGTAAAAATTAATGAAAGAAACACAAGTGTAATTGTCCTGCAGCTTCAGAAAAAATAATCATTATAATTGCAGTTGAAGCCTCTCTATAGCTTCCTAATCCTCTCCCTGTCTCTCCAAAGATAACTAGCATCCAGAAATTGGCATTTATACAATTCCCTAGGAAACAATAATATAAAATGGCAAGACCTTACCTGAAAGGGGGTACATGCAAAACATACGCTCAACAAAACATTAGAATCCTGAAAATATGAAGAATCCCTTGAAAAGCAGTAAGAAAAAGCCACCCCCCCCAAACAAAATAGGCAGGATACATGAAAAGGCATGATGTTCATGGGGAGAAAGTATGAAAAGCCCAAAACAGACAAAGAGCCTCTGCCGGTGAAATTCACAATTAAATTGTTCTGAGACACCAGTTCACTCTCCCTGGGTGGGAATAACTTACCATCCAGCTAAGGCTACAGGTTGGCAAAGATATTGAGGATCTGGATTTCTTACAGACTGTTGGTTGGACAATGCATTGACACAAATATTTTGGACAACTCTTTGGTAGTGTCTTGTAGCGTTGGAGACGTCCATGCCCCCATTCCCTCACACTTCCAGCCCTATGGTGTAAACTCTAGAACAGTGGTTCTTAACCAGGGGCAGTTTTGCCCTCTTGGGAGATATCTGGCACTATCTGGAGATGTTTTATTGCCACGTCTAGGAGGAGGGTGCTCATGACATCTATCAGGTGGAGACCGGGGATAGCCCCCTCTACAAAGAACAATCCTAGTTCTGCTGTTGAGAAGCCCAGATGGAGAAACTTCTCATCTATGTGCATCAGAAGATATGGATGTAAATGTCTGTGGCTGTGCTATTTAAATAAAAAAAAAATCGCCAGGATGTCTATTCACAGTTCAGCCATGTGTATCAAAATGGATGAATTTTTAAAAGTCAGTGTGAAGTAACAAGTAAATGTGGGGAATATATATATATATATAGGCTACCTTGCAGAGGAAATTAGGAAAACGATAACAAACAGCAAAATCTTGAAGTAATGAATCTGATGGCAATGCAAATTCCTATTTTAACAATTACTGATGGAATTCTGTCCTCTGTCTAGCCTCCTGACCCTGTTTTCAAAAAGGTGTGAGGGAGCTACAATCAGCTGGAGCTCTCTCAGATCCCTATGGGGCTTTTGTGCAGGTATAATTTCACTGTCTTTGTGTGTGTGTGTGTGTGTGTGTGTGTGTATGTCTTTTTCTTTTTCTTTTTCTTTTTCTTTTCTTTTTTTTTTTTTTTTTTGAGGCAGCATAGAAACGCAGCTGACATTTTTGGAAACCCCTTTTCCTGGGCTTTGGAAAATACATATGTTATATACATTACTTGGCATTCTTGAAATATTTTATACTAAAAATATTTTTCAATAATTGGAAATTTCTCTATTTAAACGTATTTTATAAGGTCACATTTGCTAGCCAGATCACATTCTTGTTTTTTGAACTGTGAATAAACATACATAACGGTTGTCCGAGTTTTCCTGTCCTTGTAGGAAAATTTAGGCTACATGTACTGTCTAGGTGCCATGGAGACCGTCTAACCAAGAAGGAAACTCAGAAGCTATATTAAAAAGAAAAAGAAAGTGACGGATCTATCTACATATTTGACTATTCAAGGAAGTTGCTATGTAGCCAAAGATGCCACGAGCAAAATCAAGAGGTGAATGCAAGATCTGGAAAAAGTGCTCGAACCCTGAGAACCAGCAGAGGAGTGTCTGCTTTGCTGAGAATACATAAAAATGGACAAAAGAGAGCGGCCTGGGTGGCTCAGTTGGTTAAGCACTTGCCTTCTGGACAGGTGGTGATCCCAGGATCTTGGGATCCAGCCTGGCCTTGGGCTCCCCGCTCCCACATAGGGCTCCCTGCCCAGCAGGGAGCCTGCTTCTCCCTCTCCTCCTTGCTCCTGCTCTCTCTCACTCTATCTGTCTCTCTCTCTCTCAAATAAAAAATAAAATCATAAAAATAGACAAAAGAAAGCAGACTCATAAATATGGAGAACAATCCTGACAATAAACAGGGTTTTATAAATACAGTTTGCAGAGGGGAGGGAGTGATGGAAGAAGCAGGTGAAGAGGACTAAGAGGTGCAAGCTTCCAGTTATAAAATAAATAAGTTGCAAGGATGGAAAGTACAGAGCACAGGGAACATAGTAATCCTGTGACAATGTTGCGGGGTGCCAGATGGAGACTACACTCATGGTGGGGAGCACTGACTAATGTATAGAATTGCCGGATTGCTAGGTTATACACCTGACACTTAGAGGACATTGTATGTCAACTATACTTCAATAAAAAAAAAACAAAAAAAAAAACAAACAACCTGGAACTCTTCCCAACAAATGGACAAAAGAAAAATCCCCAGCTAAAAATGGATGAGGGGTATGAAGACAATTCTTAAAAGAGCACATCAAAAAGCACCTATATATTCAAGTTCTCCTCAGTTCCCCAGAAGGCAGGGAAATGCATACTAAAATCACAAGGACATATCACTTCACACCCATCAGGGCGGCAACATCCCCAGTGCCGTGGCATCGGCTGATGATGGGAAATTTGTGCATTGAGGCAGAAGGGTGACGTGTCACAGAGTCCTGGGAAGGTAAGCTGTCAGCATTGATTAAAATAAAAGTTTATGCCTTCAAATCAGCAATTCCACACCCCCCCTCCACCCCCCGCCCCGAGAATCCATCTGCGGAAATAAAAATACTGCTACTGGCCAGGATATTTACTGCCCATTGTTCTCAGCTGGTGAGGGCAAAGAGGATGCCACATCGTGGGGTGTCATCAGCCCTTCAAAAGAATGAAGCTAGTTCCCTCTAAATGCTGGCAGATATTCTAGAAGGTGTTGGGGAGCGTGAAGAGTAAGAAGCAGATAAATGTGATTAGGATGGATTCCTTTTGTAAAACAATGGCCCCCAACCCCCTGTATGGGGTGTGTGTAGAGTACATACTTACATATGTCTGCAGAGGAAAATGTGAAACAAAACAAGCGAGCTTGTTATCATGGGCTACCTGATTGGGGTGGGGTGATATGGGAATGGGGAGGGGGAGGCATCCCTGGTGAAAACATCATGCTGTGATTGTGCCCATTCGTGTAGATGAAGAGAGCCTTGGAGGCCTGGTCACCCCAGTGCACGTGGGGGTCACCCTGGTGTGGCGAGATTCAAGGTCACCTTCTTTCTATCTGCCTGTCTGAATTCTTTACAATAAGCATGTATTATTCATAGAACCAGAAATAGCCCACAGAAAGCTGTTTTCATTGAAAGGTGGAGGGGAGAGGAAGGAACGTGTCCCGCATGGGGACCCTGTGTCCCAGGAGGCCAGACTCTCCTGCAGGGACAGTTCTCCTGGAGAACTTGGGCGCTCTGCCTGCCTCCTACCCCTCATGGCTGCTCCACCTTGCTTCTGGGGGAAAGTCTGTAGGCCCTCGGTGACCGCCCCCGCCAGTGCCCTGGGAAGAGCCCTGTCCAGTGCAGGAGCCTGGGGCAGCTAGCCACCTTCACGGTCACCACTGTCTTTAAAAACTTTTTGTACTGAGGTAATTGGACACTCACATGCAGTTGTAAGTAACAATAGACAGAGAGCCAGTGTACCCTTCACCTGGTTTCCCCCAAGGGTAACACCTTGCAAATCGATAGTCCAATGTCACAACCCGGGCAGCTAACACACATAAGATCCACCCACCTTTTTCAGGTTTTCGTGGCTTTACCTGAACTCATGGCATGTGTGTGCACATGTGTAGACCACTGTGTGCACCACCACAGGTAGGACACAGACTGGTTCCCCCCGAGGACCCCTCCTGCTATCCCTTTGCAGCCACAGCCGCCTCCCTCCTTCTCCCCCACTCCTGGTACCATGAATCAGTCCTCTCTTCCTATAATTCTGTCATTTTGATACAGCTCTATAAATGGAATCATACAGCTGTTTAACTCAGCACAATTCCCATCCTCCTCCTTTGGGATCTAAAAGTAAACTGTGGGGCAGCACAGGCATGGGGTTGGAGACCCGGCTGGAGTTTCCAGATCCTTTTGTCTGAGTCTCCGTTGTCTCATCCAGAACAGGAGACAGACAATGCTTGCAGGGGTGGAGGGAGGTAAGCTCTCCCTTACGAATGCCAGCAGTGTTCACCCGGGGCACGCACTAACAGCCCAGCTGCTTTAGGTGGGCCCCATCTCAACAGCCTAGCCAGCCTGTGAAGCAGGTTCCATTCTTCCCATCGCTCAGATGGTGACACTGGGAGCAAATGGTGGAACCAGGACTCACATCCCAGAGCATCCAGCAGGTGTGAGGTGTGGCACCATTTCTGTTTGGCAGGGAGGAGACCGGAGACCAAGGCTCAGAGTAGTGATGGGACTTGTCCCAGGGACACAACTAATTTGTGGCTGAGCCCGCTGCAGAGCCTGGTACTCCCCACCCCTTGCCCAGCACTTGGTTTGCCTGTCCCCCTGGGCCTCAGGGGGATGCCCAGAGCTTTCCCGTGCACCTCACCAGCAGCAGGCTGGTTTTCTGCTACTTAGGAGATGCCCAGTACCATAGTGGCATCTGCCACTGTGGGATCCCAGATGGCTGGTGTCAGTCCCAACTCAGCCACTGACCAGCAGGTGACCTTAGGTAAGTTGTTGAACTTCTACATTTCTCAGTTTCTAAGGAGAAGGAGGGATTGTTTTTTAAAAGATTTTATTTATTCATGAGAGACACAGAGAGAGGCAGAGACACTGGCAGAGACAGAAGCAAGCTCCACGCAGGGAGCCCGATGCAGGACTCGATCCTGGGACTCCAGGATCATGCCCTGAGCCAAAGGCAGATACTCAACCACTGAGCCACTCAGGTGTCCCTAGAAGGAGGGGTTTTAAATATGAAGCTCAGATAGTGCCAGGCTGCCAGGCTCTGCATTCTGGCTCTGTTGGCTGTGTGATCTTGGGCAAGGTGCCTAACCTCTCTCTACCGAGGCCGGCTGATGAAATAGGCTAACGCTCACAGAATGCCCGCATCAGTATCTGTTTAGAGCAAGCATGGCCAGCTCGTTATTATTACTACCCTCCCCCAGCACAGCACAGCACCCAGAAGGCAAGTCTTATAAGTTGGGTCAGTTTTAACCACCCAGTCGGGGGTGGAGGTGCTACTCAGACAGTCCTGACCTGTCCTCCTGGGACCATAGCACAAACTGCCTTGGTTCTGACCTTCAACCTCCCTCATCTCAACCAACTCAATAGTCTCTCTCCTCTACCTTCCTACTCAGCCTCCATGCAAATGCAAGAGTCTACCAGCCAACTCCAGCGGCATCATGGCCTGTCCCAAATACCTTAATGACCGGAAGTCCTTGTGATCGGGTCTTGCCAGCCTCTTAATCTCATGTGCTCCCCATATGGCAGCAGGCCTGAAATCCATGTCTCAGTTTTCAGGCATCCAGGGCTCCTCTGTATCTGCTGTTCCGGTTGCCTGGAAGGCCTGCTTCCTCCCTGCCTTCTCCAACCTCAGTAAACATGTCTCCTCCTCCAGGAAGCCTCTCCTGACTCCCTGAAGTGGCCCTAGGAGTTCCTTCCCCATTCTGCTATTACCTGGACTACCTCATCATAATGATCCACTCTGGTCTCTCCCACTGATCCATGAGCCACTAGGCAGAGACGAGTGGTTTCCTGGCCATGTCCCTGCTGCCTGGCAAAGCACCAGTGCACAATGGATGCCCATGTATGTCTGTGGAATCACTGATGGTGCTGGTGGGGCCAGCCTGCCCTTCTGCACGTGCCTCCTCAAATCTTGTCACTCATGCCCTTCCTCAAGAAGCCTTCATGGCTCCCTTCCCACTGGAAGGTTAAGCCCTAACTCAGTGTCTTCGTGCTACTGCTTGCTCTCTCTGAAATATTCTCTCTTCTTCATCTAGGTAGCTGATACTTAAGGTTGACTTCCTCAGGGAAAACTCTCAGGCCCTCAGACCAAGCCGAATTCCACATGATGTGATCTCCTAGTATCCTTTTACCCTCCTTAGGAACGCTCATGATTGTAGTTCTATAATTCTATAATTTACAATAACATCCTGGAACCTGAAAATGTGGTCTTATTTGGAAAAAGCGTCTTTGTGGATGTGATTAAGTTAAGGATCTTGAGGTGAGATAATCCTGGGTTAGCTCAATGGGTCCTATATCCAATGACCTGCCTCTTTATAAAAGAGGAGGTGTAGGAGAGCCTGGGTGGCTCAGTCGGTTTAGTGTCTGACTCGATTTCGGCTCAGGTCATGATTTCAGGGTTGTGAGATCGAGCCCCATGTCGGGCTCCATGCTGGGTGTGGAGGCTGCTTGGGATTCTCTTTCTCCCTCTCTGCCCCATCCTCCACTCACACTCTCTCTCAAAAATAATCAGGGACGCCTGCGTGGCTCAGTGGTTGAACATCTGCCTTTGGCTCAGGTTGTGATCCCCAGGTCCTGGGATCGAGTCCTGCACTGGGCTCTCCGCAGGGAGCCTGCTTCTCCCTCTGCCTCTCTCTGTGTGTCTCTCATGAATAAAAGAGAACCTTAAAAATAAACAAACAAACAAATAAATAAAAGAGGAGGCATAGACAGAGGAGAAGGCCATGTGAAGGCAGAGGCAGAGATTTAAGTGATGTGGTCATAAGCCCAGAAACACCTGGAGCCCCCTAGTGCTGAGAGAAACAGGAAGGAATTTCCCCTGAGAGCTTCTAGAGGGAATATGCCCCTGCTAATCGCTGGACTTGGGACTTTCACCCTACAATATCATGAGAGCACACATTTCTGTTGTTTTAAGCCTTCGGGTCTGTGGTAATTTATGATGGCGGCCTTCAGAAAGTAAACAGATCCTTACATATCAACTCATTTAATCCCCACCCAAACCCATGAGATCATTACTATTTTAAGGTCCATTTTACAGATAAGGACACTGATGCAAGCAAAAGTCAGTAATTTGCCTGAGGCCACCAGCTAGTAAGTGGCCAAACTGGGATCCCCCACTCCCTGCCCCAGAGAGCCTGGCCCCAGCAGAGGCAGGTTAGTGGGCAGTACCTGCTGCTCTGCTCCCCATCTGGAAAGCCACAGGAGCTCCTTCCCCAAGACCCTCACACGTGGACGGCTTGTCAAGGGGATGGGAGCTCACAACTTCTCAGGGAACAGCATTTCTCATAAGAATGCTTGTCCTCATGCTGGGCTGAAACATGCCTCCCGGGGACTTTGAGGCCTCGGGCTCACCATACCGCAAGTCCCAGGATACCTGAAAGCTGCTCCGGGGACAGCCAGACTCTTTGTTCCCACATTACTGCCTGCTGTGTGTCCTGGGCCCCGGGGCCTCCTCATCCCTAGCGGGGACAAAGTGGTGGTACCTGTGTCTTGGCTGGGTAGTGTCCACGCTGTGGCAAGTAGGGGTGCATTCACTGCAGAGCTGAGAGGCGGGGCAGCAGACCAGGACGTGTGTAATATGCAAATCTCACAGTGGTCCCACAGACCCCCCTCCCTGGTGAGACAGCCTCAGGGTCAATCCCAAAGTCTTTCCCACAGCCTACAGATCTTACGCCCTGGCCTCTGCCCACCTGCCCATCCTCATCCCACCATTCTCCTACTCACCTCTCTGTAGCCCAGAGGTGCCCCTCCTTCTTTAGATTCTCAAATATGTCGCATTTTCTTCCAAATCAAGCTGCTTAGCCATGCTTAATGCGAATGCTCTCCCCTTTTCTTTGCTGGAATCTAAGCTCCAGGAGGGCAGGGGCCTTCCTTCTGTTCACTGCCCTCTATCTAGATCTTAACGGCTCCCTGGTACGTAGTGGGTGTCCAAAAATATTTGCGGAACGGGACTGAATGGATGGACCTTTGCCTCGTTAAATCTTACCCTCCCGTCCAGCCTCGACCGACCATCTATCACATCCTTCCACTATTTTATGGTGATGGTGATTTTTTGCCTAGTGGTGAGGCTCTGGGCTCAGGCCTAAAGACTCCTGGCTCTGCCACTTGCTAGCTGTGTCACTTACAATATTGCCTTTCACCTGTGACCCTGAGATCTCCATCGGCACAAAGGGGGAAATCCGGGACGGTGGGCAGTGGGGTCTCCCCGCCCACCGATGGCCTAGGATGGCCTCAGTCCCAGGTGAAGGCGAGGATGAGCCTCCGGGGCCTTCAGCCCTTACCGGAGCCCGCAAGCAATCCCCAGGGCAGCTCCGACCCAGCGGGCGCCGCGCCCCCGCCGACCCGGGGCGCTCCGCCGCGAGACCCCAGCCTTCCCCCGCGCGGGCCGCGGGGCCAAGTGCGCACGCTCGGGCCTCCCCGCACCTCCTCTGGCGGCCGCCGAACCGCTCCCGGCCTCGGCCCGGGGCGGGGGCGGGGCGAGCGCAGCGCCTTCCCCCTGACTGGCAGGGGCACGGGCCAATCGGAGGGGCGGCCCGGGGAGGGGCGGGGCCGCGCCGGGAACCGGGCGCCGGGCGATCGCAGGAGCTGCAGCCGGGAGCGTGCGGCACGCGCCTGCCGGCTGCCCCGAGCGCGGTCCCCGGTGCCGCCGCACCTCGACCCCCGCCCCGCCGAGCCGCGCGCGCATCTGCCCATCTTCCTCGTTGGCTTCTTACGATTTTTTTTCTTTTTTTCTTTCTTTATTTTTTTGCACGCAACCTTTTTCTGTTCCGTTTTGTCCTTTTTAAGGCGGGGGCGGTGGCAGCGTAAGCTCGGGGCGGGGAGTGGGCGGCCGGAGGATGCGGCGCGGGGCTGCGCTCGCTACGTTCGCAGCTGCTGCCCGGCTCGGGCCCGAGCGCCGAGCAGGTGGGTACAGGTGCGCCGTGGGGGGAGGGGGGGCGCGCCCTGGCCGGAGGGGACCCGTGCACCGGCTGATGGGCGGACCCCGCGGCAGGGGACGCGGGGACCGGCGCCGTCCCGCCCCATCGCCCACCCACCCTCCCCAGCCTTCGCGCCCCTCCAGATGCCCTGCCACTCTCGGGTCTCACCTCCGTGGTCCTCCACCCTTCCGCTCCCATCCCCCATTCCCTCCAAATCCCCCCTCGGCGGCTCCCAGCAGGAGGACTCTGCGTCGCCTCCCTCCGTAGGCCCCTTCCCCGTTCCGCCCCCCAGCCCCCTCTCTCCCTCACGCCACCCCCATTTCCACTCCTCTCCCCATTCCGCCCCAGATCCGAGGAGGGGGAGGGGACCCACCGGCAGCCCCAGGGAGTGGCGCGGGGGGCGTGGCCGACCGGTGCCCTCCGAGTCCAGCCCACTGAGTAAGTCAGGGTCCCCCCAGGTCCCGGGCGAGGTGGCACAGAGGCGGGAGCCGCGGGCCGCTGCGGGGCGGCGGGGGGCCTGGAGGGCGAGGCCGCCCCGCCCGCACCCCCGCACCCCCGCCCCGCGCACCGCACCCGCCGCGGCGGCCCCTGCCCCGCACCCCCCCGCGCGGCTCCGCCCACGTGGGCGCGGGGAGGAGGCTGAAGCGCTGGGAAGAAAGGCTGGTACCCACCCTGCTGCCCCGCCGGCGCGCCCTGGGCGCACGCAGCCTCGGGGATGGCGCGCAGGGATTGGCTCCGCGGGCCGGGCACCTTGCGGGGCGCCCTGCGTTCAGGCCCGGGCTGTGGGCCTGCGTTAGCGCGCTGTGCCCTCATCCTCATCCCCAGCCGGCTGCCCCCTCACCCCCTCACCCCCTCACCCCCCCTCCCTGCTGCGGGCTCGTGAGGATCTGGCCTCACCCTCCCTATGGAGGCCAATTGCCGGGCTTGAGTCTTTCGCCATCGAAGCCGCCCCCGCCCCGACCCCCCCCCCCCACCCCGTCCCCACACACCCTAGTCTGCCTTTTACTGATGGCTTGGCCGGCCTGGGCTCTCTGCCAGCCTCTGCCCGGCTCTTCAGACGCCAGAGATACGGTATCTAACGGCTGGTCCTCCGCCGCCCCCACCCCTTTCGCGCACACGGGGAGGCGCACTGTCCTTGGCCTCTGCTGTGCTGTTCCCTCTCTGGGAACGCCCTTCCTTCAACTGGCCAGCTCCTTCTCCAGCAAGGTCAAGGAGAACCCCTGCCCCGCCGGAGCTTCCCTGGATGGTGGGGTGGGACACGCTGTCGTGTCTGATGCCTCAGCCTCCCAGGCCAGACTAGGAGATGTAGAAGGGCGAGTGGAGCCTCAGCCCCTCACACAGGGCTCTGCTCACAGTAAACATCCCACGTGAGGGGGGCCCTTCCCCACTGAGTGACCCCCTGGCCTAGGGTGAGTCTGTGGAGGAGCTGGTTTCTCCTCCAGACCTCGGGTGGGTGGGTGGCACTGCCATGAGCCCAGGTGGGCAAGGAGGTTTGGGATGGCATATGGGATGGTCAGGACCCCTGTCATTTGCTTGCCCAGCAGGGCAACTCCCAGATCCGCTGCTCTCAGAAAGGTCTTCTTGACCGTGGATGATGGCTGTTGGGACTCTTGCACGAGGTCTGTAATGCCGAGCATGTCTCCGGAGCTGGGGGTAACTCCCACCTTGAGGAGACTTTTCCCAGTGAGGAATCCCTCAAAGGGTCTGAGTGTGGCCCCAACAAATGTGAACGTTGCCGCTGTCCTTCAGAATCCATCCTTAGCTCCTGCTGCCTCTGTGACCTCCCATGTTCCCCACATCCTGGCTTCCCTGGCCCAACTCTGTCCCTGCCACATGTGCCACCTCTGTGTTCCCTGGACATGTCTTCACACGCAGGCTTCTCCCCACATACCGTGCTTCTGTTTGGTTTGGGTTTTGGGTTTTGGTTTCTTTGGGCAATGTCCTCCTCTCTCGTCTGCCTGGAGAACTCCTATTCATACATGAAGGCCCAGGTCTCCTGTTTCAGTTTGCTGGTGTTTCTTCACTTTGCTGTACAGATTGTGGGTTCTCTCACCTGTGCCCTTTTAGAACATATTTCCATATACAGTTGAAGATGTGTGACATTTTTCCTTAAGCAAACCTTGCGCACCAGAGAGTGGGGACACGATGAGGTCTGAGGGGCAGCCCTGCTTGGATGGGGGCTCCACCTTCCTGGAGAGCTAGTTACGCTGGCACCCATCATGTCAGCGCTGTGAGAGGGACGTGCATAGCGGGGGACAGAGCTTGATGGTCTCTCCGCAGGTCTGACTGGCAGGTTTCATGCTGAGGAAGCAGGATGGAGGTCCCCGCTCTCTTAGCGTAGACGGTAGGTTGGGGCCAGGAGAGGAGTGGCATAAGCAACCGTGGCTAAGCCAGACACATGCCAGCAGCCATTGCCACTTGTGCTGGAGCTGTTTGCTGAAGTCCCTGGGAATGGGACCTGCCTCCCTGCAGGCTCTGGAGCCAGACTGCCTGGTTTCCATTGGGGCCCTGCCCTTCACTCAGCTGTGACTTTGTAACTAACACGGGGTGCCTCCCTCAGAAAGACTGGGGACGACTGCACTGGGTTCTGGTTCTCCTCGCTTGGTCTCTTGGGGGGATTTGAGTCGCCTTGTAGGGCTTCTGAAATCGATTCACCTTTGTCCTGGTCCTTAAGGCTGTGTGATGTCAGACAACAGGATTAACTTTTCTGAGCCTCCATTTCCTGTACAAAATTGGGGCAGGGGTCCCTCTGGCTGGGCTGGTATGGGGACCAAAGTGTGGTCTCTGGGCACGGGCATCACTTCCTAAGTGGTGATGGTGAGGGAGCTTATGGTTAAAAAATTCATCCTTTGGTTTTGTCCCAGAGCACCCACCCCATTTAGAGGCCCTCCGAGCGCCTCCTTCCCTAGCTAACAACATCAGGCCAATAAGCTAAATATTCAATCAATGGGAGTGAAAGATGAAGGGAGTGGGTACCTGTTGGCTGATGGGAGTGAGTGCACACCCGTGTGAGGAGATGTCGAGGGCGCGGGCAGGAGTCCTGAGTTTATAGTATGCACAGTCAAGGCCACCCACTCGGCCTGAGCAGCTCCTTTGATGCTTCTGTCATCTGGGCTGCTTTCCTGCTCAGTGTTTACAGTGATTTCCGCTCAGTTCCTAGGAAGACTCTTACACCCCTAAAAGAACAAATCATCAGCACCAGCTAGGTGAGCAGAGCTGGGACAGGACAGGGCCAGGTCAGAGGAGGGGGTGCATCAAGGACCAGCTGGGACCCTCCTGGCTGTGCCACCCTGGGCAAATCTCTTAACCGTCTGTAGCCCGGTTCCTTTTCTTGTGATGCTCATGGGAGGAGTATAGCTATCGTTGCTTAAACTCCCCCTCCTGCTGTGAATTATCTCACGGAAGCTGCACAGCACCTCTCTAGGGAAAGATTATGTGAGCACCTGACAGGCAGGGGCTGAGCCTGGAGGTGGAGGTGGAGGCGGAACTCACCAGCGGGGGTCCCACGCTCCAGATCCTAGGGGTTGCTCCATGGAACACGCTGATCCCTGTAAAGCAGCGTCGACCTTCTTACAGGACCCATGTGAGGAATCAATCAGAGGAGGCTTCTCGGGGCTTTACATCGAAATAGGTTACCTTGAAGCCAGAAGCCATTAGTGTTGCTGTGATCTGAGGCTCAGGAAAGGACTCCAGGGCAGGCCAGCAGTGGGACCTTGCTTGTCATTGTCACTCTAGCCCAGAATACTGTCAGCAAATGTTTTCTTTGCTCTGGCCTTTCTAAGGCCAGGTGGGCAGCCCAGGGACTATGGGCCAGCTGCGGGGAGGGCACGAGCAAGGAGAGGGCCTGAGAGCCTGAGGCTGTGAGGCAGGGGCTAGAAGCCACTCCTGTGCGAGGTGGGAGGCTGGTCCAGAATGGCCCGAAAGTAGCAGAGTGAGGGTGAGGCCCCCTCCCCAGCAGGGACTGAGGCTCTCCTTTCGCCTTCGGTATTACTATTTATTTTTGGAACTGCGACAGGAAATATTTTACCTCTCATTCATCTTTAGAAATTAATTGAGATAAATGCCATTTTTTTTTTCTTAATTGTAACAGTTAATACTTGTTAAGCACCCACCAGGGGCTGGGGTGCATGCCGTCGTTGGCAAGCTGTGGCCCTATTAGCCCCGTCTGCTTCTGTAAATAAAGTTTTATTAGCACTGAGCCACGCCCATTTGTGCACCTGTTGTCTGTGTCTGCTTCCCTGCTCTGTTGACAGAGTTGCGCAGCTGTTGCCATCACCTGTAAAGCCAGAAGCACTACCTGGCCCTTTGCAGCTTGAGTTTGCTGTCTCCTGGTCTGTGCTGTCCCTGATTTGAGTTCATTCGGTTTTGGACACAAGCTCAGAGGGAGGTGCCTTGTGTTTCTCACTTTATAGATGGGTACAGACAGCCTCTGAAGCCTGCCACAGGGCCACAGAGCTGGTACGTGGGGGAGCAGGGTCTGCACCCAAGCAGGCTACATTATAATTTTTTGGGGGGGACATATTTTTTATTAGCTCCTAATTGAATTTTACCATGTTTAGAGAATATAGTCTGTATGTTATCTATTTTTAAAAACTTATTTACAATTTCTTTCTTTAAAGATTTATTTTATTTCATTTTTAAAAATATTTTATTTATTTATTTGTTCATGAGGGACACAGAGAGAGGCAGAGACATAGGCAGAGGGAGAAGCAGGCTCCCTGCAGTGAGCCCGATGTGGGACTCGATCCCAGGACCCTGGAATCACGCCCTGAGCCAAAGGCAGACACTCAACCACTGAGCCACCCTGGTGCTCCTATAGCTGTTTTTCTTTTTCAAAATTTATTTAAGTAATCTCTACACCCATCAAGGGGCTCCATCCCACGACTTTGAGATCATGACCTGAGCCAAAATCAAGAGTTGGATGCCTAACCAAACTAAGCCACCCAGGTGCCCCTATGGACAATTCCTTAATGACCTGATTCCTGATAATTTCTTAAAATATCTTTGTGTTAAATATATATGTACTATTTAATAATGATGATCACATTAATTATATTTAAGTGTACGAGTCAGTGGTGGTATGTTCATATTGTTGTGCAGCCGTCCCCATCAAGTCCAGAATGTTCCCATCATCCCAGACTGGCAGTCCATGATCTTACCATGACCCCATACTGCCTTGTATGAGTTTTGTAGGAAAAAAGCAAATGGTGGTGGCATCATCATTTGGCATGGGAGGCTTTGACGGCAGCTTTGGGTTTGAATGCTGGCTCTGCCATTTGCCAGCTGATGGTGGACGAGCCTGTGTACTTCTCTGAACCCCTTACAAGTCAGTGTCCTCATTTGTAAAACGGACAGCCCCAGTCCCTGTCCCTGCAGGTCACATGGGCATGGGGATAAACTAAACAGAGGTGAAGGCCCAGCCTCCTGTGGTGGGCAGTAGCTATGACTGTGTTCCCTCGAGCAGCCAGACCCTAATGGGGTGTTAGGTCTGTTTCTCTGTGAGGCCTATGGTGTCCCCTTGATCCTTTCCAGGCCCTGGAAGTATCCTCAGGACCTAGCACATGCCCTGAAGTCCCTGCCTGGACCTGAGAGGACCCAGATGCTGTGTGGATGCGGCCTCCTGCTGTCCTTTCTACCCAATGGCCCAGACTTGGCTGCAGGGCCATGCTAGGGAATGAAAGGAGGTCCTGTATGCCATCCTGAGACTGCCAAGGGCTGCCCATGTGGCAGTAATGCCCTTGTGTGTGCCAGGTCAGGGAACGCGCTGGCTCAGCCTGCTGGCCCCAGTGCCTCCACCTTGGCTGCATTCTGATTTGGGGGCCTTGGACTAGCCCCTGGTCCCTTCCTCAGTTCGAGGGGTGGGACATACCTCCGAGGGGTGCCAGCAGCCTGCGAGGCTCACAAACTATGGGAGTGGAGGCGAGGAGTGATCTGGTGAAGTGGCTTTCTACTTCTCCTAGCCTTGGGAGCCCCTGTCCCCCCACCCCCATTCCCATTGTATCCTGTTGCTTCTGGATGCGGGTCAGTCCTTTCTGCTTGCTGAGACATGGGGTTTTATTCAACGGGGTCACAGCCTAGATTCTCTGGTGAAACAGTTCCCTCCCTCTCTGCCCCTCTACCCTTGCTTTTTAAAAATTGAGGTGCAATTCACATAAGACAAACTATTTTCAAGTGTACCATTCAGTGGCATTTAGTACATTTGCAAAGTTATGTAACTGCTGTCTGTCTCTAGTTCCAAAACATTTTCATCTCTTGCAATGAAAGGCCTGTATCCATTAAGCACTTACTCCCCATCCTCCCCTCCATCAGCCCCTGGCAACCACTGGTCTGCATTGCATCTCTAAGGATTTGCCCATTCTGGACATTTCGTGTTGATAGAATCCTATTACGTGTGGCCTTTTGCGACAGCATAATGCCCTGAAGGTTCATCCAGGTTGTAATGGGTGTCAGTGCCTCGGTCCTTTTTTATGGGTGAGTAATATTTCGTCGTGTGGATAGATCGCTTTATATTATCTATTCATCTGTTGATGGATGTTTGGGTGGCTTCCACTTTTTGGCTAGTGTACCTAGGGTTTGAAGCAAGGCTTACGGAGTTAAAATGTTGTTCCTGGGATCTGTCCTGCCTAGGTTCTGTTCTGGCACTTCCACTCTTGTCTTCTCACTGCCAGTCCATCATTCAGCCACTCAGCCCATGCTCCTGGATTGCACTTCATGCCAGGCACTGTGCTGGGAGCCTCCAGCCTGGACTTGTTCTTGACATCTGGAGAATGATTTCTTGGCTTCTCGTTTTCCAAGCCGGGGCATGGGAGTGCCCTGAGGCAGGAGGAATGGCATGGGGGCCAACCTGGTTGCTCCAGAGAGGCTGCTGGCATGGGAGCCCGGCTGCCTTTCTGTTGGCTCCTGGAACACGCTGGACTCTTCCTGCACCAAGGTTTGTGTTTGCTGCTTGATGTCTGGCACACTCTTCCCTGTCCTCACCCGAACCATGGTCTTCTCATGCTTCACATCTCGGCTTGAATTTCCCGTCCCCCCAGAGGTCTTCCCTGTCCACTGTAGGTAGATACCTGTTATCTACCTTCTGCTGTTATTCTTTTCTACTGCATTCTTTTTTCTTCTGAAATCATCACCATCTGAAGGGGTTTTTCCCGTTTATCATCATTCCTCCATCCCCATAAGCCAGGGCAAAAGCACCAGGAGGGCAGGGACCTTGCCTGGCATGTTTGTGCTCATCTTTCAACACAGGGTATTGGCACACAGTAGGTGCTCAATAAATAATCGCTGCTGTTGCTTGGAGTCAGATGTAACTTAACTACCTGATTGCACCTTGTTAGCTCCGTGACCTAGAGCACATCTCCTAATCATTCTGAGCCTCACTCCCTTTTTCGGTCAATAGGAAGGCCATCCAGTGTCCCTAGCCCTGGTGCGCAGGTCAGAATAACCTGTGCAGACCGCCCAGAGCCGTGTTGGTGTGCAGTAGGTGTTTGTAACTGGTGCTGCTGCTGGTGGTAGTTGGAGATGTGGTCATAGCGATTGTGGATGAGTCTCCATGTGCTGGGTGATGTATATACTTGCTCGCCCGGAGGTGGGTAGGGACTCCTAAAGCTGAGCTCCTGGCACTCGCCATTGCTCAGTGCCTTTGAGCCCTGAAATGTGGCTCTTCTGAATTGACCTGGGGTGGTGAGTAAAAAAAATACACACTCGATTTCTAAGACTGTGTCATCAGGAGAGTGAAAAAGATCTCAGGAAAAATGTTAACATTGATTACACATTGAAATGCTATTTTGGATCTGTTGGGCCAAATGAAATGTATTATTAAAATTCATTTCACTTGTTTCTTTTTGTTTTTAATGTGGCAACTAGAGAATTAAACATTGCGGGTGGGGCTCACATTGTCTTTCTTTTGGGCAGTGCTGCTTTAGAGGTTCACGTCCTTGGGAGCAGGGGCCAGGTTCTGGGGGGCTGCAGCTCTGCCTTCTATGAAGTGCGTGGCCCTAGGCAGGTTAATTAAATTCCATTGTGCTTCCGTTTCCTCCTTTGTAAACAAGAAGCTCAGTCTGATGACAAGCAATGACAGTGCATATTTGAGGGCTTCCTGTGTGTCCCTGGAAGGAACGAGGGCCCCATGAAGAGGAGGTGTGGCAAGGTCTCAGCCCACATCAGCTTTCATTCTGGGGAAGGAGGGACCCACACAATCTAAATTAATCACAAACCCTGTCACTAAGACTGTGATGCTTTCCTGAAGAATCTAAGGAAGGAGGCGCCGTGGACATCATACCTGCCAGGAGAGCTGGTCTCGAGGTGGGAGCCAGCAGGGATGGCTCTCCATCCAGCCCGGTGCATAGCAGGTTCTCTGTAACTGGCAGCAGAGATGACTACTTGGGAATGGCTCAAGAGCGCTGGGTCACTCTACCCAGCAAACCTCCACATGATGGCTCTAGCCTTTTTAATCCCAGCACATGTAATAACCACATCAGGGTTTTGCTGCTGTCCTCTGAAGAATTTGCAACCTCATGTGCAGTGCATTTCCCGTGGCTACCGAATGCAGGAGTCTATCCTAGAAGCTTCCCTATGGCCAGCTCTGATTGGAGGAGGGCAGCTGATGGCCAGGTTTGATTTTTCAAAGGCAGCTTCTCCGGGTGTGGCACGACCTCCCTGGTATTGTGTGCATCTTCTCTACTCTGTACCCATCTCCACTGCTTCCTATCAGGCCTGGGAGGGAATCTGAATTTCATCCCCAATCCAGCCTGGAACCACTAGGGAGACAAGTCGCTTCACCCCTGGGAGCTCTGGCATCCTGGGAGGTACCCACCATGTCCCTATCACAAGCTGCTTGTGCTCCCTCCACATGGAGAGATGCCCGGGAAGGGCTTTGTTTCGGTTTTGCAGGGGTCACCTGGCATTGTCCCTGTTTTCCACATGCACGCCGGCCTTCAGGTGCCTGGCATGGTACTGCCTGCTGGGGTGGGAGGTGGAGAGTGGGACATGCTCATGAAGCAGCAGAAATGAGCCTCAGGTGGGTTATGGAGGGTGGGAGCATCTTCCTTTCCTGCCCTTCTCAGCCCGCACCACCTCAGTGTTGTGGAGTGAATGAGTTACCTGAGGTTGCACAGGTAGAAATGGCAGTGGTGGGGCTGCTCTGGCTACTTGTATGGTTACTAATTGCATATGAAAAGTGTGCAGACCTTAGCTGGGCATTCAAAGGTCCCATGGTGTGCTCCCAGCTCTGTTGCCATCATTTACTCCAGTGAGCTGTACCTCCCTGCTCAGCACTGCTCTTTCTTCCAGATCCTTGTATGCCATCTCCCTCTGCCTGTGACATCCTGCTTGCTCCATGGCCCAGCTTGGATGTCACTTCCTCCATTCTCGCTGGGCCCCCAGGAGAGACCTGTTTGCTTACCCTACAAGTTCGAATTGAGTGAATGAAGTCACTGGGATTGGATAAAGACAGGAATAGCCAGGAAGCAGAAGAATGCACCAAAGGAGCTGCTTCTGCTCATCTCAATTTTGCTAGCATGGCGTGGCCTGCTCCTGCCTCTCTCATCCCACGCCTTCAGTAGGGCATGTGTCCAGCTACACCATCTGTCCACTGTTTCTGACTGAGCCAGGCTTTTTGCACATGCTGTTCCCTCTGATAGATTTGCCTGTTCGCTTTTCCTGTCCTCATCCAGCCAGTGAACACCCTCCACTTGTGCTTAGAATCCATCACTAGCTTTATTTCCTCCAGAAAACCTTCCCTGTTGTCCCCCTTCTCGTTCCCCTTCCTCAGGCCAGGTCAGGCATGTCCCCAGGGCTCCTGCTGCCCTAAGAATCCCCCGCTTACTGTCCTGGACATGGTATTGCAGCTGTCTGTGACTTGTCTGACTCTCCCACTAGGCAGAAGGTTCCAGAAGGTTTTAGGAAGCTTGAGATGCCATCTGATTTGCAGTAGGATTCCCAGAGCCTGGCACAGGGTGGGTCAATAGATTTTTGGCCTTTGGTCTCACAGATCATGATAATGTCAGTGCTAAGAGGGGCCCCAGTGGGGGAGGTGGTCCGTTGTCTCTGTTGCTCATGTAGGATCCGCCCTGTCCTTAACTAGTGTCACCCCACTCTCTGCAGCAGCCACCTCATGACTACCCTGCAAACCTTAGATAACCCAGTACTTGGGGCAGAGACACCCTGGTGGCCGTGTTAGCCCAGAGGGACCATTGTGGAGCTTCTGTAGCTTCTTCATAAAGGATCCCCCGCACATGGATTTCACCATCTTGCATTGCAGTCTGCTTTCAGTTCAGGACTACAGATATGCTAAAGAGCTGTCTTCAGAATCCAAAACATCTCATGTTGACTGAAGGTTGTAGTTCTTTTTTTTTTTAAAGTTTATTTATTTATTTATTCATGAGAGACACAGAGAGAGACAGAGACACAGGCAGAGGGAGAAGCAGGCTCCCTGTAGGGGGAGCCCGATGTGGGACTTGATCCCAGGACCCTGGGATCATGTCCTGAGCTGAAGGCAGATGCTCATCCACTGAGCCACCCAGGCGTCCAGGTTGTAGTTCTTGTTAAATTGTCCTACTTTTTCCCTTTCCCCCATTGCACCTCCGAATGCAGCTTTGGAAGACGTGGCTTCTTTCGGGAAGTTGGCAGGATTGCTCCCTGGGCCAGAGCAACTGGACCAGTGAGCTCATTAAGCCAGGTAGTAATTGGATTCCTGCAGCAAGTCTGGGTCCTTCCAGACTGGGGAGTAGGTGATCTCTTTGCCAACCAGATACTTTATGGTGAACAAGGGCCAGGATGCCTACAGATTGTGCCTGTTCTGTTTTAACCTTCAGGCAGATGGGTTCTTCACTGACATGAATGTCTCCCTGGATTAGTCACCCAGGACGAACCCAGTTGATGACAGCCTGGGCATTTGAGATCCCGTGAGTCCTCTACAGGGGTGACTAAAAACAAATACAAGACAGTTCAGGCCAGGGACACAGGCAAGTCCTATTGCTGGGTAGGCTATTGGAAATTGGGGGTGCTCCAGCCAGAAGATGGGGGAGGGGTGCCAGGTGCCCCAACCCTCAGGTGTTGACAATATAGATTGTGAATTTGGGATGTCACAGTTCACAAACTCCTGGTTTGTAGCTTCCCTTCGTGTTTGTTGATGAGCAGAGGGCTTGGTAGGGAAACTAAGAGGTCAAGTAACTGGGATGTTGGAGGCATAAGTCACTCAGGCAGGGATGTGGGCTGATCGGTTTGGGATGGGGTTTTAACTGTCCATTGGGACAGGTACACAAGGGACCTCTGTTCACCAGAGCTTCATTAACATCTGTGCCAGGTCTGCAGGAGCAATGCCATGACATTTGAAAATACCCATACTGTGGACTTTGTTGTGAATTCCAACCATCCCTTCCTACTTTGGTTTAAAGCACTGAGCTGTTGCTCCACGTCATGAAGGAGATTCCCAAAACATGGCAAGTGGCCCCATCCCTCCTTGTGGGCATGTCAAGTTGTAGCTCCAAATCCTCTAGCCCAGTAAACTGGTAGTAGATATTTCTTTAGATGGTGTTCCATGGCTGTTGGACAAATAATTGAAGTGCTCCTGTTTGCTGGAACCAGAGAGAAAAAAAAAATCATGAAAGATTTGAAAACCACCTGGGAGCATCTAGCTGGCTCAGTCAGTTAAGTGTTCAACTCTTGACTTTAGCTCAGGTCATGATCTCAGGGTCATGAGATCAAGTCTTGCTTTGGGCTCCATGCTGGACATGGAGTCTGCTTAAGATTCTCTTTCTCCCTCCCTTTTCCCCCTCCTGCTCATCTTCTCTCACTCTCTTAAAAAAGGAAAAGAAAAGAAAAGCCATTTAAGAAACGGAAAAATTGTCAGAGAGGTAATTTTGCTATCTGGATTAAAAATAATTAGCCTTTTGAAGTTGTCACTCTACCTTTTATTCCAAACCCAGTGTCTTATTCACTTAGTGCAAAAGAATGCAGTCAAGGAGGAGCAGAGGAACCAAAAAGACACGAGACATGTAGAAAACAATCAGTAAAGTGGCAGAGTTGAACTCAGCTCTACAAATATTAACATTAAATGTGAATGGGTTAAACAATCCAATCAAAAGGCAAAGATTATCAGAACATAAAAATGATCTAACTATATGCTGTCTATAGGAGATACATATCTTTGGATTCAAATATAGATTGAAAGTAAAAGGATGGAAAAATATATATCATGCAAAGAGCAAAGCCACAAGAAAGCTAGAGTGGCTGTATTGGTATTCTATAAGATACACAAAATAAAAAACAGAGATGGGGTGCCTGGGTGGCTCAGTTGGTTAAGCATCTGCCTTTGGCTCAGGTCATGATTCTAGGGTCTTGATATCAAACCTTGCATTGGGCTCCCTGCTTGGAAGGGAGTCTGCTTCTCCCTCTCCTTCTGACCCTCTCTCCTGCTCATGGTCTCTCTCTCTCTCTCTCAAATAAATAAATAAAATAAAAAAAAAACATAAAGAGGGACATTTTATGATGATAAATGGGTCAATCTATCAGGAAGGTATAAACAACCATAAACACATATGCACCTAACAACAGAGTGTCAAATCCATGAAAACAAAACTGACTGAAATGAAGGGAGAGATAGATAATTCAGTCCATCGTTGGATACTTAAATACTCCATTTTAGGTAATGGATAGTACAACTGAATAGAGGCTCAAGAAGGAAATAGAAAACTTGAACTACACTGTAAACCAACTAGAGCTAACAGAAACATCAGAATATGTATTCTCAAATGTACATGGATTTTTCTTTAGGACAGACCATATGCTCAGCCATAAAACAAACTCAGTACATTTAAAAGAATAGAAATAATGCAAAATATGCTTTGTGACCACAAGGCAATGACATTCAGGAGGCAATACCAGCAAACAGTGCCTGGCCTGTAGCTGATGCTCAACTCTCATCTTGTCAGTCCTGCGTCTAAGACCTCCACTTGTCCTTCTGATTTCATCCTCCATCACTCTCACTCATACCTTACTTCCTGGCCTGACTGAGCTACTGACTTTCCCACCCACTGTTTCCAGCTTCCTTGCATTTGCTTATGCTGCCTCACTTCCTGAAATGTCTGTTCCTTTGCCTTCCCCACCCCCATCCTGTCTCCTAAGTTTGCATCCTGTCCTTCCTACCTTCCATGAACATCTGCCTTAGTGAGCTACAATGAGGAGAGTGTGTAAGCAACTGATCAGAGCAGTGGTTCTCCAAATGGGGTCCTGGACCAGCAGCACGAGCATCACTGGGGGCATTTTAGAAATGCACATTCTTAGGCTCCTCCCTGAGCTACTGGATCAGAAACTGGTTTGGGACCTGGCAGCCTGGCTTTTAACAAATTCTGTGGGAAATTCTGATACTCCCTCCAGTCTGAGAACCAGAGCAGGAAGTAGTTACACAGTCGGTCTATTTGGTCATCACTAAGTTGACAGCGTGATTGGTTCCCCCCAGTAGGCAGGAATCACCCATGCTGTCCTGCTATATCTACAACTGAGTACAGAGACCCTTGCTTCCTAACAGCAGTTCCTAGAAGGCAGTTCTCTGTCCAATAAGCACAAGCATGTTTCCACTGGTGCTTAGAGTGAAGGGAGCTCGGGTTCCAGTGGTTTCCTGTGGAAGAAGGAAGATGTCCTGGCCTTCTTGTGCTGTACTCCCTCCCTCTTTGTCATGGATGTGGGCTATAATCTCATTTCTAGGAAAGAGGGAAAGTGGCAGAGTGTGAAAACCACCCCTGAGCCTGGAGTCCCAAGGCTCAGGTTTGTATCCTGCCCACCTACTTCTGTAGCCTTGCAGTGGTCCTTTTTCTCCCAGGGTGTGTGTGGAGCACCTGCTGTGTGCTGGGCACTTGGTCCCTGCCCTCTTGAAGTGCAGTGAGCAAGGATGATGATCATAGACAATTGCAGAACAACACTATACCCTTACCTCTCTCTGGATTTGCTTCCCCCAACAGTAAGATGATCTTTATACCATAATCTACCCTAATATACAAAACAGGGAAATGATGGTTTATTCTTGGATATATTTTATGACCTTAAACTTATGACATTTATAATGTCAGTGCATGAGAATAGTGAGGTTGCTTTGATGATTAGAGCTTTTGAAATGAAAAATTTGGGGTGATAGTTGTGGTCTTAACAGCTGTGGTATCTTCAGTGTTGCCAGGCTTTTGTTGTGGTTGTGGGAATAGTTTGTGTTTTGAGAGTCCTTATGTACCACACTTGCTGTTGGTAAGGGTTACAGTTTGATCGGCAGCTTGGCTTGTGATCTCAGGATGCCCTGTACTGGAGGTGGTAGAGTTTGTGCAAACAGCCGCACAAAGCTGGGTGTTCACCTGGTACCTCAGGTCCATGCAATGGGATCTGCAAAGGGTTAACGTTTGATGTCCAGGTCATTTGAATTTGCATGCTGTCTGTTTTGTTTAAAATGATTATACCTGAGGGATGCCTGGGTGACTCAGTGGTTGAGTGTCTGCCTTTGGCTCAGGGTGTGATCCTGATTGAGTCCTGTATCAATCTCTGTGTGTCTCTCATGAATAAATAACATCTTTTAAAAAGTTGATTATGCCTGAAAAGATGGAATCAAACTTGTTGCTCTAGATCCCTGACCCCCAAGCATCTTCATGGAATGGAGTGTGCAATCCAGGCCCTCATCACCTCCCAGCCCTGCAAAGTGCTGATGGTTCTGCTCCGATTTAGACATTGGCCATTGTTCCTTTGCAGGCTGTCATCTGCCCTTTAGTACCATGTTTGGTCTCAAACTCCTAAGTGTCCCACGCTGCTCAGTCTGGGACCTGGGAAGGCAGAGTCTCCAGGGCCATCACTGATGGAGCTGAGCTGTGTGGGAGGAAGAGCTGTGTGAGGGCCAGCCCTTGCCTCATCTTATCTCTGTGAGCAGATCCTTAGGGTCCAGGGTCCTCCTAGGAGGGCTGCAGGTCCCGTCTGCCCGCTCCTTCTGCATAATGGCTCTAGAGTTATTGGGTGTTTGGAGAGAACAGCAGTCAGACTAGGAAGGGGGGATCTCTTCCTGAAATTACACCTGGCTATGCCACTCCTCTGCCTAATGGGTTCCCCGTTAGGTGGCCAGGGATGAAGCATACACTCTGTCATTATATCTATGACCTATCCTGATCCTCTGGCTTTTACTGTCTTAGTTCAGGCTGCCATAATAAAAATACCATAGACTGGGGGGCTGAAACATGCGAATTGTATTTCTCATTGTTCTGTAGGCTGGGAAGTCCAAGATCAGGCTGCTGGTCGATTTTGGCATGATCTGTCTTCCTGCATTCTTACTGTGTGCTCATGAGGAGGCAGGAGAGGGTGAAAGCAGGCTCTCATGTGTCTCTTCTTTTTAATTTTAAAGATTTTATTTATTTAATCATGAGAGACAGAAAAAGAGAGGCAGAGACACAGACAGAGGGAGAAGCAGGGTCCCTATGGGGAGCTCCGTGGGGGACTTGATCCTAGGACCCTGGGATCAGGACCTAAGCTGAAGGCAGACAACCATTGTGCCACCCAAGTGTCCATCTCTTGTGTCTCTACTTATAAGGGCACTAATCCCATCTTGAGGACCGTACACTCATGACCTCGTCTTAACCCTTATTACTCCCCAAAAGCCCCAACTCCAAATACCATCCCACTGGGGATTCGGGTTTCAACATAGGGATTTGGGTGACCCTGACCCCTCCCTGATGAGCCCCATGAGGGGTTCTTTGAACTTACTGGGCCCCCTTCCTTCCTCCTGACTCTGTACTTCTGTATCTTCTTGCTAGCACTGCCTTTCTGCTGCCTCTAGAGATGGCTCAGGCTCATCTTGGGTGCTTCCCTGCGCACCCTGGGTCCTTAACATCTTTTCGTCACAGCCCTCACCACACTCTGGGGCTGTCATCTTTCATAGTCCTTTTTGTGCACTGGCTGCAGCTGAGGACCCACGTGGGATGCATGTTTGTGGTTTCTGTGCCCAACCTGGGGCCAACAAGTGTCTATACCTGATGAAGTCATTGTTAACTATCTTCCCTACTCAGCTGGTAGTAACCTGGCAGGGAGCACATCTTGGTCCAGGCACCCCAGCTCTGTAATTAGTGTCTCTCTCTCTGAGGCCCTGGTCTCACCCTACCTATCTCAGCCCCACCCTGCCCTCGTCATTTCTAGAGTCACCTTCTTGGGAGAAGCTAGGACATAGGCTCTGTGTCCCCTCCCCTCCAGCTTTGTGCACACAGCAGGCACTTGGTAGGTGTCTGCTGAAGAGTGTGCCCTAGGCATAGCACGCCAGGTTGAGTGGCTGGTGTAGAAAGGATGTGGAAACCACAAACGAAGTTTGCTTGAAAGTCATTGGTTGCCCTGCTTGTTCTTGGCGGTGTGATTAATTCTCAGCCTGGTGACTCATTTCAGCAGAGGCGGGACAGAAATGGGCTGACAGCTGGGGCCTTTTCTGGGACTTCTTAAGGGGACTATGCACATCAATAAAGAGGATGTTCTAATATGGAGCAGGGAGTTTGCCAGGAGCCAGCAAGTAGCAGCTGAAAGAGCAAAGGTAGGGACTTGAGTGAATCTTTTACTCACTTTAAGCTAAAATTTTGTTCCTGTGAGATGAGAATAACACGTCTCTCTAGGACCTTATGAGCACTGGGATTGTGTGTGTAAAGCACCTGATGCCTGGCGGCTGCCCAGGAAGTAGCAACCTTCTCCCCCCAGGTGTGCACAATAGCTGAGGCTTAGCTAGGTGCTCAATAAATGTAGTTACTTTGGCCTTCCTTTGGATGAGGCAGTGTCCAGATTACCTTGTGGCTCTGTGCTCAGGTCCTGGTGTAACACCTGGAGCAGGTAAGAGCAGGTAAGAGCATGGATGCTGGAGCCAGACCACCTGTTCATCGTTGCACCCCTATTTGCTAGCTGGGTCGCCTTGGCCAAGTTACCTACCTCTTCCTGCTGGAACACTAAAATGGGATGCTAATAATACCCATGTTAGGGCTGTGGAGTAACAGATGATTGGGAAAGTTTGGAACAGTGTGTAGCACACAGGGATGGCAGTGTGAGCAGGGACTACTGTGATTATTATTACTTGGTGCATGTTGGTTGAGTTATATTGTATTGTGTCTGATGGGAGAGGATGTGGGTATTGCCAGGATGCTTTACTTTTCTTGCAGGCCAGGCCTCATTTCACATTGCTCATCCTCACCTCAGATTTTCCCTCCTGTCCAGCATCTGTAAGATTTTACAGTGAAAAGCTAAAGAAAAGAAAACCCCGCAGGCACTGAATGTTCTGGAGGAACTTTCCTCATGTTCTTGTGTCTGTTGATAACGACTTTCAATCCTCTGTTTGGGGGGGATTTTGTGATGTGGGTTTTGAATGGGAGTAGCAGTTTTATCAGAAATTGTTTATTTGTGGGAGTGTTTGGTGGGAAATTGAAGTAGGTGGCTTTTGTTGTTGTTGTCGTTGATATTGGAAGCTTTTCATGACCTGGAATATTTTGAAACTATAGCTTCATGTAAGTGTCGTGGCTAATTCAGTGGTATTTAATTTGCTATCAATATGCTTTGTTTTGGGAGGGTGATGGCACGGTGAGCCTGGCTGTTCCTCCCTAAAAATGTGCTTGGGCGCCTCCTGGGAGCATGTCTGGTCTGCTGCTAAGTCCTGAGGATAGGAAACAAACTGTTACCTTGTTTGCCCAGTTCCTTGGGCAAGCTGGGAAGTGGCCTTAGAGCCAGACAGACCTGCGTTCGAGTCCTGACTCTGCCGCTTACAAGCTGTGGACATCGGGCGAGTGACTTCAGCTCTTTCAAAGGTGTCAAGTGGGAAAGACACTGCTCTGTGTTTTAGAGGTTTTGGGGATGGGTGGAGATGGGTATGCCCCGCACATTGCCTGGCACAGAGTAGGCTCTTAGAAATGGCAGCTCTTGGTTTGGCTGCTGCTTTTGGGTCGAGGGAGGGTCTCTGGGAAGAAGGAGCAGGGGGTGGTGGATGGGGCAGGGCCCGCGTTGGCCTGGGCTTCCTGTCCGGTGCAGTCATCTCAGCTGTTGCGCATACCGGGTGCCCCCCCCCCCCGGGATGCTTCATGCTCCCCTTGCTCTCCAGCACCCCTGCGGGAGGGTGGGAGGGCACCGGGCCCTGGGAGGTGACGCCATTCAGCGGCCAGAGGGGGGGCGCCGTGGGCCTTCGGGCGAGCGCTTGCCCTCCCCAGGCACAGCACAGCGGGGCGGCGCAGGTGGGACGGGGAGGTGGGACCCGGGGGGTGGGACCGGGCAGGGCGGCTCGGACGCTAGGTCGGCAGCTCCGTGTGGGCCCCTCAGCAGGACTTCATTGCGCGAGAAACGCAAAACGTGTTTCAGAAGCACGGTCCGGCCTTCTTAAGTTCCCGCGCATTTTACCAGGGTCGCACTGTACCAACCTGGCCGCCGGGCCTGCTTTTTAACGACACCGAGTCGGTGCTGAAGCTTCCCCAGTCGCCCCCGTAGCGGGGAGGGGGCGGGGCCGGCGGCCGGAAGGGGCGGAGTCAGCGTGCCCGGCCCAGCGGGCAGCCGGAAGTGGGTGGGGCCGGAAGGGGCGGGGCCGGGCCTTGAGGGGTCAGTTCGGCACCCTGGGGTGCAGACTGGCCTCGGCTTGGGGGTGTGCTGGCAGGGGTGGGGCCGCTGGCGGGGGTTGGGGGAGGCCTGGCAGGGGCGTGGGGAAGGGGGGCCTGGCAGGGGGAGGGGGAGGGGGGCGTGGCAGGGGGAGGGGGAGGGGGGGCGTGGCAGGGGTGGGGAGGGGGGCCTGGCAGGGGTGGAGGGGGAGGAGGCCTGGCAGGGGTAGGGAAAGAGGCCTACAGAGGTGGAGGAGCCTGGCAGGGTTGGGGGTGGGGGTCTGGCATGGGCATGGGGGAGGAGGCCTGGCAGGGGTGGAGGGGGAGGAGGCCTGGCAGGGGTGGACGGGGAGGCCTGGTAGGAGTAGGGAAAGAGGCCTGCAGAAGTGGAGGAGCCTGGCAGGGGTGGGGGGTGGCCTGGTAGGGGAAGAGGCCTGCAGAGGTGGGGGAGGCTGTCAGGGGTGGGGAGGGGGATGCCTGGCAGAGGTGTGGGGGAGGAGGCCTGGCAGGAGTTGGGGAGAGGCCTGGCAGGGGGAGAGGGAGAGGAAGAGGCCTGCAGAGGTGGGGGAGCCTGGCAGGGGTGGGGAGGGGGGGCCTGGCAGGGTGGAGGGGAAGGCATGGCAGGGGGAGGGGAAGAGGCCTGCAGAGGTGGGGGAGCCTGGCAGGGGTGGGGAGGGGGCGCCTGGCAGGGGCATGGGGGAGGAGGCCTGGCAGGGGGAGGGGAAGAGGCCTGCAGAAGTGGGGGAGCCTGGCGGGGGGGGGGGGGGGGAGGCATGGCAGGGGGAGGGGAAGAGGCCTGCAGAGGTGGGGGAGCCTGGCAGGGGTGGAGGGGGAGGCATGGCAGGGGGAGGGGAAGAGGCCTGCAGAAGTGGGGGAAACTGGCGGGGGGGGGGGGGGCGGGGGAGGGGAGGGGAGAGGAGAGGAGAGGAGAGGAGAGGGCCGCCCCCCAGCACAAGAGGGTCAGAGGCACGGTGGAGTCAGGTGCTTCCCAGGGCGTCATGGGGATGGTGGCCCCAAGGCGGGTGGCAGTGCTGGTGTCAGAGGGATGCAGCCATTAGTTGTCTGGGTCGGTCGGCGGGCCAGGCCAGGGAAGGGGCTGCCTTAATTCACTTAATCTGTGCCACTGCCAGGAGGCAGGACAGCCTGGGCTCGGGTCGCAGGCAGGGAGGGATAGAGCTGGGGCTCCACTCTGGATCTGACTGACAGGCTTTCTGGGGAGGCCCGGGCCTTCGGGGGAGGGATCTTGGTGATCATGGAGGGCTTCCTGGAGCAGGTGGGTATGATGCCAGGGCCCAGTGCTGCCGCCCTATGCACATTTGGATTAGACACACCCCCCCTAGGCTCTCTGGCTCATCTGTGCACTGGGGAAATGGGACCAGGGGGCCCTCTAAAGTGTCCCTCCCAAGTCTGGAGCTCACTTCTTCTGTACATCAATGTTTGCTAAGTATTTTTCCCTTTAGGGAGCCTGAGGTCTGACTGCTGACACCTTCTCCCCCAAACTCCCTTTGTAGTTTCAGGATGCCAGTGGGTGTCCAGGTCACTTCATGTCTGCAAAGACTGTGCCCCGCCCACCGTTTTGAAAAGCTCTGACTCCTTCTGGCCACCCAGGCTGTGGATGCTGCTAGGAGGTCCACCCTGTAGGGGACACCACGAAACAAGCCCTGGGACCTGACAGATCTGTGTTCAAATCCCTGGTCTTGCTGCGGGTTCACTGGAAGTTTAGGCCTATCCATCCGCCTCTGAGAGCCTCCGTTTCCCCATTTGTAGATGTAGAGTGATTATCTCGCAGCCCTTCATCTCCTCGGCCCCACTGCCCCGTTCCGAGTGGGTCAGGGTGACGTGGTGCTTTTCCTTCCTGCAGTGAAACAGCTCAGCAGCCAGGACTGATAAGGAGCTTGGTAAATGTTTGGAGAGATTCGAAAATAGATAAAAATGTACAACACAGTGTAACTTGAGCTTTAGGCCTTCTTCCCTGTCCCCTGCACTGGGGCTGTAAGTCCTCTGTGGTTCTATCTCCTAAAATGTTCTTACTCATGGCTTGCTTCTGGCCTCTTCTCCCCTCAGCAGATGGGGACACGCTGTCTCCATCTCCAGGGAGCCCCCTCCAGGCAGCCTTCCGTGTGGAGCCTGAGCAACTAATCTGAAATGCATGTGTCCAACCTTGTAGAAACCTCTCTATGGCTCCCTGCTGGGCTCAAGGTCAAGTTCAAGCCCTTTAGGGATTTATATTCCTTCCGCTAGACCTCCATTCATCCCAGGGCAGAACTGCCTTGTTCTTCTCTGTATCTTTATTTTTTAAGATAATTTTTATTTTTTAAAGATTTTATTTATTTATTCATGAGAGACATGGAGAGAGGCAGAGACCGGGGAAGCCGGCTCCATGCAAGGGGCCTGATATGGCCCCGGGATCACCAAAAGCAGACGCTCAACCACTGAGTCACCCAGGCGTCCCTGCATCTTTAGTGCCTGGGAAAGTAACTGGGCCTTAATAGGTTCTCAAGAAATGGTAGTGGTGCCGTTTATTGTTTGTACAGCAGGGTACCTCATCCACTGGGAGGAATGTCAGTATTACCATCCCTTATGTGGATGAGGGAACAGGTTCAGAGAAGACCGGGGTCTTGGTGGGAGTCAGAATGATCATTGAGTAAATACATGCTTACCCTTTTAACCTCTTCATAGGGAGTTGTGAAGCATCTCTTACTTTATGGGAGAGAAAAAGGCTGAGCCCTGAATCCAAAGTCTTTTCCAGGTTCAGAGGCAGCGGAGGATTGGCCAGCATGGGGCAGGTGTGGGCAGGTGGTGGTCCAGGGCAGTGTCCGTCTGCCTGGGCAGAGCTGCGTGGGACATCCCACCTGGTGCCAGCCATGCTGGGTGAGTCCTCAGCCGAAATCGGGCCCCCAACTTTATCACCTGTACGGAGTGCATCCGTGATGCAGTGATAGCGAGTTGCATTTGGGACTCTTTATCACAGATATCTGCTAGTCATTAATAGTTTCCCACCGTGAACATAAAAACTATACGAAAGGGATGAAAGTCTTGCAAAAAGAACAAGAAAACAGTCTCCATTTGCATCCCCACCATCCTTTGAACCACTGTTTTCTCAGCCTTGTCCCAAGGCAGCGTGAATAGAGAAAGTTGCAAGTCCATGAAACGGTTTGCTTTTTTATGGAGAACGAGGGATCTCACTTATTTGTGACCTGGGTCTGTCACTCCTGAGCTGAGTGACGTCGGGCAAGTTCCTCAACCTCTCTGAACCCCCATGGCCTCAGAGGTCCCCTAGAGAATTCACCCACCTGCTGGGGTTGCTGCTGAGTTGGTTTGGTGGGTCCGGAGAGTTGGCGTGGATCTGTGGCAAGCCGAGGCAGGGGAACAGATGAGGAGGGGCCTCATTCGGGCCCAGGAGTGTGGTTTTCACCCCGGGGGCAGTGGAGAGCAGCCAGTCTGTGAATATATTTTACTGTTTTCTGATTCTTAGAGAAGTGGTAATGGCCAGGGTCAAGGGACCCTGATTCAGAACTCTGCGTGGCTCAGGGTGACCATGGGTAAGCGGGTGGGTGGGGCAGAGGGTGAGAGGGTGGCCAGTGGGGAACACATTGTGGAGGGGGGTCAGAAGAAACCAGTCCTCAGCCGGGATATGGGGGTCGTGGTTGAGCCGGGAATGCTGAGGGATCAGAATGGAGACAAAGGTTTGGGCCAGGAGGGGATGGGGCGTTGCGTTCCCAGGAGCCCGTGCTCAAGAGAGCCTGTGGGTAGGCTGGGCACCCATCGTAATTGCTCCAGGGGCCCTCGGGGATGGGAACTGAGGCCCAGGGCAGCTGTGTGACTTCTCCAAAGTGACTCAGCAGGTTGAGAGGTGGGAGGCCAGGTGTTTTTCTGCACCGTGGCCTGACTGGTCCAGGTGCCAGCTCCCAAGGACAGAGGGAACTCTGCAGTCAGGCTTGGGGGATGTGGCTTATGTTTTCTTAGACAAGGAGCCAAAGACCAGGGCTGGCATAAGCTGAAGACTTGTAATGCTCTCTCTCTCTCTGCCCAGAATCCCTTCCAGCTGCTGTGCCCTGTTGTCAAAGATTATCCTTTACCTGATGATGCTTGTTATTCATGATCATCAGGTTTTACTTTTCTACTTGACTAATTCGGGGAAGTTTGTGGTCTAGAATACTTCTGACAGAGACATGACTGCATCCTGCAGTTTCTCTGTCTTTTTAAAATTTATTTATTCATGAGAGAGAGACAGAGACATAGGCAGAGGGAGAAGGAGGCTCCCTCCAGGGAGCCCAATGTGGGACTTGATTCCAGGACCCTGGGATCACGACCTGAGCCCAAAGCAGATGCTCAACCACTCAGCCACCCAGGTGCCCCATAAACATTTTCTTTTAATGAGTGCTCTGAGGCTTGGGTCAAGACCAATCATCGTTTTGCTGCATCAGCATTATTGTGACAACTGCTGACAACTGAATATGAAACGTATCCATGATAAAACTTCCTGGGTTTGCTTACTGTGTTGAGATTTCATAATGTCCTTGGTCTGAAGAGATAAAAGCCACAGCATTTAAAAGGGTGAATTGCTCTGATGTCTGCAGTTTACTTTCATATTGTTCACAAAAACAGAAACGTATCCTTTATTGGTGGACAAAGTAGATGTGGAAAATTGAATAATCAGTGAGTCTAGATGAAGAAAGTATAAGGAGTTCATTCTACTATTCTTGGAACTTTCCTGTAGTTTTCCAGCTTTGTAGAAGAAAACCTTTGAAAAAGGGCTGCTAGGTATGCTAGGTAGGGAGGTGTCTTGAGGATCTTGGGGCCCACCTGTCGGCTCCGTGCTCACCTCTCCATCCTTGTCTTAGTTTGAGGCAGAGAGGACTCCTTTGCCCCAGGGCTCAATTCTGAGCAGACTCTTGGGTCCAGTTTTGAAATAGTGGCAGAGGGTTTTGAGAAAATGTATTCATTCCTCCCTCTATAGAGATATCATATTTTTAGAATCTTTGTTTTGGGACCAACTTTCCTTCAAATTTTCTATTCTCCCTTAAGTTTTTCTTAAATTTGTATTGCCTTCTAAAATGGCTGGGGTATATGAATACTATTTGTTGTGGTAATTATTCAGAGAATACGGAAGTTAAGAGATCCTCATTTTCTCCATCCCCTAAGGGGTAGCCAGTGGTAGGTTGGAACCTCCTAGACTTTTCCCTGTGCTTGTGGAAACACATAAGAACGTGTGTGGATATCCTGCAGGGCTTGATGTTTTATGGTTTTTATCCTTTGTTCACCTGGTGACCCAGCTTTCTACCTCTCCTCAAAGATGCAGTGTGGGGATCATCTCCTCTAGGAAGCCCCTGGGGCGGCTCTCTGTGCTGACCTCATCCTTTGCAATCCTCTGAATCCGCACCACCTCCCCTGCCAAGTCTTGGGTAACACGAGGGCAGCTATGACTGTTTCACAGTCTGCACTTGAGTGGGGAGCCCAGGAGATGCACAGTGTTTGTGGAGTGCACAGATGGGCACGGGAGGCATCCTGAGTGAGGAAGCCTCATGAGCATGAGCAGATCCTTGCAGGTAGGAGAAGCTTTCTCATTCAAAATGTGCCTCCTGGCCCCGGGGGAAGAGAATGCCAGGGTCCTGGCTGTCTGGTGACAGAAGGTCACTTTAGGGAATGTGGACACTGCCCGATGTGAGCTACCCGAGGGCTGGGCCAGGGCTGGGCCCTCCCTTGTCCCTAGGACTCAGTCAGGCCTGGTTTGCCAGGGGTCTTAGGGGTGACAGGAAGCAGCACAGGATTTAGATGTGAGGCTGGCCTAGGTCTCTTTATCTTTCATGATCCTGACTCCTTCCTCATTAGAGGCGGTTTTCCGCAGCTGGGATCTATTAATGTCATCTGCAGCTTGTATGATTGATGCCAAGGATGGGGTCCCTGCCAGCTTGAGGAAGTTGAAAGTTAAGTGGGGATGGAGAAATGAGTGGCGAGATCCTCAGGCATGTGCTCAGGCAGGTGTAGAGGAAAGCATCCCTTGCTCTGAGCAGCTCTCCCGAGCTCATCCCCCATCTCAGGTCAGAGGGGCCCACTGGTCTGAGGGTGGGATTGCAGACATTCGAGCATTGTCCGTTGTTTCAAAGGAGTTATATTACAGGAAGCGAGTAGAGCTGGGATTCCTGTATGGTGCTGTATGGGATGTGTTCTGGGAATGGTCAGTGTCATTTGGGGAAATTGTGGAGAAGTGAGAAATTCTGTGTTTCCATTAATTGTTGATATTAACATAAATATCAGTAATGCTTAGCTGTTGCATATCTACATAGCTTTGCAAAAATATCCACTTCACCAGTTTTGAATCCAGCACTTTCCCTGTTGAATGGAGGCATAAGCTGAGTGGGAAAGTGGCTTTGGAACATCAGGGCTTGTTGACTCCCCTGATTCTGTGCCAGACCCTGTGTAAGGAGGTGGAATTTGGAGATGAGAAGTACATGTCATGCCCTCAGAGCACACCTGCGCTAGGTAATTGTTGAGGTTGAACTATGGGTATCCAGGACACGCAAAGATTCCTCTTCCATCTTCCCACACCAGTCACTATTTTGCACTTATGCCTTTGGCATTAGGTCTTGAACAAATGCTGAAGCAAATGGAAGCAGTTTATATGACAGCCGGCTCTCTGTCCTTCTCTCTGTCAATTTCTTTCTGTCTTTCCATCTAAACCAGCATTCTTTGCTGTTGGGACTGTATTGTGAATATCTGGTGATGGTGGTGGTGATGATGATGATATGGTGGTAGTAGTGAAGGTGATAGTGGTAGAGATAGTGGTGGTGATGATGGTGGTGGTGATGGTGATATTGGTGGGGAGGGTGGAGATGGTGATCATGGTGATGGTGGTGGATATAGGGGTGATGGTGAGGGTGGTGATGATATGTTGGTAGTAATGAAGGTGATGGTGGTCAAAGTGGTAATAGTAGAAATTGTGGTGGTGAAGGTGGTGATGATGGTGGTGATGATGTTGGTGCACATGGTAGAGATGGTGATGGTGGTAAAGGTGGTAGTAGTAGAGATGGTGGTGATGATGGTGCTATTAGTGGGGAGGGTGGAGATGGTGATGGTAATGGTGGTGGTGGTGGAAGTGATGGTGGCAGTGACTATGGGCACAGGGGTAGGAGTGGCAGTGGCAGTAAAACTGGAAATTCCAGCATGTCACAGGCATTATTATAATCACCTTAGCTCTCCAAATCTGCTGCCTCACAACAACCTGTAATTCGTGACCACCACGGCCCATTTTCCAGGTGAGATGCCTGAGGCTCAGGGCCATACAGTGCCTGTTAGAAGAGGATTCAAAGCCTGGTAGACTTTTTAATATTAAACCAGGTGTCACCCTGGAACTTGGTGGAAATGCCCATTCAGGGCCCCCACGCCATTCGGTCCATGTTGCTGAGCAGGGGCCAATGAAGGGGAATTGAAGGTGCTCGGAGGGTGGTTGTCAGGCACATCTGGGTTGAGGACCACTGCCCTGAGCTGCCACCAGTCCTGTCCTCAGTGGCTGAGTCACCTGAGACCCAGGCTTATGTGACTCTGGTCTTGTTGCTGAGACATGCCTGTCAGCAGTGTGGCACTCCCTTTACCTGGAACATGGGCCTCACCCCTGCTGAGATGAGGGGTTCTAATTTAAGGGTGGAGGTGGAGAGAGGGGAGAAAGAGTGGGTGCTATTCACTCCCTGGTGTGTGCCTGAATCCCCTGGGGACCTTGTTTAACTTGCAAGTGCTGGTTCAGTGGGTTTGGGTGGGGCCTGAGACTGTAGGTTTCACAAAAGCCCGGGGGTGATGGGGGTGATGGTGGCTGGCCTGTGGCCCTACTTCCAGTAGCCAGGCCCTCCGAGAGAGGTTATCACGCTGGAGGTGGCATCAGCATCACGTGGAAGGCTGGCTAACGTAGACTGCTGTGTCCCGCCCCAGAGTGTTGGGGTCAGTAGGCCTAGGGTAGACCTCAAATCTTGCAATTCTAGCAAGTTTGCGGGGGATGCTGGCACTCCTGACCTGGGGACCTCACTGGAGCACGTAGAGCCCCCTGCCAGAGGTTTCTACTTTGGCTGCACACTGGAATCAATTTAAAAACCACTGAGGCCTGGACCCAACATTGGTGTCCTGAGTCGGTGGGACTGAGCAGAGCCCAGGCCTTGGGAATTGTTGGTTTCCAGAGATGCTCACTTGCAGCCCAGGTTGAGACCCACTGCTCCAGAGCTGGGCTTTGTACCCTGGTTGCCTAGGTGCCCAGAGAGGTAACAGGATGCTAAGTCAGGCCTGCCTGCAGAGGGTTCTGGTTCAGTGGTCAGGTGGAACCAGGCAGTGGTATGAAGAATAGATTCTCTTGGTGTTTCCAGTGGGCAGTGGGGCTGAGAGCAGCTCTCCCTTGAACCAGGGGTGGGCCCCCTCACTGTTCCCTGGGCTGCTGGACCCTGGGGAGTGGCCTCTTGTCCAGAGCCTCCCCTTCCTGCCTGTGGCGGGAGAGGTGCCTCGGAGTCAGAGACCTACAGGGAGACTCTGCTTCTGCTGCTCCCCTGCTGGGCCGTGGGACTTTGTTCTCCTCTCGCGAGCTCTTTCTTCTCTGTAAAGTGGGAGAAATAAACAGTGCCTGACATCCAGGAGTCCCTCTTAGGTTAGTAGGTGAGTCTGTCCTGCTAGTGTGGATTGTCATGTGCAGCAGCTCTTAAACACGGGCGGCGGTGGGAGAATGGCCTGGGCCTCCAAGAGGTGAGCCTCGTGAGCTCCCCTAGGGGGTTCTGATACATGCACTTGGAGAACCACTGATGTGATTCTCATAACCTGATGGCTGGGGAATCTGATACATGATGGTTATTATTAGCCAGTGGCTAAGAAGGACACCCAGATTTCGTATACACACACACGTATAAATTAGTGTTTTTGTTTTTCTTTGGGGAAATACCCAGTAGTGCAGTTGCTGGATCATATGGTAGCTCTATTTTTAATTTTTCAAGGAGCCTCCATGCTGTTTCCCAGAGTGGCTGCACCAGGTTGCATTCCCATCAATAGTGCACAAGGGTTCCCCCTCTCTCCGCAGCCTCACAAACACCTGTTGTTTCTTGTGTTTTTGATTTTAGCCATTTTGGCGGGTGTGAGGCGATACCTTATTGTGGTTTTGATTTGCATTTTCCTGATGAGTGATGTTGAGCATCTTTTCAAGTGTCTGTTGGCCATCTGGATGTCTTCCTTTGCCGATTTTTAAAATGAAATTGTCTTTTTATTGTTGAATTATGAGTTCTTTATGGTGGATATGGGCCTTTTATTGGACGCATTTCTCCCATCCTGTGGGTTGTATTTCCATCATCTTTACACTGTATTCATTTCCTACCCGCCATAACAACTATAAATTTGGGGACTGTTGCCCTTAGCCACCATCAGAGTCTTATCAGCTCTGATGAAATAGGATTTGGTGGAGGGTGAGAAGGTGGGTATGGGAGGTAAGTGAGGAGACAGGGCTGTTCCAGGAGTACAGCGGGGACAGAGAGACGAAGGAGCTAGTCCTGGCAGGACTTGGGGCCTGCAAGTTGTAAGAGGGAGGGAGGGGGGTCATGTAGGAGGACTCATAGGGCTCAGGTCTAGATAATTGACTGGAGGGTGGCTCTTTTTTTTTTTTTATTTTATTTATTTATCTATGAGAGAATGAGAATGAAGAGACCACAGAGGGAGAGGAAGAGAGAGAAGCAGACTCCTCACTGGGGAGCCTGATGCAGGGCTCAGTCCCAGGACCCTGAGATCATGACCCCAGTCAAAGGCAAATGCTTAACCACCTGAGCCACCCAGATGGCTCAAGGGTGGCTTTTTGCAGAACCAGGGAGGAGGAGCAGGTTTGGAGTAAGATGGATTTCGAGAATTCTAAAAACAGCAGCTGTCACTGAGTGCATCTGGTGTGCCAGGCACTGTCCAAAGTACTGGAGGTGGATTGTTGCATGCAATGCTTGCCAGACCCTGAGTGATAGAGACTACCAATATAGTTGAGGAAACTGAGGCACAGAGAGGTTAAGAAACTTGTCCGAGGCCCACAGTTAGAGCGGTGAGCCCAGAGCCTATGCTTTGTGCATCTAGGATATTGGACTGCAGCCTGCCTCTGTGGCTGCTAACAGACCTTGCCTGTTGGCTAGTTTCCGCATATGGTATCTGTTGTGGCTGAATGGTGGCCCCCCCAAAGAAATGTGCACGTCCTAATTCCTGGAACCTGTGAATGCTACCTTATATGCTAAGAGTGAATATTACCTTACATGGCAAAAGATGCCAATAAGAATTTTTGAAGGGAGGAACTTACCCTGAATTATGTAGGTGGGCCCTAAATCCAATGATACATGTCCTTATAAGGGTGAGACAGGCAATGTGACACACAGATGAGAAGGCAGCATGAAGTTGGGGTAGGGGCTCCACCAGCTGAGTCACGTGCAGCCACCGGAAGCTGGAAGAGGCAAGGAGGGGTTCTTCCCTAGAACCTCTCGAGCGTGAGGCCCTGCTGACACCATGACTTCTGCTCTGTGATCTGGATTTGGGCTTCTGGCCTCCAGAGCCATGGGAGATTACCTTGTATTGTTTTAAGCCACCACGTCTGTGCGTGTTTGTGATAGCAGCCCCAGGAAGTGAATGGCAGTCTGCATCCCAGGAACCCCAGCGTCTGAACCCTGCAGAGCACAGGCCACCAGCTCTCAGGAGCACAGCCGTTTCTTTCCATTGAAAGTCCTGCAGAGCCTGAGGCTGGATTTGAACAGGAGGCAGCAGAGCTGGATGTTCCAGCATCTCTCATGCCCCAGGCCGTGGCCTCACATGGTCACGGTGGGGGCCCTGGCTGGGACCGATATGTGTGCTTTGCTGGTGGTGGGAGAGCGCAGCAGTGAGCGGCTTTGCAGGTGCTAAGGCATGGGCTTGCATTTGCAAGGCTGTCCATCAGTCCTCCCAGCCGTCCCACAGTCTTTCCGCAGTCCCGGACCCCCTCCTTAAACTCATCCTGGACCGTGTCTGCTGGCCTGTTGGGTTGTGAGTAGTGCTGCTGGCTAAGGACACAGGCTTTGGAAGCAGACACCCTTGGCTCCTATACCCAGCTCCTGGCTGGGTGATCTTGGTCAAGTCGCTCAACCCCTCTGAGCCAGTTTCCTCCCCTTTAAGATGGGGATGCTGATGACACGGTAATGCTGCATCCTCTGCAGGTGGCCTTGACGGTGGGACAGCTGATGAATGGGATGGGATGGTCACCTCCCCGTTGCCATACTGCCTTGTGCAAGTCAGCCTGTTACATAAAGTACGATCACATCTGCATTTTGGGAATTAAAACAATGTAAAACCTTACCGAGATTGTGTAGAAGAGCAAAGACCTCTGTTTTTACCCACCCCTGCCACTCAGCTCCCCAGGGACCTCATCGGCAGAGGCCAGGGTCAGGCTCGCATGGGTGCAGGGTTTCCCAGGCCCCGGCTGACCTGACTGTGCGGGAGCTGGCTCAGCTGTGGTGCTGGGCTGTGTCCAGGCCCCTGGTGGCCTGAGCTGGCCACCACCTTGGCAGACTTTCCTACAGCTGAGTCACATCACTGGTTGGAGCAGCGGCCTGCACTGGTTTCCACTGTCCTCCAGTAAGACGAAGTTGGAGTTCAGTAGTGTGTCCCCCACAAGCCCCCTGCTGCCACCCCCCTTCGCCCCCTCCCCATCCTGCTGAGCTCTCAGCCACCCGTCTGGTCCCAGCCTGCTCCATCCCAGATATGGCTGAGCCAGCACTCACAATCTGCCCGTGCAAACCCTCCTCTTCCTGGCTGCTCCATTGTATCAGTGGGGTACATGTTGCAAACATGACACGAGGGGTGCTCCAGCATGACCCGTGTGGCCTGTGCATCCCCAGCTCCTCCCAATGATCCTTCCTGACCGTCTCCCCAACACCTGGGCTCCTTGCTTTCCCCTGGTGCACCAGCTCCCCTGCCTGGAATGTGCCATTCCTTTTCACTGCTCAGCTTTCCTGCCTCCTTCAGAAGCCTGCTTGGCATCACTGCTTGCTCGAAGTCTCTGGGAAGGGGCGCCTGGGTGGCTCTGTTGGTTGAGTGGCTTACTCTTGATTTCGGCTCAGGTCAGGATCTCATGGTCCTGGGACCAAGCCCCATGACGGGCTCTTTTCTTGGGGGCGGGGGGGGGGTGTCTGCTTGAGGATTCTCTTTCCTTCTCCCAACTCACATGCTCTGTCTCTAAAATAAATCTTAAGAAAAAGAAGTCTGGGGACCTCTCTGTCCAGGACCATTTGAGCCTCCCACTGGCCAGTTTCCTTTCAGAGCACCTGTCTGGGGCTAATCTGCTCAGTTTACGTGTGTTTGATGTGTGTCTGCTCCTCCCACTCGAGGGTGTCATGTGCACGTTCCTTCTGGACACTAGCTTCCCAGTACCTGGGCGCTGTGCATGGAGGAGGTGCTCAGTGGTCCCCACTGAATGGCTGGAGAAATCTGGAGGAAATCAGGTGGTTCTTCCAAAGAGCCCCCTTTTCTTTATCCTCTGGGCTTTAAACCTGTGCTCTGATCGAAGCCCCTCCTCTACCAGGGTCCAACCCCCATCCCGGCTGGCCCTTGCTGGTGCTGATGCTCAGGTGGCTCAGGGCCACTGTCTCCAGGACCTTCCCTGAATCTTGGGCCCCCACAGGATTGTGGGGTTCCCTGTCAGAGCTCTGACATCCTCTCTGTCCTAGTGATCTTCCTCACTGGACCGACAACTTCACAGAGGCAGGGAGGGACCCGCCACATGGGTGGCACTCAGAATAGATGCTCACTAGGCATGTGGGATGTGAATGAGTTGAACCCAGTAGGTGCTAATCATGACCCTGAGCATCCACTACATGCCATGAGCTGTGCTAGGCCCTGGGGTGTACAGTGGTGAGCACGACAGACTACGTCTCTGTCCTCCTAGAGCTCATCTGACAGCAGGGGAGATGGAGCACCCACACAGACAAATGTATGAGATTGGGGGTGTGCTGAGACCTAGAACTATGGAGAGGCCTGAGGGGAGTGAGGAAGTCATGCAAGTGTTTGGGGGAAAAATGGTCCAGGGAGAGAAGTAGGAAGTGCAAAGAGCCCATGGTTGGAGCACGCTTAGTGGGTTGAGTGGCAGCAGGAGACCAATATGGCTGGGAGCAGTGACCAAGGAAGTGAGGATGTGAGGTCTGAGGGCTGTTGGGGGGTATGTTGGAGGACCTCACCAGTGTTCTATGGCAATGATGCTGTCTAACCAGAGCCCACGCCTTTCCTTCCCAGGACCCTGCATCATCAGCTGGCCAGTCTGGGTGTGCGTCCTCTTGCCTGGATGGCAGGCCTCCGTGCTTCCACTCTTATGTCTCAAAATGAGTCCACCGGGTAGCCAGAGGGAGCTTTTTAATGGAAACTAGACTTTTATGTCTTGTTGCTGAAAGCCTTTGCCTTTGTGCATTCAACAGTAAAAGGCTATGTATAGTCACTGGAGAGAGTTCCACACCCAGGTGACTCCTAACCTTGGGGAGGCTGCATCTGCCTCCAGTAGGGGCTTCACTCGTCTGTGATGACTTCTGTTTCCATAGAGCCCTCCCACACCCCATGTGGTGGCATTGCATTGTGGAAAGAGAACAGGGCAGGATTGGACAACGGGCCTTAAACCCTCAGTGCCTTGGGGCTCCCTGTTTACAAAGTGACAGCGGTAGCAATCTCCCCTCAGAGGGTGGACTAAGATGATGGGGCTGTCATGCTCCAGCATGGTACCTGCATGTGGGGAGGATTCAGTGATCTTGAGCAATGAGGATCATCACGTCATGGACTAAATATGACAATGATCATCAGGGAAGAGCGTATCTGGGCAGGAAGGCTGGGGTCAGTGGGGTCAAAGCCCACGTAATGGTCAAATAAGATTACAAAATATGGGCTTGGTCTGGCAACAGGGAGGTCAAGGGAAGTGAGTAGAGGCCAGTGGACGTCCGAGTAGGTAAGTGGTGGTCAGGGGAGGTGAGTGGGGCTAGTGGAGATCTGAGTAGGGGAGGGGGAGGTCCGTGGAGGTGCGTGAATGTCTGAAGAGCGCAAGGATGGTAAGCGGAGGCCGGGGGAGGTAAGTGGAGGCTGATGGAGCTAGTGGAGGCCAGCAGAGCTGCAGAGACTGAAGCCATGCTGTGCAGACACCAGATGGAGACAGCCTTGAATGACTGGACAAGCAGAGAGAGGCAGAGGTTGGGGGGATTGGGCACAAGGCATGGTGGGGGGGGGCTCTGTTTTGTTTTAATGGGAGTGACCTGAGTGTGACAAGCTAATGGTGAGGCACTCCTGGAGAGAGGACAGGGTGGGGAGGTTTTGGGGAAAGGTGGGGAGGAAGGGGGTCCAGGGCCAGAGAGAAGAAGGGGATGTTGATTTGGGGGTTTGGGCTCAGTTCAGTTTTCCTTCTGTGTCCTTAATAAATATCATTTCCCCCTCTCTCCTGAATATTCTATGCTATGAATATTTTTCATAGCCTCTTTTGATTTGGTTATAAATGGAATCACCTTCCAGTTTTCTGCACAGATTGCTTATTGCTGGTATATAGGAAAGAGAGCAATTGTGTTTTGTTTTTGTTTTTAGCATCTAGCCACTGTTCATTGCTTCAGGGGACCCTGACAACCCCATCAGGGTATTTCAGAACAGATGTGTGCCTTACACTCTTCCCCGTCTTCATTTCTTCCCCTGTTTTCTTGGCCCAAAGCTACCCTCTTCCGTCTCCCTTGCCCTTGGTAGAAGCAGGCCACCTTCTCTTTCCAAGAATTCTCTTTGTTCACACAGCCTCCTCTGCCTGCCCCCAAATGGAAATAGCTTCCTTGGTTCACCCTGTTTGTTAGGGCTATGATGTCAGCAGGTGTCTGTCCGTGTGGGTTTTTCCCTGAGAAAGGAGATCTCCCTGCTTGTGACTGGCTTTTCACATGCAGCGGGTGTGCCCGAGATCTTCCCACAGCCTCCATGGTTTGGGCTCACTGTGCTTTATTTAACCAGTTCTGTGCATTCCCATTATGCCCTTGTCAGATCAGTCCCTCAGGGTAGATTCTAGAAGCAAAGCTAGTGAGCAAAAGCAATCCATATTTAAATTCTTCACAGAAATTGTCAAACAGCACTCCAGAAAAAGTCATGCCAATTTGTACCCACCGAGAGTGAGTGAGAATAGCAGTTTCCCAGAACCTTGCCAACAATGAATATTGAACATCTCTGCTAATGGGATAAGTGAGAATTCTCCTTCTGGTCCTCATTCCGTCGGTTAGCGACGAGGCCACACGCCTTGATGGCCACGTGCTTTCTCTTCCTTGGGGAATCACTTCTTCAGAATTCATCCTAATTTTTCTATTGTCATGTTGCTTAAGGCAATTCTGATTTGTAAAGCATCTTAGTTCATTAAGGATATTAGCCTGTGGTCTGTGATATGGGACAAATATCTTCTCCCAGCCTATGGTCTGATGTTCTTGTCTGCGATGCCTTCCGTCCGCAGAGCCTCAACATTGGTGCCTTCTGTGGCTGTTTAGACTTTTTACCTCCTTTACTATATCCTTTTTTTTTTGGGGGGGGGGGTCTTTGTTTTGTGGTTCCTTTGTGTTTATTTCAGGTTGTAATCCACCTGCAGGTTGTTTCGCTGTAGGGATCTAAGGGGATATCCGGTTTTATTTGCTCCCAAAGCAGCTAGTCCTTTACCCAGTGTGGTAGTTGTGCATTAGCTGGTGTCTGTCTCCACTTATGTGTGTTAAATTCCTGTCTGCCCTTGAATCTGGTTTTGGCCTTTCTCTTCTGTCCCATTGATCTGTTGAGCAGCCTAGTTTTCCTCCCTGTGGAGAGAGGCACAAACTTCCAGCTTGAAGTTTTCAAACCAGATTTCATTTCAAGCTAAAAAAGATGGACTTCCTGTCAGAGGAGGACAGCTATTGTCTAGAGTGGGGGTGGGCGGAGCCCAGAAGACCCTGTGGGGGGTGATCGCCTTCTGCTCCAGCTTTTCTAGGGTATCTTCATTCCTAGTTTCCATTTGGTCGTTGCAGAACCGTGGCCCCAAACCCGAGTCTTTATTTAACTTACAGGTATTGGCTCGCCACCTCCCCTGCTGAGCCTGCGCCAGGGTAGCCAGATGAGCAACCCCAGAGCTTCCGAAGGCACAGTCCCTGATGCTTTTTTTCCCCACACCATGAGCCTTCATAGCGCTGTGCTCATTGGCAGCATCTCCGAGATCCCCACCATCCCGGCTCGTTGCACTGCTCCCTGGGGCTGTAGCCTTGGGAGTACTGCCCAGAGAACTCTTCTCGAGTTGTACAGGCCTGGTTAGCTTTGTTGTTTGGGGAGAATGAAAGGATCCCTAGAAGGGAAGCCGAGGCAGCCCGCCACTGTTGATATAAACAAAAACTTCACTGGGAATACCTCCCTCTGCACCATGCAAGACTCTGGCCTGTGGCTTTGCAGGGACGCAGGTCTATGCACTGGGAGTGTGAAGAGATACTCAGTTAATTCCAGTTCACAGAGCTCGGGGGCCGTGTCCAAGGTAGCTTGGTGTGGGGAAGGGTGGGGGACACGGGTGGTGGCCGGGCCGGGATTCTGACTTGAGCTCTCCCCGCTTCACTGCTGTGATGGCCTGCGCCACAGGGGAAGCATGGAAACATTAAGACAGGAATGGGTTTTAGTCAAAAAGGGGAGCATTATGATGGAAAGTACATGCTACATGCTGAGGTTTTTATCAGAAAGTCTGAGGATTTCTGTATGTACATGTTGTAGCTTTCTAAATGTCACTAATTACCTCGTGTAGAACTTGCTGCTCATTATAGAGAATTTTCAAATGAATCTCCCTTGGTTCTCAGAACAGCCCTGGGTGGTGGGCCAGATTCCCATCTCCAAACCCCTTTTTCAGATAGATGCCTTTGCACTGGGCATTCGACTCTCTTACCAGCTGTAGGACCAGTTAGAAGACACGTGGGGCTGTTGAGCGTCAGCCCATAGGTGCAGGTCCTCAGGGTACCATGAAGTCAGCGCAGGACCCACAGCTGTCTTGGGCAGACCACACGCCCTGCTGGACATCCAGGGCTAGGGGATTTGGCTGCAACCCAGTTCCGACCCAACACTGGCCTCTGGTACATCCTATGCCTCGAAGGAAAATGTTGTAGGAAAAGCCTCCAGCTGATGCTATCAGGAGCATCCAGGTGAAGACCGATGAACCTGCCATTTGTGTAAGATCTTGAATTTATATCTCAGGAGCTAAGAGTTGGATGGCCAGGACTACTGAGGGCTGAAGCCAAAAGCTTACAACAGATGGCATTGGATTAATTTTTGCAAATTGTAAGAAAGGGAGTGCACAACAATCTGTTAGCTGTGTCGGCATCTGATTTTAATTTTTTAAATCAGCGTCACGGACTCTGTTAGTTACCGGATTCTATTAAATCTAAGATGCCATCAATTGAGTGATGCATCGTTATTTTTGTACCACTAGGGGAAGGGACAAAAAGCAACAGTGACAGCATTAGGCTGTAAGACACATTCTAATTTCAGAAATGTTCAAAAGAGCAAAAGCGGGTCCCACAGGACGGATACAGTGCAGCAGTGCCCCTTTGTTCAGTTGCTGGCAGACCACGTCCCAGGGCTGGCGTTGTGTGGGCACCGAGGGATGAAGAGATGCTCACAGTCCCTGCTCCCCAAAAGCTCAGAGACGTAGACCTGCTACACAGACTCGTTTCAGAAGTTTACTGATTGATGGGTTCATTCAGTCACACACTATTTCTCGAGCACCTGGTATGTGCCAGGCACTCTTGTGGGCACTGAGGGCCCCCACAGTGAACCAAATTTCTCATGGAGCCCAATCCTTTCCATGGCAACCGATATGCACCCCCAGCAGCCATACCACACACTGCTGTGCAGAAATATTCATGCGTAAAAAATTTATGTTCTGACTGCCAGGCCCTCCTTCCAGGCTTTGCCATTCATCAGGTCTGGGGTGAGACTCCGGAACCTACATTTTCACCAGCACGCCAGGAGGTCCCAGGACAGGAGGACTCCAAACCGGAATGTGACAAAGAGGGCTTCAGTGTTAATGACTTCGTAGTATTCCATTGTACAGATGTTCTAGAATACACTTAGTTGTTGGGTATTTAGCAAATATGTAGTTGGTTTTGTACTTTCCTATTGTAAACAGCACATCCACGAGTGTCCCTGCAGCTATATAGTTGCATACCTCCTCCGTGGCTTCTGTAAGGTGAGTTGGGCAGAGATCCTTGGGCTGAGTTTTTAAGGTATGGTAGGAGTTCATTGTGGTTCTCTGAACCACTACATCTGGCCCCAGAGCCTAACTGCCTGTCTTTCCTTCCCACTCATCAGCTGGGCATTTTTGAACAAGTTCCTTGCCTTGCTACACGGTCTTCCTCATCCCTGAATGGGACAATAATAGTATCTACCTTGTAGGACTATTGTAAGGAGGAAATGAGCAGAGCCAGTGGCAAGAGCTGTGCACGTATTGGCTGTGGTGGTGGGGTGAGTCCTGATGCTGCATTGCAGGTGGAGCGGGGACTGTTTGCTCTGTATGCCGCCTGCGTTCACAGCTTGGGCAGAGCAGCGGCTCTGTGGACGGAAGCTCTGGTTGTGCGTAGCCAAGCATATAATGACTTGATGCTGGAGGATGGACCTCATGTCACGAATCCAGTCTCAGCCTGACTGCCAAGCTGCCCCTGGAAACATCCACCCACCACGCTGGTCTGGATGTGTTTCTCTGTTTGTTTCTTTCCTCCCTGACATCCTGCTGCCCAAAGTGGGCACAAACTGTTAACTCCTTTACACACTGGACAAGGAGGGAAGGTCCTTTAGAACTTGGTTTTAACCTTGCCCCCACCCCTGTGGGCTCTGTGTTGTGTGTGACCAGAGGCTTCTTGTAGGAGGTGATGACCATCATCCCTCGGCCTTTAAGGGATGAATAGGAGTTTTCCAGATGGAGAAGGAAGGAAGGGCTGTTCCAGCTGATGAGCTGGTGTTGGTACAGGTGTGGCAGTGTGTTTGGGGTGATGTCAGTAGGTCATGGCTGGGTGTGGGGTGTTGGAGTAGGGCTGGATAATGAGTACATTGAAAGGAGGGTGGCCTGCCGAGGTGGGCCCTGGTTCCTGCACATGGTGAGCCTAGCATTGTAGGGCTCTTGACAGTCTTCCTAAATTTCCTCGTGTCTACCTCTTTGGTTGTGCCTCTTTCCAGGGCTGAAATGCGCTCACACTCATTTCCTATCTTTTTAAAGGACTATAGCCATCTGACAAATTCCTTGCCTAATTGCTAAGGGCACAGAAGGCTTCCCCTTCAATTATTTAGCTTGTCTTGAAACTGGGGCTTGGAAGGCGACCAGTCTTTCTTTACACGCTTTGTGGTAAATCCCTTCTGGGAAAGCAGATGCGACATCTCGGAAGGCTTTTCTTGCAAAAAGTTTGATGTGAAAGCGACCAAGTTATTAAAATAACTTAGTGGGCTAAGATGCGGCTCCCAGAATACGGGCTCGGTGCCTCCATCCCTCTGCTTCTCTTCTGCGTCCGCCTGGTGTCCTGTTCAGTCTGCCTCCTCCTCCTCGGCCCCCAGAGCTGATCCAAGTGCGGTATTTATCAGCCCTGCAGGCAATCAGCTAGCTGCCTCCGGCCAGGGGTGGTGGGTCTAGGGCGGTGAGAGATGGAAAACTGGGCCTTGAATCATCACTGTTTTTTAGCAGACAGTAAGCCCCTGCTGTATGCAGGCGTCCGGCTAGACTCTGAATCAGCCGTGGAATCCAGGCTTCCTAAGCTGGAGGGGGCCTCAGGGAGTGGTCATTTCTCCATGGAATGTGTGTCTCTGTTGGTACAGGAGAAGGTTTTAGGTGGCACATGGCCAGGCGTGTTTTATTTTAATAGTATTTAGCTCAGTGTGTGTTACAGAAAATATAACAAATGAAACATGTTTTTGTTTTGTTTTTGGTGGATGCTATATCACTTAGACCAAGGTTGAAAGTGTTTATACATTTTTAAAAGTCAGTAATTGTAAAGAAAAATATTAAGCGGGATCCCTGGGTGGCGCAGCGGTTTGGCGCCTGCCTTTGGCCCAGGGCGCGATCCTGGAGACCCGGGATCGAATCCCACGTCAGGCTCCCGGTGCATGAAGCCTGCTTCTCCCTCTGCCTATGTCTCTGCCTCTCTCTCTCTCTCTCTCTCTCTGTATGACTACATAAATAAATAATAAAAAAAAAAGAAAAATATTAAGCAAATCAAGGTAAGTTGCAAAGGGGTGTGCTGGAACTTTTTTTGGGTTCCCCCCAAAATATTCTTAATCACGGCTGCTAGAATTCTTTGACCTATAACTTCAAGTGTAGACAAAACTGCGGTAAAATTGATTTTTTTAAAAAAGTGAGCATACATTGTACGTATTTTATACAGAAGTCACAGCGGCCACACCCGGATGACTGACGTCTGGAGACCCAGCCTAGGCCCAACGCTACAGAGGGGCGGGTGCCGGCAGGTGCCACACAGGTGCTGTGCCAGAGGCAGGACATCGGGCGGGGCTTGGTGTGGAGGGACCGGCTGCCCTGGCCTGCTCACCTGTCAAGGAGGTGGCCGTGCATGGGTGTGGTCCTCAGCTGGGCAGGCAGGTGGCGAGGCTCTGTTGGAATTGCCAAGGAGCACCTGCTTCTATGAGGAGGCTCTGTAGGAGGGGACTTTGCTAAGTTTCAGGATCAGAGAACCAGAGTTTGCACTGGAGGGTCAAGGATTCGTCTCTGCACTCCCAGATACCGGCTCCAAATGCCCCATTTTCTCTTTTAGAGACGGCCAGTGTCTTTGAGGGCTAATGCCAGCTCTCCCTGGGCCAGGCCTTGTCTCCCTTCAGCAGCAGGTGGGCGGCTGTGCCTGTGGGGCACCCAGTTCAGGGGCTGTGGGCTCAGACAGGGCATCTGGACCCCAGGCAGCTTCCTCCAGGGGCCTGGATGGGTCGGGGCAGTTCACCAGCTCCGCCACCGTGGGGCGCTGTGGCCAGAAGTCAAAGAAGTCTGCTTTTTGGCTCCCATTTAGGGACTGTTGGGTAGGCTGTTGTATTCCTGGTAGATTCTGCGCCCTTTCCTCCGTCCCTCTCTCCCTGTCCCTCCCTCTCCCTCTCCCACTCCCTCCCTCCTTGTGGTTCCAGGGCATCAGGCCCAGTGGTGTGGACCACAGTGGTTACCAAGTGAAGTGATCCTATGGACCCGAGCTAATGTTTGGTGAGCGTGCATCCTGTGCCTAGCACTGGGCCAACTGTTTTTCCTTCTATCATCTTAGGACACTTACGAGGAGTTAAGGAATCTCAGGACAACACGAGGAGTTAGGAATCTCACGTTAAGAACCGACGACGTTGCCGCCACCTTCCCCTTCCAGCTCCCTAAAGGCTGACCTGCTCCAGCATGGAGCAGCATCTTTTGTCTGGAGAAACCATGAGTATCTTGCTGGGTAGGAGGCCCCTAGCGCCCAAGTGTGGATGAACATGTTCTCTGCTTCCCGTCCTGGTCTAGGCAGCTGATTTTAGAGGCCCGTACCCACAAAGGTGCTTTTTTTTTTAAAAAAAAAAAAAAAAAAAAAAAAGATTTTGCTTCCCTACTAGCAGAGCATCAAGGCAATTTTCTGGGGCCCAGATGGAGTCTGTTGGGTTTCACGGAGGAAGCCAGACAGACGCTGATGCAGCCGCTGCCAGCACTGTGGGCTATTCATCAAGATCGGGAGGCCGCGGAGGGCCGGCAATGCCACGTCAAAGCCGGGAGCATAAGCGGGTGTCTATTCCTGGATGCAGAAACCACTCTGTTCAGCAAGCAGGGCTGTGTCCCTGCTGCGTCAGGGCCCTGCGTAGGGCCCTGGGGACGCCGACGTGGATGAGCCGGAGACACTGACCTTGAAGTTCACAGCACAATAGGCAGGGTTCAGGTAGATAGGACTCTGAGGGGTGGGCGCCACTTCCAGGTTCACGATTTTGTGTGGGTCACTTAGTTTTGGGGGGTTCCCTTGTCCCCTTCTCTGAAATGGGAGTGGGATGGGAAGAATAAAGGCCATCTATTTCAAAGCCTTATGAAGGCCCCTGGGCTGAAACACACAGAGCTCAGAGCCTAGGGCCTAACCCAGGAGCTGCCCAGTCCTCTGTCTCTCTGACCTGGTAGGATGTTCTGTGCTGGAGGGAAGCCAGGGCGCAGGGGTACTACCTGTCTCCCTCCCCTTTCCTCCCATAGCTGGGCGTATAGCAGGTGCTCGCAAACTTTGTGTGTGTTTGTTGAATGAATGAACATGATATTGGCCTTGGACGACTTGGGCCTTAGGTGGGGTGGAGACTTAGGAAGAAGGGTGGTGCTGTGGGCAGACGGGGAGGGAAGGAGCAGGGGTGCAGAGGAGGGCAGGCTGGAGGCCCCAGGCAGGGAGTGAGGGGGATGGATTTCTATGGGAAGGGCTGGGCGCTGGCAGGGAGGCTCAGCTCGGCTGTGCTACACATCCTGACCGCCAGCTGGATGAGGTTGTGGAGGTCCTGAGGCCAGCTTTTGAGCCCAGGTAGGTTTTTATTTATTTATTCATGAGAGATACAAAGAGAGAGGCAGAAGGAGAAGCAGGCTCCTCGCAGGGAGCCCGATGTGGGACTTGATCCCAGGACCCCAGGATCACACGCTGAGCCAAAGGCAGACATTCAACCACTGAGCCACCCAGGCATCCTTTGCCCAGATAAGAAGGGTTCAGTCTCGTCTTCTCGAGCCTGGTGGCCGATAAGGACCTGCTCTATGTCTGTGGGGAGGCAAGTGTGGGCCGTGGCCTCATTCTTACAGAGCTTATAGCCCGGTTGGGAGAAAGACGCCACAGGTAAGATGAGGACTTGATATAACTTGGGCTTTGGGAGCAGATGTAAATATTGAATTTAAGTTAGACAATTTTTTTGGTCAATTTTATAATCCTTGGAAGGCCGATGAAATGGACCTCCCTTCATCTTGGGCACGTGTGGGACATTCTGTGATTTAGAGTCCGGCCTTAGCTTCAGGTCCTGGACTCAGTACTTCTTACCAGGGCGGCCCAGGGCCCCGACACCTGATTTCACTGAAACTCTGCATTCCCGTCTGTAAAGTGTGAGCATAATTCTTCATTGGTAAGACTTGAGGGTCGAGTGTGATGGTCTGCACAGAGCTGGCCGGGACCGAGTGCCCGCTCACTGCAGTCATTTCCTTCTGGGGAAAGAAGGCTGCCAGGATGTTGTGTGTATTCGGGGGGGGGGGGGGGGGGGGTGTTGTAAATTACTTTTGTCTTCTTTTTCGCACCCCTCACAGTTTTTCCTTGATAAGCTTTTTTTTTTTTTCCTTGAAGAACATAACTTATAAAGAATAGGCCTGACAAAGCAATCTGCTTGGTTGAGTCTGTGTTTCTGTAGATTGGCCCTGTGCCCACAGAGGCAAGACGTCACATGCTGTCTTAAAGACTTGAAATTCCTGGGCAGCCAGGAAGAAGGGAGACACTTGGGCACTGGTACTTTTGCAAAGCCCTTTGCTCCATAAACATGAGCCTCAGGCTCTCAGGCCCTCAGGCCTGACCAGCCCTCCAGCCCCAGGACCTTGGATGACATCAGGCCAGGGTGCAAACCACCAGTCTCCTGTTTCTTAGGTGCATGTTCTTGGCCTGCTCTGCAGCCTCTTGCAAGCTCCCCCTGCCTTCTGCAAACCTAAAAGCATCCCGTGACACCACTAGGTTACCCATACCAGAAACCTGGGTGTCTGTCTGCCATCTCCCCTTGTCTTCTTATCCAGGCCCTGGCCCTGGCTGGGAACTCCCCTGTCGTTTTCTGTGTCTGGGAATTCACTCACAAAAGAAGAGTGAGTGCTTATTATAAGCCAGGCCTGAGGATGGATGTTCCGAGGAATTTTCAAATAAGGTCCCAGTGTCCTGGACTTTATATTTGGTGTGTATTGTGGGGCCGTGTGGGTGGGTGTGGGAGAGAAGCAGTGAACAAGTGGAAAATAAATGAAAAATGCAAGTCCGCATTTGCTGCAGCTCCTGGAAGGACAACTACAAGCTCACTCTCTGTTCCAGTTTTCCCAGCACGTGGTTGGCCCCCAGGAAATGCTGGCGAACGGAGCTGGGTGGAAGAGGGGAAGAAATTGGCTCCGCCATCTTGAAAAGGTGGACCTGCCCTTCATGGAGCCAAGCCCATAGGAAGCATTCGGATTCTGGGTGGGGTCCAGCTGATTGCAAAGGGCTGTGGAGAAAAGGGATGTTTGCGTGCATTTCCTGGAGTACAGAAGCTGGGGCTTGAAATCCTTATTTGCTTAGCAAGAAACAAATGCAAAATGGCAGCACTCCTGCTTAGGGAAAATCTGCTGGGTGTGAGCCAGCATTTGGGAGTGCAAGTCAGTTGTCTGCATGGAGTCTGTCACCAGGAAAGACAGTTGCCCTACTCTTCATCTGAAATAGATGCACCATTGCCATCAAATCATTGCATGCTAGCTGGCATTCAACTTGGGATATCTTAGTGTTTACTTAGCAGCGTACGTGTCACCCAACCCACAGCTTTTCCAGAAAGCTGTCCTACAATGGAAATCATGCCTAATTTTCATTTGGTCACTCACTATTCTCTGGGTACCTACTCAGTACCGGGTTCTGAGGTAGATCGGGTCCAGGAGCACGAAGTTAACTAGCTCGGGTCCTTGCTTCTAAGGAATGAATGTTCAGAGAAGGTAAACTCTGGGTGGGCAGGAACTTGTATGATGTTCCCAGTGCTGAGAACAGTGTCCAGGAGAGCGGAGGTATGACGAATCCTTCAATGAATAAATGATTGGGTGAAATGAATGAGTGATTGGTGAGAACAAGTAGAAGGTGATGCCAGCGCAGGGTGGCTAGTTGAGGGGGGAGCGTGGGAGCCATGCGTGCCCTGACGCAGATTACAGATGCTTCTTGGGGAGGCTTGTTAGCTGAGGAGGAAGGTATCCACAGGGCGTCCAGGCCCTCTGGTAGAGGGAGGCATAGGGGCAGAACCCATGCCTAGGAGTAGGGGGAGTGAAGGTTCAGTGGGCTGAGTAAGGGTGGCATTGGGGGGCTTCAGAGGAAGCAGAGGCAGGTGGGTAGCATGCTGTAGGCCTGGCTGGCAGGCTTGGGCTGGACCCCAAGGTGGGGAGACCACCTGAAGCCATCTACGTGGAGGAGTGATATGATGGGGTGCCCTAAAAGACCCCATGGATGATGGGGCCATCAGGGCCTGGGATACAGGTGAGGCAGTCCTTCAGAGCCAGTTTTCGTAAGCTCTTAACTCACCTGGTGCTGCCGGAACATACTCTATGGATGGCCAGTTACTTACTGATACACATTTTTTGAAATAAGCATCTTTTTGTTAGCCTCCTTAAATGGCTTAAAGGTCCTTTAAGTGACTGAATTTTAAGAGTTGGTCCTTTCAAACTTCTCATGCCATTAATGTGAATGAGGCAGAGAAGTTTCTTGTGTCATTTCCTCACGTCATGTCAAGTGCATGTTGGGAAGAATCCAGACCCGTGTTCTAGGCCTGCTCCATTATATACTGGCTATGTGACCCAGGGGCAGTGGTAGTAGGGATGTGGAAGGTAAAGGAAATAATGCATGTGGCACACCCAGCATGATTTAATTCCCATCCTGTTGGAGATGGTGGCATCTGGCCCTAGAGTGACAGTGCCCAGTGTTGTCTTGATTGACTGAACTTGCTAATTAAAGTTGGGTCCATGAATGAAGCTCATTTCCTTCATGCTCATTGGGATTTAATGGGCACAGGAGGGCACTGATTTGTGGAGTGAGCTGTGTGACCTTGCTCAGCTCACTGTTAAGGCTCTCTGAGCCTCAGTTTCTAGTTTCTTAGCCTATGAGCTGAAGACCATAATCATTCCCATCTCATTGGGTGTTGGGACAGACATGAGAAGTCCAAAGCTAAGAACTGAACCAGAGTTTTCTGATTCCTGGTTTTGCAACCTCAACCTAATTTATCTGAAGTTGTGTTTTTGAGATAACACCTTATGTATCCTTTTAGGGACTCTATGTAGGGTAATCCTTAAAAACAAATGAGGAATAATGTGCACACCTTTCTTTGGCAAGTCTTGAAAACTTAAAATATGTCATAATTGGGGATGAGTTCAGCTTGGCTGGCTTCCCTACATGAGTTGCAGGGTTGTATCTGGAAGGAATCATAGCCTGGGGCAGCCTATGTCTTTCAGGCAGGGTAAAGCGGGAGAAGACGCTGGAGAAGCTTCCACTTCTGCTATTCAGAGCAGATGTTCTTGACCCTGGCACCCAGGCTGCATGTTGGAATCCCCTTGGCTGCTTTGGAAATCTATCAGTGTCTGTGGCCCACCCCAGATCAGTGTCATCTGGACTATATCTGGGCATTCTCTCAATTTTGTTTTTGATTATTGATTGCACTCTATAGAAACACACTTAATTTTTGTATACTAATCTTGTATCCTGCCACCTTGCCAACTTCATCTACTCTAATAATTTTGTGTTTTGGGTTTTTTCCTTCGTTTTTGTTTTGTTTTTGTAGATTCCTTAGGATTTTCTATACATAAGATCTTGTCATTTGCAAATAGAGATAGTTTTATTTTTTCCTTTCTAATCTGGGTGCTTTTTGTTATTTTTGTTATTTTTTTTTCCTCTGGATAAACCTGTAGTACAGTGTTGAATAGAAGTAGTGAGAATAGACATCCTCACCTAGTTCCTATTTCCACGGGGAAAGCTTTCAGGCTTTCACCATTGAGTAAGATGTCAGCTGTGAACATTCTGTAGATGCCCTTTACTGGGTTGAGGAAGTTTCCTTCTATTCTTAGTTTGTTGAGTGTTTTTATCACCCCCGGGTGATTTCATCACGTGCCTTTACACATCTATTGAGATGATCGTGAAGTTTTGTCTTTTATCCTATTATTATATTCATTCATTCCATGGATTAGGTTCGGGTGTTAAACCAGCTTTGCATCCTAGGATCAATCCCACCTAGTCGTGGTGTATGGTTCTCTAGTATTTTGTTGTGTTTTGGCTTATAGACACCCCAATCTCTGCCTCCATCTTGACGTGGTATTGTCCCTTGTGCTTGTCAGTCCCCAGATTTTTCGTCTTATAAGGACACTGGTCATTTTGGATTAGGGCTACCTTAATGACCTCACTTTAACTTGACTGTATTGCTAAAGGCCTTATCTCCAAATAAGGCCACATTGTGAGATATTGGGGTTAAGACTTCAATATATGAATTCCTGATATGCGTATATCAGGAACATTTTCCAGTATCCTTCTTCTGACATTAATTTTCAAATGTATTTTTAGCTGGGGTGGAACATTTTTAACGAATGAAATCTTATCCTGAAGCCCATATAGAACCCTCAAAAGCAAATTAAAGTTGGGGGGCAGCGTGCCCAGACTTCAGACAAGTCCAGAGCTGAGTAGAGTTGGCCATTGCTGTTGTTTTTGTGTGCGTGTGTGCATGGGTATATGTAGGTATGGGTTAATCAGTATTGCTAATTAGTAACATTAACTAATGAAGTGATTAATAGTTAATAGTCAGTTGTCCCAGATATTCCCAGTTTCCAGGAGTCTGAGCCCTTCTATAAATGTTGAAGGAACCATGCACTCACCGGAAATAAGTGATTTTTAATCTCATCTTTATCTTCTCCAAGCTTTTAACAATGAACACATAATACTTAATCATTATACTCACCAATATTATCAATAATCAAATTATTAATTAATGAGCCAGTGCAACTCATGCTGTACTCACAATAACTCAACCTCATGAGGTAGGTACTATTTTCCTCATTTTTTCCAGGTAAGGAAACAAGCTCAGAGAGGACAAGTAACCTGCCCAGGGGAACACAGCCAACAAGGGGTAGGGTCTTGATTCTAACTCAGTCTGATACTGAGCCAGCCCTTGAGAACACTCTACTCCACTGCCGTTTGGAGGTTCTAGAACATGAAGTTCCATCAGTGGAGCATAGGTGTGGATAGGGTCTATTTGTAGTGAGCATCAGCAAAGTATGAAGTTTTCTGCTGTGTTATTTAAAGTTGTTTAGTGTGTCCCTCTTTAATTTCTTTTAAGATACTTTTTTATTTTGAAAGAGCAGGGTGGGGAGGGGCAGAGGGAGAGGGAGAAGCAGACTCCCCACTGAGCAGGGAGCCCGACATGGGGCTCCATCCCAGGACCCCAGGATCATGATGCTAAAGGTGGATGCTTAACCCACTGAGCCACCCAAGTACCCCTCCTTCTTTAATTTTAACTCTGGTTTCTGGGGCACCCTGGCCTCCATCTGTGTTCATCTGTTGGGCTACTTTAAACAGAGGGGTGTAATACAGGGAAGCAGGAGTGGTTAGAAGGTGGAGGAGCAGGGGTCTCAGCTAAGTCTCAGGTTTGACCCCAGAGTCACACCCCAGAGTTGCCCTCTGGGGAGCTGGGGGGTCAGAAGCCATTGTGTCCAGGGTGACTCCAGCCACGGCTGTAACCAGGGATGATGACCAGACACCATATGCACCAAGGCACCCCCTGTCTGCCAGGCTTATACCAACAAATGGGCACCCTGCTGTGCCACTTGAGTCCCCATTTTTCCTAGAGTGAAATCTTGTGTGAATGAATGAATGAATGAATGAATGAATGAATGAAAGAAAGAAATGTATGATGGATCTAAAGTCACATGCAGAGCTATAGCTCCAAGGGAGTCTGGGAAATGTTTCTGGCTTTCTGGCCTCTTGCAGTTCAGGATGGCACATTTGGTCCCCCTTTGGGGTCATTTTGTCAGGGTGATGTGAGTGTGGATAGGCTGAGTAGTGCTGCCATCTCAAATCTTCAAGCTCCTCACAGTGAGTTCCCTGATTCCTGGGTTTCTCCTGGGCTTGCAGCAGTACTGTCTCCAGGGTATGAGGCGACTTCAGGAGCTGGGTTACATGGGATGCAGGCAGGAAACGCAGCCTGAATCTGATCCTGCTCCTAGTAGGACAACATGCCTTCTTCCAGTCTCATTGCTCAGTCAACCTGAGTGAGCCCTGACCTGGGTGAGCCCTGACCTGGGTGACCCTGGCTCAGAGGCCCTGGGAGCACAGGGCCTTTGCAAGCACATGTCCAGTGACGTGGAGGAGACAGCGCTGCACGTGGCTCTCTTCTGGGGCAGGAAGTAGGAAGTCCCTGAAGCAAAGCAGCAGGCAGCTTCTTAGCCTGAAAACGAGGGGGTGAGGGTGGGGAAGAAGTGGTGGTCCTATGCCAGGGGAAATCTGGTGGGGGCCACCCAGTGGGAGTTTGAGTCATGGAACAGAGGAGGACCACACCTGGCAGGCTGCAGAGTCAGGCCGGGTAGAATCTTAGCCCCTCATTTCACCTCCTTGAGCCTCAGTGTCTTCCCCTGTAAAATGGGGTTGTTGATTATATCCCATGAGCTTGTTGAGGTTCAGGACAAAACTCTGTTTAAATGGCTGGTGGAAGATGAGCTGCTGCATCTCCCATCACTTGTTCAATCCCCGAGTGCCCTCTGCCAGAGCTGTCTGAGTGCAGTCAGGACTCGCTGCCAGAGGTTATGGCCAGCTGGCCAGCGTGGAGGGGGATGAGGACCTGAGCAGTGGCTTGGCCTCTCTGCCTCTATTATTTCTTGTACAAGGTGTGGGAAATGAAATCTCTCTCTCAGGAGCTCGGTAGGGTTAGAGGGATGACTCTTGGCTGACACTTAGCATTTCAAATAGTTTCCTATGGTGCTTCCCTCATGCCTGCTCCAGAGGAAGGTATTATCACTGGGATGCTGAAATAGGATTTCCAAAAGTGCTTAAATATTCTTCTGGTTATTTGGGTTTCAACAAACCAAAATACAGGTTTTTAAATGTCTGTTGGGAGTCTGAGCTCTTCTGTAAATGTTGAAGGAGTTGTATACTCAGCGTGAAATTTTTCCCATATCCACCATTTCTCGATTCCCATGATACCAGTCTGCCATGATGTTGGGTGATAACTTGAAAATGTGTGTAAGAATGTCCATGAGAGCTGGAAGTGCTCTTGGGAAGTGGTTTGGGGGAGGAGCCGGTACATTGGGCTTTCAAAGGTTTGGGTTCAAATGCAGGCTGGCTGCGGCTCTCCACACCTGTTTTCTCCATTGTAAAATGGGCCTTAAGATGCCTCCTCAGGCGAGCTGTGGTGGGTGATGTGATGATATCTGGGGCCTAGATTACGTCACTCTGCAAAGTGCTATGTACATGATGGCATTTTTATTCAGGTGGGGCCAGGCTGGGCCAGGGAAGTGCCCATCCCTGGAGTGGGCTGGGTCAGCTCTGATGACATCCCATAGCTTGAGAATAGGAGAGAAGTGGTCCCCGAGGAGACGAAGCAGCCCTGCCCCAGCCCCCACCAGGCTCCAAACAGATGGACCATCTGTCTTTCTTCTGTGCCTCTCTGGGTTCTGATGGTCCTGCTGGGCCAGCTCATATGTTTCCTCTTTCATGGAAGGTGTCTCTCTTGCCTCTGGGCATCCACAGTGGGCTATCCCTCCTCTTCTGTTTCAGGTTGTGACCACTTGTGGGTACCTCACCCCTGCCTTGCTGGACTTGAAGACCTGATGGGAGAGGTTGGGGCATGATCTGGATCTGGTCACCTCTCTATCCCTGGGCCTGGGCAGTGTGTGCTAGTGTTTGCATATGCAAAGGAGGGCATCACAGTGTTTCTTGCTTGTGCATGTGGACCTCCATCTCCTGGGCAGAGAACACCCCCATTGGCCTGAGCGTGGGATGTGATATCAGGGCCAGCTGTCCAAGGATGTAATGCCCATGGTGAGGTTTGAAGAAGATGGATGGGTGGGAAAAGGGGGAAGGAAGGACATTCTAGGAAGAGAGCATCAGCTAGGTTTGGTGGGGCAGTGCTGCATAACAAAAGAGCCCTGAAAGATCAGTTCTAGGTCATGCATGCTCTGGTGCAGGTACCCTAGGCTCTCCTCTAGTGGGTGATTTCAGGGTCCAGCACTCCTGTCTGCTCACACCATCATCTCAACACATGGCTTCTAAGGTCCCTACAACCAGAGAGAGAGAAGAAGAGTCACTTGGGCTCTTCTGTGCCTCAGCCCTATAGTGACACAAGTCACTGCTGCTTGCACACCGCTGGCCAGGGCTGGTCATGTGACCCCGCCTACTGCAAAGGAATCTGGGAAGTGGAGGGAAACAGGTGGGGGATTTGCTGAGCACACAGGGAACCCACCTAACAGAGGTACCCGGGCCCCAGAGAATGGAGCATCGATGGGAATTACAGTCCTAGGACTCCAGCTCTGCCAGAACTCAATGAAACACTGACTCCCCCCCCAACCCCAACTATGGGGCATCAAAATAATGGCTGGAAAAGGGATTTTTTTTTTTTTTAGGATTTTATTTATTCATGAGAGACACAGAGTGTGAGAGAGAGAGGCAGCGACACAGGCAGAGGGAGAAGCAGGCTCTGTGCAGGGAACCTGGTGTGGGACTCGATCCCAGGACCCTGGGATCACAACCTGAGCTGAAGGCAGATTCTCAACTGCTGAGCCACCCAGGCGTCCCTGGAAAAGAGATTCTTGGAAGGATAAGAGCTCAGGGGGTAAAGGGAATCTGGTTATAATAGGTCGGGAAGGATTAGGTGACTTCTGTTTTTAAGGAATTGGGTGTAACATTGGTCCTATCTCCTTCATCTCCTTCCATCCCTCTCAGAGTATAAATAACGTGGAGTACGTATGGTAGGCTTTTTCATATGAAAGTGAACCCTTTCTGTTTATGAATCTTCTAAGCCTTTGAAAGAGGTTGTGCACAGAGGTACCTTCCCGTTACTTCAGGAGATGCTGGCAGCGGTGGGGAAGTGGGACGGAGGCCTGCTCATGAAAACATCCAGAGAATTCATGCTCAGCCAACCTCCCCATTCTTACCAGCAAGGGCTTTGCCTCTGCTTGTGATTTTAATTTAGATTCCTCATTACGATTTTTGGTGTTCTTTTGGGCCACATTACTTCCTAATGAGCTTCTTGAGCATCATTTGTATAATGCAGATTTATCTTACTGAATTTATTACAAAGATCTTTCTTCAATTCAAAAGAGGTGGGGTTTGCTGTCTTGGATTTTATAGGTTAGTAGATTGTCAGCACTGAGAGATGAACAGTGGTTGGGAGTTCATTTGAGCTTTGTTTCCTTTAGCTATGAACGTGCAGTGGTTGGCTGGCTCCTTGGCAGCCTCTTGGGTCTTGAAGTTCAGCGCTGTCTTGTAGACGACACCCACTCTGACAGTTCCCATCTTTTCATTGGTGCAGCTAGACCACCGATGGTAGAGTGATTATCGATATAGCTGGAGTCATATCTACCACATTTGTTACTTTTTTATTTGTCTACTTTTCTGCCTTCTGTGTTTTTTTTTTTAAGATTTTATTTATTCATGAGAGATGCAGAGAGAGGCAGAGACATAGGCAGAGGGAGAAGCAGGTTCCCTGTGGGGAGCCGATGGGGGACTCAATCCTAGGACCCCCGGGATCACAACCTGAGCCAGTGGCAGATGCTCAACCACTGAGCTTCTCAGGTGTTCCTCCTTTTGTGGTTTTATTTTTTTATTTTTATTTTTTTAAAAGATTTTATTTATTCATGAAAGACAGAGAGGCAGAGACACAGGCAGAGGGAGAAGCAGGCTTCATGCAGGGAGCCCGATGTGGGACTCGATCCTAGGTCTCCAGTATCACACCCTGGACTGAAGACCGCACTAAACCTCTGAGCCACCTGGGCTGCCCCTTTTGTGGATTTAACTGAGCATCTATGTGTTCCCATTTTCTCTGCTTCCGCAGCATATGGGTTGTGCAGGCACACCTCATTTTATTTAGCTGTGCTTTATCATGCTTTGCAGATACTGCATTTTTTTTTTCCAAATGGAAGGTTTGTGGCAATCCTAAATCAAGCAAGTCTATTGGCACCTTTTCCCAACAGCGTCTGTTGACTTTGTGTCTCTGTGTCACATGTTGGTAATTCTCAAAATATTTCAAACTCCTTCATTATTATTACATTTGTTAGGGTGATCGGTGATCTGTGATTATGACCTGCTGAAAGCTCTGATGATGGTTAGGATTTTTTAGTTATAACATATTTTAAAATTAAGGCACATACATTGTCCTTTTAGACATATGCTATTGCACACATAACAGACTAGAGTGTAGCGTGAACATAACTTTTATATGGATTGGGAAACCAAAGGGAGTCATTTGACTCCCTTTATTGAGATGCTGACTTTATTGCACTGGTTTGGAACCAGACCTGCGATATCTCCAAGGCATGCCTCTACTTCTTTTTTTTTTTTTTTAGCTTTTTTTTTTTTTTTTTAAGTGGTGGCCTTAGAATGTGCAACAGACATGTGTGGCCAGTCCAAGTCCCTTTTCACATAACACCATGTGACTCCACGTGTAGTGGAGGCACCTTTGACAAAGTCTTCCTGTGTCCTTTCTCCCATCCCACATCACGCCGCTGTCATTCATGTCACTCTTCTAGATGCTGTCAACACATAATACATTGTTGCTGTTATTATTTCGGACACTGTTATCTGTTAGATCAATTAAGAATAAGAAAAGTAAAAGTTTTTATTTTTCCTTCATTTATTCTTTGTCTAGCTCTCTTCTTTCTCCTCTGTAGATCTGTATTTCTTTAAAAAAAATAAATTTTTTTTTTTGTTTTAGATCTGTATTTCTGACCTACATCATCTTTCTTCTCTCAGAACTTCTTGTAACTTTTTCTTTTTGCAAGGAAGATCTACTGGTGACAGATCTCTTCAAATTTTGTCAGAGAAAGTCTTCACTTTGAAAGGTAATTTCACAAGGTATAGAATTTTAGGTTGGTGGGATTTTCTCTCAGCTGATTGCACTCCATTCTTTGCTCGTTTGCATGGTTTCTGAGAAGTCTGACATAATCTTTACTTTTGTTCCTCTGTAGGTAAGGTGTTTCCTGCCCCCTGGCATATTTCAAGATTTTTTATTTGTCTTTGATTTTCCTCAGTTTGAATATGATATGCGTAAGCGTCAGTTTCTTGGTATTGATCTTGTTTGGTGTTCTGTGAGCTTCTTGCATCTTTGGTTTGGTATCCAACATTAGTTTTTGGAAATTCTCTGACATTACTGGTGCAAATATTTATTCTCCTTTCTCTCTCTCTCTCCCCTTTCTGGTATTCCCATTACACATTTGTAATTATCCCACAGTTCTGGGGGTATTCTGTTCTGTTTCAGTCATTGTTTTCTTTGCCATTGGGTTTGGAATGGTTTTATGGACTTCAGACTCACTGAGTATTTTCCCCAGCTGGGTCCAATCTACAGTTCCTTGGAGATGTTCTTCATTTCTATTATAGTGGTTTTTTTTTTTTTTTAAATCTTTAAGAGCATTTCTTTTCAGTCCTTTCTTAGAACTTCCATGTCTGCTTACATTAGCCATCTATTCTTGCATATTGTCTACTTCTTCCGTTAGAGCCCTTAGCATGTTAATTATAGTTATTTTGAAGTCCTGGTCTGATAATTCCAGCATCACCACCATATCTTAGCCTGGTTCCGATGTTTGCTATGTTTCTTCAAACTGGGTTTTGAATGCTTTGTATATATGCCTTGTAATTTTGTTGTTGTTGTTGAGAGCTGGACAGGAGGTATTTAATAAAAGGAACCGGACTAATTCCCATGGAGGTTTCTGCTCTGGTAGGGTTGTTATTCTCAGTATCCATCTGTCTGCCTCTCCAAATTTTGCCGTGTGATCTCAGTTCTCAGATGGATATAAGAAAAGTTACTGATTTTCAGTTTGTTCAGTCTTCTTGTTGTGTGGATGGGAGTGATGACTTCCAAGCTCCTTATGTGCCAGACCAGAAACTGGAAGTTGGATTCAGTTATTTCTATGTTCTCCCTGCCTCCCTCCTTCCTTCCCTCCACCTCTTCCTCTCCTGTTCTTTCATTTCTTTTCCCCATCCTTCCTTCCTCCTGTGTATGCCCCTACCCCCTTCTCACTGGGCAGGACTTCGCCAAAGTGGCCGCAGATTAGGTGACTGCACAGTGTTGCCCTGATTGGAGGTTTCTCTGTTTTTTTTTTTTTTTTTGATGGCATCATGAGTTCAGACCTGAGCTCTGTGCAAGCTGCAGAGCCCTGGTGTTTTGAGAGGCCTCACTTCCCTGAACTTGGCTACACTTTACTCCCTTGAGACATATCAAGATGGACATGCTAGGGCCAGGTGACAGAGGTTATCCAAAGATTCCTGGGCCCTCTGGCCCTTGATGAAGGCTGTATCCTCACAGTGTCCAGCTGTTGCTGTGTCAGCTGCAGCCCTCCACCTGGCCCTGAGCTTCACAGGTGACCATGCTTGTTCTGTGACTGGGGTGAGGATGACAAACAACAGTGGCTGGTGATGCTACCACCAAAAGGAAGGTATGTCTGACTAGAGACAGGTGCAGTGGCCCATAGAAGAGTCCCATTTGTGCCCTTCTGTGGCTGTATTTAGGACACAGAGGTGGCTTCCTCCTGATTGATGTGTGGAGATATTGAAAGGAACAGACAGGCAAAGGTCTGTAATGAGGGGGCTTTGGACAGGAGAGGCTGTGAGCATCATAGGGCAGGGCAAGGTGTGGCTTGCTCATTATTGTGGCACCATTGTACCTGTGGGTAGGACCCAGGCAGTAATCTCATGCTGGACATACTCAACCGGCTGAGCTCCTCTGCTTACAGCTCTTTTTCCCCAAGAGCGAGACCCAAGATCCTTGATGCTCAGTGTCTGGTCTTTGAGCTATGGTCATGTTTAAATACCAAGGGAGCCTGGCTGGCAGGGGGAGGGGCCAACTTGCAAGTGAGCTGAGCTCACCATCGGGTGTCCCCGCCTCTACCCACATGCATGCCAGTGTTTTTTTTTTTTTTTAAGACTTTATTTATTTATTCATGAGAGACACACATAGAGAGGCAAAGACATAGAGGGAGAAGCGGGTTCCTCTCAGGGAACCCGATGCGGGACTCGATCCCCTGACCCGGGATCACACCCTGAGCCAAAGGCAGACACTCAACTGCTGAGCCACCCAGGGGTCCCTACATGCCAGTTCTTGTGTGATTATGCTTGGCTTTGTGGAATAGGGTGTGTTTTTACCAAGGACTCAGGAAACCTGTCTCTTGAAGGCTCTCTTGTGTCCTTCTGCCTAAACACTGTAACTGAACCATGGGGGTGGGTATGAAAGGAGTACATGACGCTGTCACATCCAGAGGACATCCAAGGAGGGGTCCTGATGTTTTGGGCGCCTGCTTAGAGCTGGCACTTTGCTTGGCACTGGAGACTGTAAATCAGGTGGTTTATAAACGGAGGAGCGGAGAATCCAGGGAGCAAGGTGGAGCAAACAAGTAGGCTAGGCAGTGGGGGGCCAGTAGCGGGTGCCTTGTCAGCCAGACTTCCCACTGCAAGATCCTGGTGGTGGCCTCCCCCAAGGCAATGAGGCCTGGGAAGTTTGGTGGTTATTACTGCCATTGTCACTGGTATTGTTAATTTTCTACCCTGGGGTGGGATGTGGGGATTTCCACTTCAGAAGGTAGCTGGGAGGTGAGGCAGAGAGACTGTTGAAGGCTTTTGAGGTCCAGAGGTCTGCAGGTGGCCAGACAAAGGGACCCTGGAGGGCTCTGAAAGGCATCTGGTGGGTAGCTCTGTGGGGCTTGGGTGACACCTGAGAGGGCATCAGAGGGACTCTGGTGGGTAGCACTGTGGGGCTTAGGTGGGGCCTGTGGGGGCGGCAGGTGGCTATTCTTTTGTCCCTACTAGAGACACACAGGCACCACCAGCCAGTCTCCTATGGTGGGATGAACTCCCAGGGCACCACACCTGGAACCTGGTGTCAGTGAAGGCTCCCCTCACTCCCACCTCCCAGCGTGTCCTGAGCTCTCTGCAGCGCACACTACCTGCGGTGCCCTGTCTCCACTGCAAGCACCTACCGCCTAGGCGGTAAAGATCTCCACTTCACAGATGAAGAAACTGAGCCCCAGAGAACTCAGGCGACTTACCCCACATCAGAGGGACCCGCTTGGGATTTAGATCCACATCTCCCAGGCTCTTTCCCAACCATGCGTAACTTACTGTGTTCAGGCCTCAGTTTCTCCATCCATGAGATGGGGGTAATAGTAGGACCTACGTCCCAGTCATTAGAGGTTTGCTTGAGCAGCCTTGTCCTGCACGAGCCTGGTTGTAGTGTCTGATGTAAGCGTGTGCTCCAAAAACACTTGTCATTCTTATGTTACCCAGAGAAGAGAAGGCTCTGGGAGTAGGGCTCGGTCTCCAGATTACTGATGGGTCGCTCTCTGGGGAAGGGAGAGGCAATCATTCTGGGTGGCTTCTGAGTCTTGTAAGGGGCCCGGGGAGAAGTCACAAGGGGCCCTTTTTTTGGTTTGTTTCTTTTAGGCTTGAAATCAGAGGTGATTTCCAGGGCCATAGGGGCTGCCCTAGGGCAGCAGGTGTCCCCACCGTGGGGAGTGGGCTTTCTGTCACTGGGAGAATGTGGAGGAGGGACCGAGGAGGGGATTTCCGTGGGGCCTAGAAGGCCACGAGGTGACAGGTGGGCCTTGGAGTCCCAACTTCTTGTGCTGAGAGTCCTGCATCTGGTGGCTGATCTGGTCTTTGTGTGTGTGATTTGTTCCTCACAGTGAAGAGCCCGTTTCGGGGATACTTTGTGGCTTCCAAGTACATGTGGTCCTTACCTACGTGCCAGTGAGGGCACCGCACTGACTCATGGCACCTGAGGCTGGCCACTGATGCTCCCGCCGGGCATGCTGCACACACACACTTGAGGTGCAGCCCGTGCCCTTTTACTCCTCCACTCACTCCCTTTCCTTCCAGAACAACCAACTTTTCAGCAAACCCAGCTATGTGGTTTCCTGGTGTGTGTGTCTCTAAGGCTCCATTGCCTCATCTCTAAATCGGGAGAACCTCTATGCTGCCTCCCCCTGGAGAGGCTCCGTGGCTCAGCTGAGGTGTGGTGGGCCAGGGTGGGCAGCTGGTGGGTGAGTCTGAGAGGTCACCTGCCCATGCTGGGCAAGCTGCAGAGCCCTCTGAGCCTGGTGCCCCCGGGGGAGAACAGGGCCGAGGGCCTGACAGTCCCCCTGCTCCCAGCCTGCCACTGTGTGCTTCCCGGTATTGGTGTGGCAATATCATGCAGCAGCCGGGCCTTCCAACACTGGAGACCCATGGTCTTCACAAGATGCCTGGGACCCCTCTGTGAGAATTCCCTACGCAGGCTGGGGAGACTGGTCTGCACATCCCAGAAACGCTTCTCCTGCACATCTGGGATTTTCCCATCCTGCGTGGAACTGCTGGGCTAGTGTGTGTGTGTGTGTGTGTGTGTGTGTGAAGTGTGTGGTGTGTGTGTGTGGGGTGTGTGTAGTATATGTATGTATGTGGTGTGTACTGTGTGGGTAGTGTGTGTGGTATGGGTGGTTGTGTGTGCATATGTGTGCTGTGTGGTGTATTTGCGTATGTAGTGTATGCACATATGTGTATATAGTATATGCACGTGCATATGGTGTGTGCAGTATGTGTAGTGTGCGTGTGTGGGAAGTAATGTGTGCATTTATGTATACTGTGTATGCTGTGTGCATGTATGTAAAGTGCATGTAGTATGTGCATAGTGTATATATGTCTGTAGTGTGGGTATAATGTATACATAGCATGTGTGTGTATAGTGGGTGTGGCATGTAGTGTATTTGTGTATGTGTATAGTGTGCATATTGTGTGTTGTGTGTGCATATATGTGCATATGTGTGGTGTGTGTAGCATGAGTATTTGTGTGCAGTGTGTCTGCATGTGTATGTAATGTGTGCATATATGTGCGTGTGTGTGGTGTGTAGTACATGTGTAGTGTGTGTGGTGTGTAGTGTGTGGGTGGTGTGCGTGTGGTGTATAGTACATGTGTAGTGTGTGCCATATGTGTAGTGTGTGTGGTGTGGAGTGTATATGTAGTGTGTGTGTGTGTGTATCCATGTGACTTAGACAACACGGCTGCTGTACCAGAATTCTGCATACTGCCCACCTAAAGTCATGGGTCCTGGGTCCCCGCGGGGCTGGAGGCTGGGAGCCCGGGTGCAGGCACGGGTCCAGGGTCCCTGCGGGGCTAGAGGCTGGGAGACGGGGTGTGGGCATGGGTCCTGGGTCCCCGCGGGGCTGGAGGCTGGGAGCCCGGGTGCAGGCACGGGTCCTGGGTCCCTGCGGGCCCTTAGGCTGGGAGCTGGGGTGCTGGCACGGGTTCTGGGTGACGACCCTGCAGGTCATCAGCAGGAAATGGCAGAAAGGTCACTCCTGCTGCCCCTGGAGCCTGGATGGAGCCGGATGCAGGCCCAGGAGAGCAGGGGAGGCCACTGCTCCAGGCAGGAAGGGGTGAGGGCTGGCTGGAGGCAGAAGGGAGTGCCTCTCAGAACTGGTGAGTGGGGACAGGCTTGGTGGCTGCATATTTAGGTTTGGGAGCCCTGAGGCCAATGTGAGGATTGAACTGGGCTCAGAACAGGGCCTGGGTAGCCAAGCACTCCCAAATGTGCTGGGACAGGTGGCTCTTCTGTCATTTCCAGGACCCACCAGCTCTGAGCCGCTGGGGTCTGTGACAGGACACGAGGGCCTCAGAACCCTGGCTGCGGGCAGCTTACTCTGGCCTTCCCTGAGCTTAGCAATGCTCAGCAGCCCTGCTTGCACACAGTGCCGTGTGCACAGCCCATTCCACTTCACAGACGGGAAGTGCTGGCTGAGGAAGACAGAGCTGGGGCCTGGCCACACACAGGTCGGTGGCAGGGCTGGGATGAGTGACTGAGCCTCCGCTCCTCACTCTGGGTTCTCTCTGCAGCACTTTACCCCTGAGCTAGAGTAGGTGTTGGAAAACCTAACTCATTTGACTTCATTTATAATTCTTTACGGAAGTTTTTTTTTTTTAAACCCCCACCGACTACTTTGCACTAATATAAAGAGAGTCTGGACAGCAAGGGCCTTATTAGTTTGTTGTACGTGGAGAATGACATCTCCTTGAAAAGTTCATGTGTAGGCCTCTCAGGCTTTTTCTTGTAAGTATTAAAAAAAAAGTTATTTTTTTTCTCTCTCTCTCTTTTTATTTATTTATTTTTTTGGTGTGGGTATGGTGGAAAATCTGTCTTTTTACTCCCTGTCTGTGTTTGTCTTTTGCAAAACACTGTCTTCCTGTTCCCCTTCTGCTCTGGGCCGGGAGAACAGACAGCTCAGCTTGCTAGCACTGTATGTAAAACACGAGATAATGGGCTCTGAGTGAGGGACTGGAGATTTGCCTACTGCGTGGTGTGCACTGGCTTTGGGAGGATGTTTGCTGAGCCTCTGTGGGGTTCCTTTGCTGGTACTGGGCTTTGCCATCTGCTCAGTGGGCCGTCATGGACTTGAAGTGGAAAGCCCCTGGCACAGAGTGGGTACCGACCGCATCTCAGGGGAGTGACCTGCTATTGCTTCCATGGGTGAGGCCCTCATGGAGGTCAGCAGCTGTGGGCTGATTGTAGGGATACTCAGTGGCACTCTGAGCCTCAGGCTGGACCAGCCATGGGTGCGTTCCTGGCACGGAGGCCAGCCGTGTGGGGCCCACCGAGAGCTCTGAGATGGACTTAGCCCATAACTTTGGGCACTGTCTCCTGTATCCCCTCATCTCAACATTTACTGAGGCCCTGGCCCGGCAAATGTTGAGAGTGAGCGTTGGTGTTTGCTCGCTGTAGGCTTGGTGTTTGCTCATTGGAATGTATTCCTCCTGGAAACACAGAGCTTGGACTTTGGGCTGAGCCCGGGGTGAGGCCTACAAAGATGGAATCAGGCTCAAGGGGCTGACAGATGGGCAAACACACAGGGCGGCCCTCGGCCACCCTGGGAGCTCAGAGGAGGCACCTGATGATGGGCTCCTTAGAGGAGGCTTCCTGGAGGAGGCGAGATGGGAGGTGGCCAAGAGAGGGGGCGGGGGCGTGCCTTTCTCCATCAGGGAACTGAACGCCCTGGGCCTACCAGGGAGCGTGCTGGGCATGGAGCGTGGGGCAGGTGGCAGGGCTGGAGCGCTGGTGTGAGTCAGACCCTGCAGGACCTGCACGCTTCACGGGCCAGGCTTTCTCTGAAGGTAGCCTGAGCCTCCCGTGGCTTCGAAGCAGCAGAGGCACAGCTCTGTGTCTGCAGACGTCGATCTGTTTTCTCATCTGTAAGGCGGGCAGTACGTGCCGACGCTCTGCTGAGTGATGGTGTCAACGCGCCTTTCCAGGGGCTGCTGCAGCTGGGGAAGCGCTGGGCTGTCCCCAGGCATGGGCCCCCCTTCCGGGTGTCTGGCTTGTCCTGCCACTGTCTGTCCCTGCCCTTTGGCCCTTCTGTTCTTGGGGCCTTGAGAGCTGGGCCGGGAGACTAGGAGGCCTTGGGGTCCAGCTGGCCAGGGGTTTGAGAAAAAGTGGAGACTGTGACTGGCCCTGAGGCTCCACCCGCACTGTTCTCATGGTCCCTCAGACATTCCTGGGGTGCTGTCTCCCCATGGCCTGGGTCTCCTCTCCCCCATCCCCTCCCGACTGCAGCCAGTTTGCTGTCGTAGGGCCTTGCTGAGGAGTGGACCAGGTTCACGGTCTGCAGCCAGTGTGCTGTGCTGCCTTGGGTGGGCACTTGACCTCCCTGAGGCCCGGAAGCCTCATCTGCTACCCCTTCCTCCCTGGCATCTTCAGTGACCCTTGGAGCGGCTGCTGGGGGAGGGAATGGACCTTCAGATTGTACTAGGGTTGCTGAGAAGCGGTGGCAGCAGGACCCCAGATGGGCCACAGTTCAATGTGGTGGCTTCCTGAGGTGCCTTGTCTTAGCACCTGTTATCTTGATCTTCGTGGAGGTTACTGGAAGGCTGGCACTGCTCCTCCTAATAAATTCAGCTTCGTTTTGTTTGGGGAGTGTCTTCACAGGGCTGAGCACCTCACTGAGCATGGCTATGGATCCTGGCAATCCCCACACATCCCTGTGAGGTCTGTGCCACGGATCCCATTAAACAGGTGGGAATACTGAGTTATAGAGAAGTTCTGTGACTTTCCCAGAACCACCCAGTCAGGCACGTGTGAGCCAAGAGGACATACTTACTGAGAAGGGTGCCTTTGGTGGGGGACGAGGCCACCCTACAGAATGGTCAGCTGTGCCCCGGGGAGTGTGGCCTGTGTCTTGTCTTGTCAGGTACACCTTTACCTTGCAGGTAGCCCCTAAGGACTCAGGCGGAGCTGGAGCTGCATCTGGCTGTGCCCGGAGAGTCAGTCAGCCTCCAGACCACGCTGTCACTGCACTGGGGACAGGGCCCACAGGCTTTTCCTTCAGCTTCTTTCTTACCTCTTTCCCAGCTCGATCCAGATGGTTTTCTGAAACTTGCTTTCCTTTGAAAAATGGCATCATTTTTTCTGTAAAGCAGGAACAGAAAGCGAAAATCTGACTTATCAGAAAGAGTATATAGAGGAAGGTAAATGTCACCTGTCGCTCAGGCAGTCACTGCTAACGTTTGGGAGCCCTGGCCATGTGGTCCTCACCGCTGTGTCCCTGGGGTGCAGGACCTGGTGCCCAGCAGGTGCGCAAAAACTATTTGTGACCAAATGGAAACAGCGAACAACTGTGTCTGAAAAACTGAGATCACAAACCTCATTTGTTCTTTGACCCTGTGACATTCACTTTTCTCTTTACGGTTCTGTGTCACAACTTTGCTGTCCTTTACTTAACCGTCCCTTTGGCTGAGCGCTGGGTTGCTGGGAAGAACAGCCGTGTGTATACAGAGGCCATCTCTCTGGTTAATCCTTACCCTAGGTGTTCCACAGGGTGGACTAGAAGGGAGGGAAGTCTCCCCCGCTCTGGGTGCCGGATCTGACGAGTGCTTCCCGCCCACTCTGCAGGGTCCGGGCCGCTTCTGGGTGCTGCCGTGCCGGTAGAGGCAGGCCGGCCAGAGCAGCGAGCAATGAATTATGGGTTGTGCTCTCATAAGTCACGGCAGAGCAAATGGAGTTCAGACTCACTGGAGACAGAATGTACCTTTCTGGAATCAATCAGTGGGGATGCTCATTACCCCTGAATAATCCCTCAAGGCGTGGTGTTGAGAAACGCCGCACCCTCCTGTTCAGCAGGGGTCAAACTGGCTTCTACCTCTGCCTTCCCAAATGGGACATCCTGGTGCCCCAGGGCATCCCAGGCATTGAGCCTCTGCCACTTTCCCGAAGTGCCGGCGTCCGTGAGACCCCACTCCAGCTCCCTGATGTCTGCCTGCCTCCCGACTCCCACCTCACAAAGAAGCTCCTGCTGAGGCCACTGGCTGCATATTCCTGAATTTGGTGGCCAATTTCCCATCCCCATCCTCATCCTCATCCTGACCACCTCCTAGAACTCCTTCTTCCCTTAGCCTCCCTGGTCCTCCTTGTTCCCCTCTATCTCCAGGCTTCTTGTTTACGGTATTCCTTGCTGATTTCATCCCTTCTGTTCCACCTGCAAATCCTGGCATTCCTCCGTGCTGGAAAGTTCTCTTTTCACTGTGCATTCTTTCCCAAGGCAGTTTAACCCCAGGGCCACCACTTAACAGCTTTGTGGCCTTAGGTAGCATACTAAACTCTCTGTGCCTGGATTTTTTTCTCATCTCTAAGATGGGCCTAATATCTGTACCTACCTCTCCAGGTGCTGCAAGGACAATACACTCCCAAGCTCCTGTCACAGGACCTGATACATAGTAGGTGCTTCACTCATTTGTTCGTTCATTCGTTCACTGATTCATTCATTCTCTCATTCAACAAATGCTGCTGGAGTGCCTCCTGCATGCTGAGCTCTGAGGCCAGGCACAGAGAATATAGACCCAGGCCCTGCTTGCTTGGAGTGCACATCCTGGTGTAGGAGAAACAGACGAGAAATAAGTACATACACGGTTTGTCATATGGAAAACAGCAAGAAGGCAGAGCAAGGGGCCTGGGGGACTCTAGGTGTGCTGTCAGAGACAGGGCAGCTTGGGGTCAGGCTAACACAGGGCTCAGGCCTCGGCATCTGGGTTTGGACTCACCCGTCCAGTCTGGCTGTGGAGCTTGACCGGTTTAATGTTGTTGCCTCATCGTGACTGTGTGACTGTTGCTAGCACTCAGCCTCTCTGGGCCTCAGTCCTTCATCTGCAACCCTGGGCAACATCACCCCCCTCGCAGGGCAGGTGCATGGATTGATAAGCTGTGATCTAGGTGTCACACCCAGGACACAGTGGTACCAGCTATCACTCCAGACCTTATTTTAAGGACTTGGGCTTTGCCACTGTATGGGCTGGGAGGGCAGCCCTCCCAAATGAAGGCCTAGGCCTCTCCAGGAGGAATGTGAGTGCTGGCAGGGCTGTTAGCTCATCATGACACCCCTGTCCACCAGAGAGCCAGCTCGGGCCTGGCCAGGCAGACATAGAGGCCTGGAGGGACCACAGGCACTGCCACTGGGTACAGAGCCAGTGGCTCAGGGTGACCGGTTCTGTGCTGGTCTGGGGGCCATGTAGGGGGAACCACCAAACTTTATGAATTCTAAAAGGACACTTTTCAGGGTGTAGTCCTCAGACCCTAGTCCAGACTCACCTGGGAGTGTCGATGGAGCATCTGGATTCCTCAGTCCCACCACGCACCTCATGCTCTGAGCTCTGGGCTACCCAGGGACCCGCCTTTTGAAGCAAGCATCCTTGGGAACCAGAGCTCACTGACAGCTGCAGCTGGCAGCCTACAGGTTGCTCGGGGGGTGTGGTCTCCTCTTGAGAAGGGCAGAGATACACCAGAACTACTCAAGCTCTGGCAGCTGGGGAGCATCACCTGGGTGCTTATGAGGGACGCAGATCAGCTTCTCTGGGGGGTGGGCCCAGACTGTCTACCTTGACGAGCTTCTGAGAGATTGTGTGGCAGCCAGTGTGAGTGAGAGGTGCTTGGTCGGTGTTGTGAATCGTGGGGCCTCCCTGGGACAAGCAGGTGCCAGGCCCAGGCAGGGAGGCCTCAGGCAGCGTTGGCTGCTGTTGTGTTTGAGTGCTCAGGCCATGAGGCCAGCCTCTCTCTCTCTCTCTCTCTCTCTCTCTCTCTCTCTCTCTCTCCTAACCTGGCCTCCCTCTTCTCCAGGGTCCCAAGTGATGGTGGTTGACGCAGAGGACGAACTAAGCCCTGCACGACTGGTTAGCGTGGCGGAGCCTGGAGCGGCACCTGCTGGCCAGTGGGCGTGAACCTCGGGATCTCAGTGTCTCAACCCCAGAGGAAGTATGTCTAAAAAGAGCCGGAACAAGGGCGAGAAGCCCGAGATGGAGGCTGACGCCGTACAAATGGCTAATGAGGAGCTTCGGGCCAAGTTGACGAGCATCCAGATCGAGTTCCAGCAAGAAAAGAGCAAGGTGGGAGGGGTGCAGGCGCTCTGGCTCCATAGAGGGGGTGCTGCAGGGTCCCTGGTGAGGGCCTTCCCAAGCTAGGGGTGCGGGTGGGCACTTGACCTCTGAGCCTCAGCTTGCCCCTTGGTAAAATGGCTATAACAGCAGTGGTGGGACCACCTGGGTCCTGATCCTGGCCCCATCCCATCTCACTGTGACCTCAGAGCAGCTATGCCACTATCCGGGCCATAACCTCCCTCACCTGCAACATGGGGTTGTGATGTGCCACCTGATGGGCCTGTGGGTGGGAGTTAGGAGGTAAGGCTGCTAAAGAGCTTCAGTAGAGTCTGGGTCTGGGATGGGGCAGGTGAGCTCTCTCGGGGGTGAGAATGAGCTTTGGGGCAGGTCAGTGCAGCGCCTGGTTGGGAGCCAGGCAGACTATAGCATCCAGTCAAAGTGCAGCTGCAATAGGCGGCCTGGCACAGTGGAGGAATCCTAACTGGTCAAAGTCCTAAAGATTCAATGTCACAGATACAACACAAAGACCCATTGGTGTTGTCACTTGGGTGGCTTGAAGGCCAAGCTGTGGGGGGCATCGTGGTGTCCATGGGAGAGGAGAAGGAGGTGGAGCTTGCTCCGGGGCAGCCTCAATGGCCAAGGGTCTAGCCTGTGCTGGGCGGGGTTGTGGAGGTTATCCCTGGGCCCTGAGCATCTGGAACCCTCCAGCATCTGGAACCTCAAGAGGGACTGCTGGGGAATTGCTATAGGTTCCCGTCTTGTTGAGTGCTGGGGCTTCACAGCAGTGAGGGGCCAGGCTGTGTTCAGCTCCCAGCCCCCTGCTCAGGTCAGCACCATGGAGAGCAGAGGCAGAGTCCAGGACCTGGGGGGCATGAAGGCCAGGCTCCTGGAGCTTGGGGACAGACATGCCCCCAACTTCCCCAGACACTCAGGACTCCAGACCTGGAGCAGTCACCCCCTGCCAGCACGGCTGTCCGAGGTGCCAGCCTGTCCATGCATTGTGTGGCTCAGGAGGGACTCCCCTGCTGGCATCCCTTGGGGCTAGAGATCCCATTCAGAAGTAGCAACAGCCCCATGGTTTTGGGGAAGCCATAAGGCCAGGGTCGTGCTGCTGGGGCTCCATCCCACCTCCACCACCTCACTCACTTTGAGGTCTCTGGGCAAGCCATGTAACCACCCCGTGCCTCAATTTTCCCGTTTGTTAAATGAGGTCCTCTGATGTGCCTGCCTCCCTGGGTTGTTTGAAGGAGACAGTCACACACACGCACTGCCTGTCACAGTCACTCGACAGTTAGCTGACATTTATTATGCGTCTAGTATGCAGGCCAAACCAGGTGCCTTAGAGAGCCTCCTGACCCTGGCAGTGACCCCTGTGAAGTCACGGGTGGCTTTCTCCAGTTTATGGGTGAGCAGTCTGAAGGTCAGAGAGGAGAGGTGACTTGCCCAGGTGTGCTAGCTCGCTGGGGCCACTATCACAAAGCACCACAGACTTGGTGGCTTAAACAACAAGAAATTTATTCTGGAGGTTGGAAGTGGTGGATAAAGATGTGGGCAGGTTGGTTTCTTCTGGGGCCTCCCTCCTGGGCGTGTAGATGCCCATCTTCTGCCTGTTGTCCTCACAGGGCCGTCTCCCTATGTGTCTGTGTCCTGATCTCTTAAGGACACCGGTCATCATGGATCAGGGCTCACACAGGTGACCTCATGTGACTTAATTACATCTTTTAAGATTTTATCTCCAAATACAGTCACATTCTTAGGTCCTGTGGGTTGGGACCTCCACATGGGGATTTTGGGGACACACCTCAGCCCCTAACGGTGGGTCAGCACAGGTGTAGGTGGTGGCACTGGGTTGGGAGCCAGGCCTGCGGGGACTGTGCTTCCCAGTCACCAGGCTGCCTCCCTACAGGGCACGCCCTGGCTGCTTGATGTCTCAGCCCAGCCACCCCTGTGGCCCCTCGGGAGGGCTTTCCGTGTGTCACTGCTGGGGGACCTTCTGTTCTCAGAGAATTCAGCAATATGCTTACGGCTGGCAGGAAAAACATAGATATAAACTTTATAGTTGCCTTTAAATGACATTTTTATATGATCGCATAACATTATTGCTGATGCCACAGTTAAAGTGCCATCGTTTTCCCAGAGGATCCCTGTTGAACTGTAGGTTGAAGGCAGGTGCTGAATGTATCTCTTGATTCATTTATTCAACAACCCATGTGCCATTGCTCCATGTTGTATGGGAAATGTTAGGACACGGTGCAGGGGCAAGAGGGCCTGGGAAGGCTTTGCAGAGGCTGTTTGGAGCCAACTCCTAAGGCTCTTGTTGGCTAGTGAGCAAGGGAATGGTTCTTACACCGTTCCAAGTGTCCAGAAACACCCATGAGGGTGCCATGGCCCATGGGGCACAGTCCCTGACTTGCCGAGACCTGGGTCTGGGGTAGGCAGGGGCAAAGCTAGGACATTATTGGTTGGGGGGTGGCTGCCACAGTCTGGTGGCAGGATCAGGATGGTGGCAGGGAGTGGGACAAGCGGCCAGGCCTGGACATGGGGAGCTAGTGCTGATAGATCAGATGAGGAGTGGGGTGGAAGGAGACAAGGGGAGGCCGATTTCCCCCATCCAGCTGGAGCTGCAGGTGGCGCTGGCTCAGATGTTCCCTGCGTTGGCTGCCCTCCCCACCTCTAGCTGGGCGCGGTCCCTCCCAGTCACTTTGCTCTTGCCTCATCTGGAGCCCAGTGCTGAGGAGCAGCTGGCATGGGCTCCTGTCTCCTGCCTCTGGACCTGGGGAGTAGCTCAGAGGCATCTGGCAGGTGAAGTGCGGGCAGCTTTTTAGACTTGCTTAGTTCAGTGGAGTAAGGAGCAGGTGCTCTGTCCACACCAGTCCAAGCCAGCCTTGCTCTGCTACACTTGGGTCGTGGCCCCTGGGCTCAGCCCTCAGCTCCTCAGGGCAGAGCTGGTGGGACCCAGGAAGGCTTTGTCCCTTCATCCCATCTTTTCTGTCAGCATCCCTGTCCTGTACACCGGTGTGGCCTGGCCTGTCTCAGCAGGCCCGACCTCTCCCAGGCTGCCCTGCACACACCTCCGCTCCCTTCCGCATTCTTTCCTCCTTGTCAACCTGTGAGAAAACTTCCCTTTACCCACTCATCCACTTTTGGTTTTCCTCCACCTGAGTCCTCATGGGCAGCTGTTCTGTTTCAGAGTGCATAGTCCAGGTTTTTTTCAGGGAAGCACAGAACCAGTAGGAAATGTGTGCGTGCGTGTGTATGTGGGTGGGGAGGGAGAGGGAGACATATTTTTTTAAGAAGTTGGCTCACATGATCACAGAGGCTGACAAATCTGAACTTCCAGAGCAGGCAGCTGGAAATTTCAGCAAGAGCTGATGTTGCTGCCTAGAATCTGAAGCAGTCTGGAGGCTGAATTCCTTTCTCATCCAGGAGCTCGGCTTTTTCTGGAGGCCATCAGCTGATTGGGTGAGGCCCACCCATATTATGAAGGGTCACCTCCTTTACTCAAGTTCTGCTAACTTAAATGTGAATCACATCTCCCCCTCCCCCCCCCCCCCCAAAAAAAAATGCCTTCACAGCAACATCTTACACTGGTGTTTGGCCAAATGGCCTGATACCCTGGCCCTGCCAAGTTGACACCTAACATTAACTGTCTCGAGGCTCAGTATCACCTGTCAGTGCAGGCTGGGGATGTGACCAGTCTCCTTCTTCTGACTCTGATCCCTGTCAGCAGTAGCCTGGGAAATCAGGACAGTGTAGCCTCCTAGAAAGGGCAATGCTAAAAGCATTTAGTCCCTTGCAAGGACACTCATGTTAAATATTTAAAATTCTAGCTCCTTGGCATTCAATCCATTAGGAAAAGACTCCCAGTTCCACCCCTGGGAGAGGGGTGGGTCTAGGACCAAAGGTTCCCCATTTTATTTCTGTGGTTGCAAGTATTTGATGCAAGGAGGTGCTGATCTTCTGTCTTTGCCTGGGCTGCTTTTGCTTCTTTATCCGCTGCTGTAAATAAGGGTTGATCAATACCCAGGGACGTTGTAAAATTCCTCACCTGAAATTAATTTTAGCGCATCAGTATACCGTCAACAGCACGGTCTGGGAAAACTGTTGCCACCTTCCACGGAAGCACTTATCTTCCCTGAGATACAATTGGTTTCCATTCTTTGGAGACTGGTATGATTTAGAGAGTTAATGGATTGCAAAGGGTTCCTGCTGTGTGTGTGTGTGTTTTGTGTGATACTTGCAAAGATCGAATAATGCATTTTGGAGTGTTTTAAGAAAATATCCCCTTGGCACATGTTATAAGTCATGTTTTAAATTTTGTTGATTAGAAAAATATGCTCAGGTGGGGTTGGCAGCCTGGCACCTGAGGAGCCAGGATCTGGGGCCAGGTGCCTGGGGGGGTGAGCCTGGTTCTGTCCCCTAGCAGGTCCTCCCCCCACCCCCAGGCAGGTCATGGATCCATCTCTAAGCTGTTGCTATCAACCTCAAAACCGTTATCTCGGTCTCAAGGCTCCTAGGAGTTAATGTGGGGGATCTGTTGGAGCCCCCAGCCTGTGAGGGGGCAGCTCAATGAGAGTGGTTGCCTCTCTCTCTATCTTTCCTAAGCCCACAATCCGACGCCTGGGCACTGGAAAGGTATTTCTGGCGTGAAATATGCTCATCTTTGGTGAGAGATGATTTCTGCCTGTGTGTCTTGTGTTTTATCACTGAGAAATTGTCCTCTCTTGTGAAGCTCCAAATTGGAAGAGATGTCAAAGGCTTGACTGCCCTCTCCAGCATCTTCAGATGTTTTTCCACCTCTAGAGAAATTCTCAAGAAAATAGTAGGAAATATAGTAGGAAGTAAAACAATAGGTGGGATGGATGAGAGTCATGACAGTGGGGGTGGCAGGATATTGGGGCATGGGGGCCTGGGGAGGGTCTTGGGCCTTCTAGCACCAAGGGGCATGGGGAGGTGGTGGCTGGGTCTGGCTGGCTCCCCCAGCTCTAACCCTGACCACCTCTCCCGTGGCTCGCGCCGCAGGTAGGCAAACTGCGGGAGCGGCTGCAGGAGGCCAAGCTGGAGCGCGAGCAGGAGCAGCGGCGGCACACGGCCTACATCTCGGAGCTCAGGGCCAAGCTGCACGAGGAGAAGACCAAGGAGCTGCAGGCGCTGCGCGAGGTGCTCATCCGGCAGCACGAGCAGGAGGCGGCGCGCACGGCCAAGATCAAGGAGGGCGAGCTGCAGCGGCTGCAGGCCACGCTCAATGTGCTGCGGGACGGCGCGGCCGACAAGGTCAAGACCGCGCTGCTGGCCGAGGCGCGAGAGGAGGCGCGCAGGACCTTTGACGGCGAGCGCCTGCGGCTGCAACAGGAAATCCTGGAGCTCAAGGCTGCGCGCAAACAAGCAGAGGAGGCGCTCAGCAACTGCATGCAGGCTGACAAGACCAAGGCGGCGGATCTTCGCGCTGCCTACCAGGCGCACCAGGACGAGGTGCACCGCATCAAGCGCGAGTGCGAGCGGGACATCCGCAGGCTGGTACGTGCTGCCTGCACCCCTTCCCAGCTGGCGTGCATGCACCTTTTTCTTCCCGCCCACGTGCATCCTGTCCTCCATGCATTCTTTCCTCCCCCGCTTGCATGTATCCTTTCCTTCCCATAGGTGTGCAGTAAACAGAGTTCTGAGGACCCACTGTGTAGTGAGCAAAGACGTGGTTCTAGACGCTGGGCTTCTACAAAGTCCCTGCCCATTCTCGTGGTGGCAAAGAGGCTTTGGGTGCTTAGAACTCTTCTTGCTAGGTGTGGGATCCTTGGTACTGCGTGGAACAGCTCAGATGCACAAGTTCCTCACCTGTAAGATAAGGTTAATAGATAAGGGGCAGGGGTATTGGAAGAAAGGACGGTGAAAGCTTAGTGAAGTGCTGGGCCTTTATTTATTCATTTAATTAATGAACCAGAGCACATTTATACCTCCAGGTAAGATGAGTTTATAGGGACAGGCCAGCCATTCTGTTGCAACAGCCGGGGAAAACCATAAATTGCAAACCTATGTTTAAGGACTGGAGAGCTATGGAGTTCTGAGGTCTAGAATAGTTAAAATTTCAAAGGGAGGAGAGAGAGCTGTTCAGATGAACTGACAGTTACTAGCCACTTTCTTCCCTTGGGGGCATTTGCTCATCCTGGGTGTGGGCTAGGGATTGGGCTTCCCCCAGCAAAGAGACTCAGGCAGGGCTGAGTGAGGTGATCAGGGCTTTTTTGCCATCTTTCAGGGTCAGCATGACAAATAGGAGACTAGAGGATCCCACACAATGGGTCAGTTTTTACCCTAAAATATTCATGGAGTTCTGGGGTGATGAGGGAGGCCAAGTAAGGCCGGGCAAAAAGGCAGAATGAACTCTCCCAGAGCCATACCATACTTAGGAAACAGCCGGCCAGACAGAGGGGCTGCAACAGGCACATCACCAGTCTGCCCCTTGGGACAACTGTCAGACTTCGAACCTGTACACTTCAGAAGGTTGAAAAGGCAAGTAAGCTAAGCTGCTCAGAGTAGCGTTGACAGCAACAATAGTGATATTTTACAAGAGGCACATCTTGATTATGAGGACATGATTAGACTGAAAATTATAAGGATAGAAATAATAGGTACAATGTCCACACACGAACCAAAGGAAAGCTGGTCTATCTGTATTCATGTCAAAGATCTTAAGGCCAGGAGTGAAACTAAAGAAAAGGAGGGATCATTCTTAATAATAAAGGGGTCAATTCTTTTTTTTTTTTAAAGGGGTCAATTCTTAATGGCACTTGATAACAAAACTTCAAATCATGCAAAAGAAAAACATCAAAACTGAAAGGAGAAACAAATCCACAGTTATATTTGGAGAGTAGCACTGTGTCTCAGCAAGTGATAGAGCACAGAGATAATAGATGAACGAAGATACGCAAAATTTAAACAGTACAGTGAACTGACTGGACCTAAACCAACAAAACAGTATTCTAGCAGCTGCAGATAACATTCTTTTCAAGGGGACATACACATTTTCTTGTATGTACTGTTTAGATTTAAAATGTAGTCTTTAGAGTAAAACAGATTTTAGACAAAAAGGAAGAAACAGTGAAAATAAAAAATCTGAGCTTCCATCCCAAGAAGAAAGAAAAAGAACAGCAAACCAGTCTCTGAGAAGTCCTTAAAGAGCAGGAATCACTGAAATAAATCAGTAAAGAAAATCAACACATCAAAAGTTCATTAAAGTAGGTAAACTGATAATTCCTGAGGAATACCAATGAAGGGACAAAGAGACAAGTCCTTAGTATACGGAATATAAAAGGGGCACTACCACAGGCCCTACAGAAGTTAAAGAGACAGTACAAGGACTTTATGAACCGCATATATCAGTGAACTTCAAACTTGGGTAAAGTGGGCAGATTCCTTGAACAAATATGACTTAACCAAACGGACACTATAAGAAATAGAAAATGTGAGTAGTCCTGTGGCTCTTCAAGAAATTAAATCTGTAATTAATAGTTTTCCCAGGATGAAAAGGTCAAGCCCAGAAGCTTCTCAGGTAAATTCTTCTAAGTATTTAAGGAAGAAATAAAACTAATGACAGACTCTTCCAGAAAAGAGAAATTGGGAACATATTCGAATTCATTTTATAAAGCCAGCATAACTGATCCCCGAACCAGTGATACTACAAGAAAAGGTTTAAAGTATCCTTTATAAACCTAGCCACCAGAGTACTAAATAAAATATTGACAAATACAATCCAACAATATTTAGAAGGGCTGATAAGCTATGGCCAAGTTGGGTTTATTCTAGGAATTACAAAGATTGGTTTAATATTCAGAAATCAGTGAGTGTAATTTAACTGGTAATAGAATAAAGGAGAAAAAAAACCCATATGATCATTTTAATACAGAATAAGCACTTCATAAAATTCAACTTCACAATATAAACTCTCAGTAAACTATGAATAGAGTAGAATTTCCTGAATCTGGTAAGGAGTTCTATTAAAAAAATATTAACATTGTGTATAGTGATAAAATATAGAACACTTCCTAATTCAAAGACAGAATAAGATATCTACTGTCATCACATCTGTTCAACATTGCGCTGGCTAGGACCTCAAATACAAAAGACAATAAAAAGAAAAGTTCTAAAGATTGAAAAAAAAGTATTCATAGTTGTTATGATTGTGTTGGAGAAAATCCAAGAGATTCTACAAACTATTAGAATCAGTAAGTGAATTTATCAAAATCTCTATGTGAAAAGAAAATATGAAAAATAAACTATGCTTCTATTTACTAGCAACGAATAATGGGAAAATAGAACTTTAAAAAAGACCATTTATAATAGAGCATCATGACCTAGGAATAAAGTTTAATGGAAGTTGTATAAGATTTCCATCCTGAAAACTAGAAGACATGACTGAGAAAAAAAATAAAGGAGTTCTAATGTATGGAGAAGCCATTTTCCTTGTATCAATATCATTTCTTTCATAATCTATAGATTCAGGACAATCCCTATCATAACCCCAGCAGACTTTTTTTGGTAGACATTGGCAAGTAGTTTCTAAATTTGATATAAAAAATTAAAAGACCTAAAGTCACAACCTTGAAGGCAAGCAAAAACTAGAAACCTCATACTCCCATATAACCAAGCTTACTATCAACACAGGCTGAAGGATATGTGGGTAAATCACTGGAACCAGACCTATGCACATGTGGCTACCTGGTTTAGGAAACAGATAACACCTCAGTCCAGTAAGGAAAGGATGGTCTTTCAATAAACAGTGTTGAAAGTAGTCAGACGTCTGTAAGAAAAACAACATAAAACAGGAATAGTGATCCTCATATCATGCTATCTGTAGATTAATTCAAGGCGGACCATAGACCTAGATGTTAGAAAGTGAACAGTGAAGCAGCTAGGACAACACAGAGCAATATTTTCATGATCTTGGGGTAGGTAAATATTTCTCAGACAAGAGACAAACACACTATTCATATAATTGCACTATTCAGAGAAGGTTGTACACCAAAGATTTAAAAAATAAATTTTGTTCATCCAAAGGCATCAATAAAAGACAAGATACAGCACAGATCAGAAGATATTTTCAACACATGTATCACTGACAACTTCTATTGGATTATAAAAACAACTTTGAAGCAATAAGAAAAATAATTAAAATGGGCAAAGATTCAAAAAGATATTTTGAAAAAGATGTACTTAAATGACAGATAAGTGTATGAAAAGATGCCCAACCCCACTGATCATCAGGGAAACACAAATCATAACTAGATACTGCTTCACACCCACTAGAATGGCTGTAATTAAACAAAACAAAAACAACAGACAATAACATACTCGGGAAGATGTGGGAATGCTCCGACGCTGCTGTTGGGATCATAAAATGCTCTGAGCACTTCGGAAAATGATTTGGCAGTTTCTTAAAATAGCAGTTTACCTGCTGCCCCAGCACTTCCACCCCCAGGTGGAGACCCAAGGGAAATGAAAACACATGTTTACGTAAAGTCGCAAATGTGATCACAGCAACACTTTGTAATGGTAAAAAAGTGGAAGCAACCTAAATGTCCATCAGTTGGGGAATGGATAAAATGTGGTATGTTCATATAATGGACAGCTGTTTGGCAGTAAGAAAGAGGGCAATATTGAGGGTGTAAACAGCACCCACCATGATGAAATACTCCATCAGGATGACCCTGGAGAAAGTAGAGTTGTCATTCCTTCCATTGAATATTTATTTGCCTGAGTTCCAGCACTAACCTAGGCACCAGAGCTGCAAAGAATAAGTTGTGAACCTAGACGGCAAAGAGCTGACAGTCACCCAGGTGATGAAGTATGAACAGATTATCACAGTGTGAGGAGATCAGTGGTAGGACCAGGCCAGCTCAGAAGGCAGCAATAAAGAGCAAGTGGTGACTATGATATGTGAACCCAGGAGTAATTTCACAGAGGAAGTGACATGGGTTTTGAAGGATGAATAGGAGTTTGTCAAATGACGAGAGACCATTGCATGCAGAGGGAAAGACACTGGAAGTAGGAGCACAGTGTGATCATTTTTATTGTAAATTTAAAATGGCCATAGTGATGTTTGTTACATGAATTCCCAATAAAATATTAAATGAAAATACAGTTGTACCTGCCATTGTTAAATGCTAGAGACTTTATTTTCTTCCCTTTAATAAAAGTTTTAAAATTATGAAAGGTTTCAGGCACCTGGGTGACTCAGTTAAGCATCCCCCTCTTGATTTCAGCTAAGGTCACGATCTCAGGGTCGTGAGATTGAGCCCCATGTGGGGCTCCATGCTGGGTGTGGAGCCTGCTGGAGGGTCTCTCTCTCCCTTTCCCTCTGGTTCTCTCTCTGTAAAAATAATTATGAAATGTTTCTGGCAAACAGTATAGGTGAGATAATAAACCCTTCCGTACCCATCACACAGAAGTATCCAGGCACGATTGAACCCCCCTGCCCGTGCCCAGGCCCCTGCCCCTGAATTTGGAGTGCATGATTGCACTTCCCATGCACATGCAGCTATAAAGGGCACGCTGCCTTCCGATGACTTGTAGTCAATGACACATTTCAGAAGGGGGTGTCTTGCCCTGGAGGATGTCCTCTGGCAGACCTCATCGTAGCACGCATGCATGCAGGGCTCGGGTGGCAGGATAATGATGGAAAGCATTTTGCTTGCATCCTGTCTTATATCCTGATGGACACTCACGGGTGGGCACAACACAAAATGCCCTCACTTTGGTTTTAAAACTGCACCGCAGGGCGTAGGGCCAGGGCTCTGGCTGTAGTGCTGGGGAGGATGGACGGCTGAGCAGCGGGTGATATTGCCCAGGAACGTGTCCCGTTCTCCCTGTCGGGTTTCTGTAGACAGACTCATTGCAGGAAGTGGTTCTTTACCTGCTGTCTCACTCTGTGGAACAGGAAGGCGGTCCAGGGAAGGGGACTTCAGAGGTCATATCCAGCTCCTTTTCTCTTCCTGTGTGTGTAGATAGTGGAGGAGGCATTATGTCAGGGGAAGGGAAGCCTTTGGAGAAAGTATGCTTTTTTTTTTCTCCCAGATTTTATTCATGAGAGAGACACAGGCAGAGGGAAAAGCAGGCTCCCTGTGGGGAGCCCATCGCAGGACTCGATCCCAGGACCCTGGGATCACGCCCTGAGCCGAAGGCAGATGCTCAACTGCTAAGCTATCCAGGAATCCCTGGAGAAAGTCTGCTCTGGGTGTGAATCCAGTCTTGCTCACTGGGTGAGCCCGATTGAGTCGCTTACTATTTCTGAGCCTGTGGCGCCTCACCTCCGAAATGGGAGTAATCCCATACCTGCCCCAGTTTATCATTTCCATAACAGGAGACCTGTGAACTCACATTCCTCTCTTGCAGGAGAAGTTTATATTTAAGGCAAATAAAATGAGGAAGGAACACGTATTTGCATCAGGGACTGCTCGAGCTTGATTCAAAATTCACCAAAGGATTTGGTGCCGGTTTCCGTTTCAGTGCTAAACAGGAGTATCCTCAATTCAGGTGTCCTCGGTGTGTGTGTGATTTTCTCTTAAAAGGGCCACTTGGAGAATTGAGTGACAAGATCAGGTGTCCATTTCTCCTGTTATCCGCCAGTTTGGAAAATGTAAATCCTCAGGCAAGCCTGTTGCTCATGGCAATGTGTTTGGAGGGTGGCCTGTGCTTCATTTCTTCGTCTGCTGGATCAGATTAGGAAAGCAGGAAGGCCTTTGGGCCCTGCTCACACATCAACATGCCCCTTAAGAGAGGCAAACCAGAAAAGGCGGTTATGGTCCACATGGGGCAGTAACACTAGTTTCTGGACTCATTTCCTAGACCAGTTAGGCTTTGGCCAGGTTGCACATAATAGACAACTCCTCCAGGACACTGGGGTTTAAAAACTGGACATTTCTCATGTACAGAGTCTGGAAAGGGCTGCCACAGGCCTCCACAGAATAGTGAGGGATACACGTACCTCCCAGGTTTGCCCTCAGAATGGGCTTTGGGTGTGGCTCTGGTCCTCATGGCCCCTCATCCCCGTGGAGTGCCAGCCCTCACATCATCATCCTGGGTTGACAGTAGGAGGGTAGAGGAAGAAGGACGTGGTCTTCCCTGAAGTTCCATACACTTCCCCTTCCAGCTCTTTGGCCAGCACTTACTCAGCCTCACCTAGTTGCAAGGGGCCTGGGAAATGTCCTTTTACTGAGTGCACAGCAGCTGCTAATAAATCCCAGCCCGGTCCTCTGTTAGTTTTCCAGGGCTTCCATAACAAATTACTGCAAGGTCAGTAGCTTAAAACCAGAATTTATTCTCTCACGGTTGTGGAGAATTTATTCCCTCACGGCTGGAAGTCTGAAATCAGGGGTCAGCGGGACCATGCTCCCTCTGCAGCTTTCAAGGAAGCGTCCCTTCTTACCTCTTCCAGCTTCTGGTGGTGGCCAAGAATCCTTGGTGTTCCCGGGCTGTGGCCGTGCCATCGTGGGCTCTGCTGCCAGTTGAAGGCCACTTCAACTCCCCTGTGCATCTGTGTCTGGTCCCCTTCTGGCAGGGACACCGGGAGTGGATCCAGGGCCCACCCTAATCTGCTCTGACCTCATCTTCACTTACATCATCCTCACATCTGTGGAGACACCCCCTGTTTCCAAATAAGATCTCATTCTGACTTTTAGGGTGGATGTGAAGTTTGGGTGAATGCCCCTACTAGTCACTGGCCACAGGCACCAAAGGAGGAGGGTGAGAACCGGTATGGGGGGAGAAGCTTCAGCTTCATTCCTTGTTCCCCAAATCCTGGGGTGAAGTGGAGCTAACAGAGTAACTCACACATTGGTGGGCATCTCGGGAGCGGGCCGCAGGAAGATTTTCACCAGGACGAATGTCCTGCTGGGTGTGGGGCACATGGGATGGCGCGGGCTCTGCAGAGGCTGACCGTTTGCATCATGGCTCTGCTGCTAACTGGAGCCTGGGTGCATCCGTCGCCCGGGGCCTCACCTGGCTGTAAGATGGGGTAAATGCCATCTGCTGTGAGGGTCTTGGGAAGACTTCAAGAGAGCATGGCCCGTCAGTTTGCATGTAGTACTGAGCTCACACTGGCACACGAGAAGGAAGGAACAGCCATCGCCCAGGTGGTGTGCTTCCCCTAACTCTGGGTCAGGCTCTTTTGGTTGCAAGTCGCAGAAATTCTGCCTCGAACCAGCTTGAACCGTCCTCTGTCAGCTGTTGTAGATGAAGAAGTGGGATCCTGGTTTGTCAGGCTCTGCCCTGCCTCCTGCTGCGTCATTCTCAGCCTGTGGCGGCTCACACTGGGCTGGTGAGATGCCACCGCGGTGCTAGGCCCCCATCCTCACAGGCACAGCCCAGAGAAGGCTCTATTTTGTCTCCTAATGAGGAGCAGAGCGGGGGTCCTAGCTGTGTTGCCTCCAGGCCGTTGGCTCTGACTGGCTCATGTATCCATCCAGGGCCAGTTACCACCAGAGGGCAGGACATGTGGCTGGTGTGAGCCAATCAGGGCCTTCCCTGGGAGCTGCAATGGCTTCGGCCCCACCCCTCTCCTAAAGCATACCCTGAGACCAGAAGCTGGGAGAAGGAATGGTTTCACACGCAGGTGTTGCAGGTTAGGGATTCTCAACATGAGGAATTCGTGGCCTCGTCAGGGTCCTGGGGGCAGGGGGCAGGATGGTGAAGAGCTCAGCCTGGGAGCCAGACACAAAGTCAGCAAATGGAGTGCCTGCCCTTGGCTGTGTGAGCTTGGCAAGACCTCAGGGGACCTCAGGGTGCCGGCTGGGGAACTAGAGCAACCTAGCCGAGGTCGACTCCAGAAGACATTCTGCATTGACCATTTGTTCCTGGATGTCATCTCTGCTGCTGGGGACTATTTCCTAGGAACCTTTGCCAGAGTGATGGGTGTAAGCCCTCTCTCTGCTCATTGCCTGGGCTAAGTGGGAGAATTGGCACTTATCTTGGTGCAGAATTTGGGATTCCAGAAGTGTCTGGCTTGCAATGCTGCTGCTTTGTGTGGGAGGAGCTGGTGTAATGCATGGTGGGGGCTCCAATTCTAGGCTCCAGTGCAAAGCAAGAAGCATGTGGCCTGGGTGCTATGGGGGACCCTACACATAAATGTGCAACATCGCTGCCGCCTCCACCCCCAGCACTATTGATTCCTGCACTTTATTTTTTTCTGCTGGCACTGAGCACTCTCTCTGATCTACTGCAGGTTGATTTGTTTATTATGTTTATTGGCTACCTCCCCCTCTAGAATGGAAGCTCTGAGGGCAGGGAACCAGGTCTGTTTTTCTCATAGAGGCTTCCCAGTACCCATTGATGGCACCGGGCTCAGTATTTGTTGCATTAATGAAAGCAGGTGAGTGGTTTAATTAATGAACTCCTTTCACATACTTCTTACTGCTTCTGGACTGGCATCGGGAGTGGCAACAAGTCTTTTGCATCCTCAAGGGTTCTTTTTTTGTTTTGTTTTTTGATTCTTCCCTACTTGGGGGAGGGAGACCTTCAGAGGGGGTTCTGCTGAGGTGGGGAGCTGCCGGTGGATCACCACCAGGGGGAGCCTCGGGCACATCGGCAGGTGCTTCAGGAGCCCCACCTGGCTGGCCCTGGGCTGGCCTGGGAGATGGTCACACAGGGCTGGGGATGTGGAGGTGGGCAGCACACGTTTTACTCTCAAAGGTGACTCAGAGAATTTTCCAGAACTGTAGGATTTTGCATGAAAACCTGGTATTTGGGGTGGATTGGTACCATTTCTCCTTTCTATAATCTCATTATTTGATTAGTTTTTAATGGTCTGCTGCTTAAACAAGATAGCCTTATGTTTACCAGGAGCTAACTCAGATGAGTGGTGGCAGCCAACGTTGGTCGCAGCTTGTCATATGCCAGGCTCTGCCCTGCAATCTAAATCTCCACAACTGGACCGAGTAGGTTCTAGAGAGGTCTCCGGGTCCCCACCTTACAGAAGGCTGAGGTTGGGTCTGACAGGCGGCCCCGCCTGTGTGCCGGGACATCACACAGTGTATGGGGGAGGGGAGGCTTTTGAGCCCACTTTGGTCTGCTGCCAGGGCAGGGCTCTGACCAGCATTGCTTGCCGTGGTGGTGTGTGGGTGGGCTCGAGGTGTCCGAGTCACAGGAAGAGGTACAGATCACAGTCGGCTTTAATTATTCACGCTGACTGTGCTGAGTGAGAAGGGCATTGGTCTTCTTCCCCTGTGGCTTTCTTAACAAATGGCCACAAGCTTAGTGGCTGAAAACAACAGAAGTGTGTTCCAGCACAGTCTGGAGGCCAGCAGTCAGATGTGTCGGTAGGGTTGTGCCCCTCTGGGGGTCCAGGGGAGGGTCCTTCCCGCCCTTCCCTGCTGCCGGGGCTCCTGGCCCTGCGTCCCTCTCTCCTCCATCTCCACGTGGCCTCCTCCCTGTGGCTTCTCCTTTATCTCCCTGTCCTCTCTTCTTACAAGGATGCTCATAATAATAATAATAATAATAATAATAATAATATAATTATAATAGGTATTAATATAATATAAATAATATATTAATAATATATTCATATAATTATATTATTTATTATTATTAGGGCCCACCCCAGTTAATCCAGGATGATCTCCTCATTTTACTATCTTTAACCTAACTACGTCTGCAAAGACCCCCTTCCCAAATGAGGTCATGGTCCCAGGAATCCAAAGTGAGGGCACGGGCATATCTTTTGAAGGACCACAATTCAAACATCTACTGTATTCATTTATTTCCGCAATATCCAAATACCCAAAGGAGACAGTCTAGGAAGGACAGGTACTACTGTTTGTGGAGACCTACTATGTGCCGCTGGACAACTTTCACTAGAGCTAGCGTCTGCTGAATGCCTGCTCCATGCCGGGTGCTTTCTGCATGTGAGCATGTTTCATTTGCAAAATATCCCTCCCTATTGGTCATGTGCTTTTTTTTTTTTTTTAACATTTTGTTTATTTATGAGAGACACACACAGAGAGAGGCAGAGACACAGGCAGAGGGAGAAGCAGGCTCCCCGCAGGGAGCCTGATGCAGGTCTTGGTCCCAGGACCCCAGGGTCACGTCCTGAGCTGAAGGCAGATGCTCAACCACTGAGTCCCCCAGGCAGCCCAGTCGTGTGCTGTTCTTATCCCATTTCACAGGTGAGAACACAGAGGTGCAGGAGGAAATCAGGGAACACGACCGAGGTGACGGAGCCGGGAAGCAGTAGGGTCAAGGCTCTAAGGCAGGCGGCCTGGGCCCGGTGGCCTGGTTCCCCACCAGCCTGCTTGTCTCTGCTCCCCTTTTGGGTGGCTATTCCTATGTCCCCTTTTCTATGTGAAGAGGCTGAGGTGTAGAGCAGTTATGTGGCTTGGCCAAGGTCACACAGCTTGCCTGTGGGAGCCGTGTGCCCATCCTAACGTCTTGCCCCAGACGCTGTGCTTTCTCCACTCCACAAAGTCGTTGATCTCAACTGGCTATCACTTTTCGGTTGGCTGATCAAGGCAGTATTGTGTTGCGCTGCTTCCACACCGGCCCGTGCGTGGGGGGCCCTCCCAGATACGTATTAAATAACACCGCAGATATTCCATCCTAAGGGCTTTATCCATAGGGGATTGTGTCGAAACCACCCTTAGTAAAGCACTGGTGTTCTTTTCAGAGCTGGCTGTGTGCCTTAGATCAGACCGCATTTATTTCTAAATCCCGAGATGATAGAGGAATCACTGTAGCCGAACCTCTTGTAGTCTTTGTCCATTAACAAAACCTCAGTGTTGGGGGGCATTCCCCTTTAAAAGCCTGCCTCAGTTTCCCAGGGCTGCTGTAATGAAGGACCACAGACTGGGTGGCTAAAGCAATCAGGAATTCATTGGCTTATATTTTTGGAGGTGGGAGGTCTGAGATCCAGGGGTCAGTCTGGAGGCGCATGGGGAGGAGTATAGGGAGGAGCCGTGCTTGCTCCTTCTGGGCCCTCATGGCTGTATACAGTCCACGACATTCCTGAGCTCCTGGGTTCTTCCCTGCAGCCTCTGCCCTCCATCGCCACCCAGCCTTCTCTCTGTGTGTCCATGCTACTCCTCCTCTCTTCTTCGTCGTCGTCGTCTTCTTCTTCTTCTTCTTCTCCTTCCCCTCCTCCTCCTCCTCCTCCTCCTCCTCCTCCTCCACCTTCCTTTTTTAAAAGATTTTATTTATTTATTCATGAGAGACACACACAGAGAGAGGCAGAGACACAGGCAGAGGGAGAAGCACACTCCTTGCAGGGAGCCCAATGCAGGACTTGATCCTGTGACCCCGGGATCACACCCTGAGCTGAAGGCAGAAGCCCAACCACTGAAACACCCAGGTGACCCTCTTCCTCTCTTCTAAGGATGCTGTCAGGAGGGCCACCCTGCTCCTGTGTGACCTCCTCCTACTGATTATATCAGCAACACTTTTCCAAATGACATTATATTCTCAGGTTCTAGGAAGGACATGGATTTGGTGGGGTGGGGGTGGGGGGGTGACACCCTAGGACAGCACCCTTACTGAGGCAGTTTCCCAGCTGTTGGCTTTGTGTCTGGAATCAGATGAAGCGTATGGCCTAGGGCCAAAGCTTGCTCTTCTGTAAGCTTCTTTGTGCTTGGTTTCCTCTGGGGAATGCTGGGCAAACTGGGGACGACTTTGAGGTTTGCATGTAGAGAGGCTAAGGTCCTGTAGAGACTCCAGCAGAGACATCAAGTAACCTGTTCTATGATTCTGGTGCTCCAAGATAAGTCAGGACCTGGGGAATAGGTTGGGGTGTCAGCTGTGTATGGGGAAGTTAATGTCATGGGTGAGGAGATGGCTGCCTGGGACAAGGGTACGACTGGGGAGAGGGCCAAGCCTTGGAAACTCCAGACTTTAATGGTGGCCAGAGCAAGGTGAGTCAGTAAGATAGAAACCAAGAAGTCACTGCAGAGGGTTGGAGGGGTGGGAGAGGCTCACGGGCCAGGGAATGGGTGGCAGGGTCAGATGCTGGTGAGGAGGATGGAGGACAGAAAAAAAGTTGTCCTGTGGGTTTGGGGTCCCAGGGAGCATTGAAAACCTTAGCAAGAGATATTTTGGTAGAGAAGTAGGGGCTGTGACCAGACAGGAGAGGCTTGGGGAGTGAGTAGGAGATGAGACCCACCAATTCTGTGAAGAAGCTCAGCTGTGGAGGTGAGGCGGCTGGGGGGGCCTGGAGGTCAGGGTTTTATTTCCTTTCATTCAGGTGAGAGAGACGTGAGCATAGATATATCTCACCAGTAAGTGTCTAGTTGGCCATATAAGTCACTGAACCCATAATTTTGCTGCTCCTCTGTGCTCAGGGCAGCAGGACCTGGGCTGTGCTCTGTGATCTCCCTCTGTCCCGAGTTTTCTGGGCTCCGCTGACCCAGGTCTGTGGTCCTGCTTCATCCTTTTCCTGGGCCTCAGGCCAACGAGGGAGAGATCTTCCTGGTCGCGAATCCCTAGATTGATTGCTTTTTCTTTCTCTTTTGCAGATGGACGAGATCAGAGGGAAAGACCGTGTGATTCTGGCCTTGGAGAAGGAACTTGGCGTACAGACTGGTCAGACCCAGAAGCTACTCCTTCAGAAGGAGGCTTTGGATGAGCAGTTGGTTCAGGTCAAGGAGGCAGAACGGTACCACAGCAGCCCAAAGAGAGAGCTCCCCCCCGGGATAGGGGACATGGCTGAGCTCATGGGCGTCCAGGTGAGGGGGATGGTGGCAGGTGCAAGCCACCGGAGCCTCATGGCTGACCACCACCTGTTCTTCTTTCTATCTGTTGGTCATCCTTCTGGTCACCTTGCCTGCCTGCCTCCTCTCACCCTCCCTGCCTTCCATCCGTCCATCTGTCCATCCCTCTCCAAACTGGCTGGCATTCACTATGTGCAAGGCCCAGTGTTAGGCCTGGGGATAAGAGGTGAGCATCTGGCTGCTTTTGCCTCCAGTGGTCTTGAGCTCAGTGGACAAGAAAAAAATGAAGACAGTGTCAGGTGTGCAGTAGGAGTGAGGAAAGGGGCCCAGTCTTGAAGTCAGAGTCCTGAAAAATGGATAGGGGCCTAGCCAGCCGGAAGGGGCTTTGGGGGCAACAGCTTGGTGCTTAACCTGCACAGTCGAGGCTGAAGCAGCATGTACTCATTCATTCATACATTCACTCATTCACCAAAGGGTTGAAAGTCTGTCGTGTATGCTCTGTTCAGACATCAGTATGAGGTGCTGGCATTTCAGTGACCAGCAAGATTGGGCCCAGTGGGTCTTGAAGAATGTCCTAGCACATCCATGATGTGCCTTTGTAAGAGAGGCACAGTGGACAAGGGTTCAGACATGAAGGTCCCCAGAGACTACATTTGGCTGTTGAGGAGCCATTGGAGGGTCTTGAAGTCTTGTCACTTTGAGGTGAAGTCTTCCCACAAGTCCCTGTCATGGCCTGGGGTGTCATCTATGTGGCTGAACTTCAGGGAGCCCCGTGTGGTGTCGGGCCTCCCGATGAGGAGCTCGCTGTCACGTCCTGTGGGTTCTCTGGGAGTGCTTGGAGTCATTTAAGCTTCTTCAAAGCACATTTGTATCTTGCCTTTTTTTTAGGATCAACATATGGACGAGCGAGATGTGCGGCGATTCCAGCTAAAAATTGCTGAGCTGAACTCGGTGATACGGAAGCTGGAGGACAGAAATACCCTCCTGGCAGATGAGAGGAATGAACTGGTAATCAGCAGCCAAGAGGCAGATGGTGCCTTATAGGGTGTGAGGAAGCTGCCCCAGGGCTGCAAAGCCCACCTTGAGCACATAGCTAGTGTGGAGGCCTTCTGGTTTTCTTCACTTTTTTTCTCATTAATTTCTGGTTAAAAATCTGATACACGCTCAGTGAAGAAAGCTGCTCCTGCCCTGTGTTTCTATAGGAATTTGCCCTGAGCAAACAGGCAGAGATGTGGGGTGTGTGGGGAGGATGTTCACTCCAGTGTTGTTTATGCGAGCGACCAAAACTGACCCAAAATGAAACAAAAGCCCAATTGTTCAACATTCAAGTATTGGGCAACATAGTTATGGGCCACTTATGCAGTACAATGTGTGCCACCATTAAGAATGACAAAAACGATCCTACTTACTTGCCATGGAAATTGGCTCGCAGTAAATTAATTGACAAGCAGTTTACAGAGCAAAGATACATTGTCATCGTGCTGGATATGGGACGTTGCTTTACGTAGTGTGATTACGGATCATTTTTATTCTTTGTATCTCTGATAACTTCCTTTTGCATAAAAGTTGATGTATTTCTAATTTTAAAGATAATGAACAGGTACTTTAGGTTAAAAAAGTAAACCTATAGTAAAAAGAGAGGTTTCTTGAATATGTGTAAATTTGCCAGATAAAGAGCTAAATGAATTTTTATGTAATGGGAGCCAGTACATAAACTTCTTGACAAACACCTCATCATATTCCTGTTGATTCTAAATTTTATTAGGAAAGTAAATGCCTCTCTCATATTTGAAAAACACAGGAGATGAACAGTGTTACTGAGTGTCACCTTTTCAGTTTTAATAGGATTAAATAAATCTATTTCCTTCAAGTATTTTTAGGGGCATATTTGTAAATGGCTTCAATCAGACTGTACATCTAATAGTAGATATACACTTTATATTTAAATATTCAGTAGCTAAAAAAAAGTCCCTCATGTGCTATATAATAGCTTACTAATAAGATTAGAAATACATGTAGCTTGCTGGAAACAATTCCAAGTACACTGAAGTATTTAAAGCAAAAATTGACCTGCTAGCCAGTGGGTCTTAAAATCTTGAATTAAGCAGGTCTTGAAATCTTGCTCTTAAAATCATGAAATAACCACTCTTAGCGGTTTGAGGTGGTTCTTACATGGTTTTAATGCTTGTACAAACATGTTCGGGTTCCTTTGCAGTTACAAACATGCCACCCAGAAGATACATTTCCATCTTTATCACCTGACCCTTTATTTTTGTGGGGTAGAGTTCCAGAAGTAGAATGTATGGGTCAAAGGTCCATTTTATATTTGAATGGATGCCACCCGATTATTTTATCTTAACTTTACAGCCTGGTCACCAAAATCCGGGATCTGTGGTCAGTCCCTATGTTTGAGTCATAGCACCAGCACTTTCTGCATGCCCCCCCCCCCTACCCCCAGCACAGCGCTCCACCTCTTTGTGGTCAGTTTCTTTGTCTATGAAATGGGGATGGGGCTCCCTCCTTGGGTTGTGCTGAGGGTTGAACAAGCCTGGCGGGGCTTCCAGCAGTTTGTTCTAGAAGGCAAACGGGACCACAGAGTGCTCCTGCTTTGAAGCTCTCGAGGACCAGGGGTAGAAATTAAATGATAGACCTCTCCAGCTCCCTAGACCAGGCCCCACCATGCCCCCCCTTCCTCTGCCCATCACCCCACATTCTCTGTTCCCTCTGAGAATACTGAACAAGCTGTGTTCTTGTCTGCTCTGAACCTCTGAGCATGTGGTTTCCCTGCCTGCAATGTCTGCCTGCACTTGTCTCACTGTGTTCGTACCTCTTTTACTGCCTCTGCCCTGTTCTTCCGTCTGTTGGAAGGGAACCCTGTTGTGCCATCCCTTTGACTCAGCTCCAGTCCCAAGAGGGGCTCCCTGGACACCCCACCAGTTGTCAGGACTCAGGGAGCACCTCCAGGGCTAATGCCTACCCTACTTATCTTTGTACCCCCAGCACTGAGTCTGGCACAGAGTGGGGGCCAGTGCCCACTTGTCGTCCGAAGAAGACAGTTTTCTGCTAGGTCTGCACTTGGAGAGGAATGGTGGCCAGGAGCAGCTGGGTCAGGGGACTGAGTTTCATGCCTGTGACTCCTGACCTCTGGGGGTTATGCCCAGAGGTGAAGGGAGTGCACCCTACAGGACAGGGTGCCCTGAGGCAGGTCTGCGGGCCTCCCCGGTTGGACTGTAGCCTCCTCCTCTTGCCTTCCCCAGGGCCCTCTGAGCCTCAGGTAGGACACTGTGTTTGGGAGCCAGGTGTCTGTGGGATCTTTTGGGGGTTTGTACCATCCAGGAAATGTGGTCCCAATGATGGCAGCTCCAGTCCCAAGGAAGGCCCAGAATGGATGTGTGACATCAGCAGTTCACTGGGTCTGAAAACCACCGGCCTCCTGTATCTTTTTGATCACAGCTGAAACGCTCCCGTGAGACCGAGGTCCAGCTGAAGCCCCTTGTGGAGAAGAACAAGCGAATGAACAAGAAGAATGAGGATTTGCTGCAGAGTATCCAGAGGATGGAGGAGAAAATTAAGAACCTCACGAGGGAAAATGTGGAAATGGTGAGTCACAGGCCACCTGGGACCAGACTTGTGTTCTTATGTCTGGCTGGGGTTCTCCAGCCCCTGACCCTCACGGTCCACATTCTGCCCCCAGCCCCTGCCTCCCCTGGGAAGCTCGTGAGGGGTCTCAGCCCATCCCCACTGCTCCTGCTTCTCTGAGACCCACAGTGCTCTGGGCTCTGTGCCTGGAGGGAGGACTCCAGGCAGCACCCCGCCGCTGGGGCTGCACCTCCACCCTGCTGACTGCCACACCCCTGTCCTTAGACACGCCCCTCATTCCCTCTGCATCTCAGTGCCCTCATCCAGAAAGTGGGCATGGAAATATCAGCATTGCGGGGTTGTCTGGAGGATGGAGTGGTGCCAGAGAAAGGCCTCGCAGAATACCTGGCTCTTGTGCAAGCTCAGGAGGTGAAAGCAATGGCCATCTTTGCATAAGGCATTTGCATTTGCTCCAACAGAGTGGTTCACCTTTGTGGTCAGGGTGGTGTCTTGTATTTGATGGTCTGTGGAAGAGGCCGAGGTTGATTGTGCAAGGCAGCGTTGGTCACCCCACTTACGATGACAAGCCTGAGGCTCTATGGGGTGTGGTGTCCTCCTCCCAGGACCCCCTCGCAGGCCCTGGTGAGAAGGCATGTGATTGCTGGTGGCCTGCTTGCCTGTCCAGCTTCCCTGCCCAGCCGTGTGCCCGCCCAGCCCTTTCTGTCAGCAGTGGGCACTGCTGGCCCTGCCCCGGGCTTGCTTCTGGTCCGTATCTGTCGCTTCCTCCAGCCTGGGGACAGGGTGGCCATCATCCCTCCTTCCATCCCATATCCCTGAGCTCATAGCCGTGCCCTGTGGTGAAGCTGCCGGCCAGGCATCCCTGCGATGCTCTCTCCCTCTGGCTGTAGAAAGAAAAGCTGTCGGCCCAGGCATCTCTGAAGCGGCACACTTCCTTGAATGACCTCAGCCTGACCAGGGACGAGCAGGAGATTGAGTTCCTGCGGCTGCAGGTGCTGGAGCAGCAGCACGTCATTGATGACCTCTCGCTGGTACGTTCATGCTTGGCGACACCCCTGGATGTGGCGCCAAGTGACAGCGTGTCGGGAATGCGTTGAGGCTCCAGGGTGTGGCTGTTGCAGCGAGCAGGGTCTCATGGAGCTGGTCCTGGGCACCTTCTGCTTTGTTCCTCCAGAAAGCAGCCTCGACTTCATGTAAAGGACACCACGGGTGCCTGGAAGCAGTTGCCATGACTACTCTTTTTCTTGAAACTTCTCCCTGATTTGCTGTCATTAAAAGGCAGCATCAGTTTTGAGAATGAGTCTTCTGGCCTCTGCAGAGTGGGCACAATTTGTCCCTGAGAAGTCTGGTTTTTTTTTTTTGTTTTTGTTTTTGTTTTTAGCTCCGTTGTTGCAGACCATGGACTTGAAAGCCCGAACCTTATAATCAGATGAGAATTTGAAGAGCTGGCTAAGCCTGTGTGTGTGTGTAAGATTAAGGGGAGATGACTATGTCCTAGTAGGTGGAGTATTCTATCCAGAGAGTTCTCCAGGCGTCAGTGAAAGGAGCTTAGGCACCATAAGGGAGCATTTGTAGTAAGCTGCAGTTGGATCTCAGAAGCAAACTGTGATCTGATTGCCCAAGAGGGAATGTGGTGGTTCCATTCATGGGTCTTCCAAGAATAGAAAAGCCAGTGATTAAATTCTAGAAAAAGCTTTGGCCGTAATTATCAAGGTCACTCTGCTGGCCTATCTTCCTCTCTCTTTAACTCCTTCCCTCCTTACTTCTACTCACTAATCCTTTCTCCCTCCTATCCTTTCATCCATCTTCTTATCCACCCATACTCCCGTGTTCCCATCCTCCTTCATCCCTTCTTCCTTTCTTGCATCTATCCATCCATCTATCCATCCGTCCATCCATTCATCCATCCCCTCATCTTTCTTCATTACACAAAGACTTGATACAGCATAAGATGAAAACACACCTTCGATAAAGATACAGTTCAAAGAGGAGTAATAAACCAATGAGACTAGAGGAAATAAAGATAGCCACATCCATTGAGATGAGGAGGGACAAATGGGTGGACCATATGGGCTATAACCAAGCACCAGATTTGTCTCTGGGTTTCCTGGCAGCCAAGGGGAAGAGCAGGGCTTGGTTAGAAGGGAGCTTTTGCCTGCTTTTGCCTAGGGCAGAAGGTTGCCACTCCTTCTACTGCTCTGCAGACACCATTCCTACAGACAGCAGCCACCATGTGGCCACAGGCTCCTGTTTCTTTCTTAGGGCCACACTGCATAGTAGGTTCTATCCCCATAGAGCAAAGGAGGAACCTGAAGTCAGAGAAATTAAGTGTGTCACCTGGTCTGGAGGAGGCCCATTGGGATCTGGTCTCAGCTCAGGCTGAGCTAAAAGCCACAAGCTATTTCATTCTGGGCTCTGTCATTGACAGTGCGATTATCACTAGTCGACACTGCCTAGTGCTGTACAGCTTCCAGCCCTCAAAGCAGACAGGCTGGGGCTTTCAGGATTGGCAAATTTTTTTTTTTTCAAGATAGTCCCAGTCTTGTTAAGGGCTTGAATAGACAGGGTGGCTCTGTAGCTTGCAGTTTGGGGAAATGGCTGTCACTCAAGTGCTCAGAACTTGGACTGACCCGATGTGCCAGGTAGTGTTGGTTGGTATGACATGAGGCTGGCAGCAAACGTCAATGGTTGTGTCTCCTTCTAGGAGAGGGAACGGCTATTGCGCTCCAAAAGACATCGCGGGAAAAGTCTGAAGCCCCCCAAGGTAAGCCCACAATGGTACAGCTGCCTCGCTCTATGGCCCTGCCAGGGTCTACAGGGCAGATGGCCCAGGAGTGGGGAACCATGAGCAATCTGTAGGAGCCCTCAAGGCAGAGACACTCACATCTCTGCATGTCTGATGGTGAGAAAGCTGTCATAGCGTCTCTCCAAGTGACATCAGTCATGGCCATGGACAGTGCTTGTAGTTTACTCATGGAAACCCTACTGGTGAATTCAGTATATAGGCCTCAGGGGCACTCACCAAAATTAAAAGCATAAATACTTAGACCTTTTGAAGGATTTAAAGGACACTCAGGCTTGGTTTGTAACATCATAGATCCTGTTCTGAAAAAGTCAGGAGCTCTGGGCTTTCTTGGAATAACACAGAACTGTGTTCTCTTTGGAAAATATGGTTCTGTAGAGACAGTGCCCAAATGTCCTGGTAGAGAGAGCACAGCTGGACTGGGAAAATTCAGGTGCTGTGACTGGAATAAAAAGAGCAAATTGGAACAGGTGTAAAAAAAAATTAAAGAAGAAAAAAAAACCAGTTTGCTTTTAAACCTGTGAACATTTTTTCACTGCCACAAAGATATGGGCCTTCTCTTCTTTCTGTTGGACTGGAAGCTCCTCCAAGTTTATCTTTTGATAGAGATATGGTTGTGGAGAAAGCTTTCTCTAAAGAAAATAGCAGTGCAGATGTGCAACCACATAGCCACAGATGCAAGGCTTTCGTGGCAGTGTGGCAGTAGGGAGTGCCGGGCCTGTGGCAACTTGAGCCCCCAGCAGCAGGAGTTGTCACATGTTCCAGTTGTTTGAGAGAAGTGGGGACCCTTCTGCCTTAGTTTCCTGGGGCAGCTGTAACAAAGAACCCCGATCTAGGTGGCCTAGAACAATACAAACATATCATCTCATAGTTTTGGAATCTGGAGATCCAAAGTCAAGGTGGTGGTGGGGCTGTGCCCCCTCTGAGACCCGGAGGGGAATCCTTCCTAGGCTCTTTTAGCTTCTGGTGATTTCCCAGCACTCTTTAGCATTCCTTGTCTTGCAGCTGCATGACTCCAGCCTCTGCTCCTGTTGTCAGAGGCTGTTTTCCCTGTCTGTCCCATGGCTGTCATCTTATAAGGACACCAGTCATATCGGATCAGGGGCCTACGCTGCTCCACTATGACCTCCTGTTAACTGAGTGCTGGGGGTAGGGCTTCAACATGTCTTTCTTGGGGGACCCAATTCGCCCCCAAGACACCTTATTTTATATAAAATCAAGGATTTTATTTATTTATTTATGATTTTATTTATTTACTAGAGAGAGAGGGAGGATGAGCAGGAGTAGGGACAGAAGGAGAGGGAGAGCAGACTCCCCACTAAGCAGGGAACCCCACACGGGGCTCCATCCCAGGACCCTGAAATCATGACCTGAGCCGAAGACAGACGCTTAACTGACTGAGCCACCCAGGTGCCCCAAAATACAAGAATTTTAAATGTTGGCACGATGGTTTATAGTTCACTCTGTGGCCCAAATAAAATGTCTGTGGCCGAACTTGGACACTTGATAAGTGGTTATGTCTACCGCCTCATCTCATCCTCATGGCAACCCCAGAGGGTGGTATTGTTTGTCCCATTTGATGGCTATAGGAAGCACGTGGGCATAAAATATAGAAATAGCTCCAAGAGACAAAGTAAACTGACAAGGTGGAGGTTCAAAGTCAAGTCTTCACGGCCACATCAAGTTGGACGAGCTGTGTGTCTCTATGCACTGACATCAGAAACTCAGAAACGAGGGGTGCTTAGGTGGCTTGGTTGGTTAAGCATCTGGCTCTTGATTTTGACTTGGGTCGTGATCTCAGGGTTGTGGGATCCAGCCTCGCGCTCAGCAAGGAGCCTGCTGGAGATTCTCTCTCTCCCTCTGTGCCTCCCCGTTTGCTCTCTCTTTCTAAAATAAATAAATATTTAATAGTTTTCCTTTTTTTAAGATTTTATTTATTTATTCATGAGAGACACACACACACAGAGAGAGAGAGAGAGAGAGAGGGAGAGAGAGAGAGGCAGAGACACAGGCAGAGGGAGAAGCAGGGTCCAAGCAGGGAATCCGACATGGGACTCGATCCTGGGACTCCAGGATCAAGCCCAGGGCTGAAGGTGGCACTAAACCGCTGAGCCACCCGGGCTGCCCATAAAATAAATAAATATGTTTTTAAAAAAGAAATTCAGAAATGGGAAGTTGCAGGGCAGAACTTGTGTATTTTAAAATATTCACTTTTATTACGGAAGCAACATGACAGCACCAGGGCCTACCTGACAATTACAAGTGGAGCATCACCCACGGTGCCTCCCCATGGTGATCTGTGCCAACATTTTAATGCAACACCCCCAGTCCTTGTTCTGTCCCGTTTTTTTCTTAACAATGTAACTGTAACTGTAGATTATACTTTGCTTTCTGTTTTTCCCCCCTAACGTTGTACTACAAAGCATTTATCCATGTTAGGACCCTGACATCATAAATACAAAATTTTATGGCTACCTAATCCGTTGAGTGGATGGGTCATAAATTTGTTTACCGTTGCGTGTATGGCATGTTTGCTTTCAGCTCCTGCGGCTCTAAATACTGCTGCAGTAAGTAAGTGTGTTGATGCCTATGTAGACGGCTCTTTCTGGGCCAGGTCTACGGTAATCCCTGAGTGTCGAGCGTTCTATGAAGGGACTGGACTTTCTGCTTCTGCAAATGCCACCACAGTGCCCTGCCTTTGTCTAGGAAGCTGCGTCCAGGGTCTGGATTATTCCCATGGGTAGAGACCCCCAAGTTGGAATACGGATCACAGTGTGTGAAAGCTTTGGTGGGGACTGTGGGACACCCCCGTGCTGCCCGGCTGCCAGTAATGTGCATGGAAGCCCTTGTCCCCACTGGGCATGTTGATAAAGCAACAGTCTAGAAGAGCGGCTGATCGCATTCGGGAGGTGAGGCCAACTCTGAGGTGGCACATTATGGCTCACATGCAAAACCTGGTGGAAAGATTGGAGAAGGTGGTGGGCTGCCTGGAGGCCGTGTCCAATGCCTCTGACATGCACTGTGGGTATGGAGACAGCGCCCCAAAAGCAGGAGCAGCTCCATACGTGCAAGCGTTTGACTCACTCCTTGCTGGTTCTGCAGCAGAGTACCTGGCTCAGTAAAGAGACTGGGGGAGATGGGCAGGAACGTGCGGAGATGGCCCACACAGGTCTGAAGTTGGAGCAGGCTCTCTCGGTTACAGCCTCTCAGTGTCAGCAGCCGGCAGGCAATACGCTTTCTGACTTGTTGGCACCCGTCTCAGAGCAGATCCGAGAAGTGATAGCCTTCCAGGAGAAGTGCCGAGGCAGCAAGTTGTTCAATCACTTGTCAGCTGTCAGCCAAAGTATCCAGGCCCTGGGTTGGGGCGCTATGGCTCCCAAGCCTGGTCCGTATGTGAAAGAAATGAATGATGCTGCCATGTTTCACACAAACCGAGTCCTCAAGGAGTACAAAGATGTCAATAAGAAGCATGTGGATTGGGTCAAAGCTCACTTGAGTATATGGACAGAGCTACAGGCTTACACTAAGGAGTTCCATACCACCGGACTGGCCTGGAGCAAAACGGGGCCTTGGCACAAGAACTGAGTGGATTGCCATCCGGACCCTCTGCTAGACCAGGTCCTTCTCCTCCCTCACCAGGCCCACCTCCCCCACAAGTCCCCCCCAGTTCAGGCTCAGATGAGTCTGCTTCCTGGTCAGCACTGTTTGCTCAGATGAATCAGGGGGAGAGCATCACACATGCCCTGAAACATGTATCTGATGACATGAAGACTCACAAGAACCCCGCCATGAAGGCCCAGATTGGTCCAGTACGAAGTGGCCCCAAACCAGGAGTCAGCCCATCCCCCAAGCCAACCACAAAGAAGGAGCCAGCTGTACTTGAACTGGAGGGGAAGAAGTGGAGGGTGGAAAATGAGGAAAATGTTTCCAACCTGGTGATTGATGACACAGAGCTGAAACAGGTGGCTTACATATACTAATGTGTCAACACAACATTGCGAATCGAGGGCAAAATAAACTCCATTACAGTAGATAACTGTAAGAAACTCGGTCTGGTGTTTGATGACGTGGTGGGCATTGTGGAGACAATCAATAGTAGGGATGTCAAAGTTCAGGTAATGGGTAAAGTGCCAAGCATTTCCATCAACAAAACAGATGGCTGCCGTGTTTGCCTGAGCGAGAATCCCCTGGATTGCGAGATAGTCGGTGCCAAATCGTCTGAGATGAGTGTCCTCATTCCTACCGAAGGCGGTGGCTATAATGAATCCCCAGTCCCTGAGCAGTTCAAGACCCTGTGGAATGGGGAGGAGTTGGTCACCACAGTGACAGAAATTGCTGGATAAGCCAAGTGCCTCTGCCTCACACCATGGGGTAAATCTGTATCAGGACGGTTCTTTTCTAGATTTCCTTTACCTTTCTGCTCTTAAACTGCTGCTCTGCTCCGAGAAGCACAGCTGCCTGCCCTCCCTGAAATATACCTCAGGCTGAGATTTGGGGCCGGAGAGCAGGTCAGCTGAGCTTCTGTAGGAAGGTATGGCTTTTCCCTATCGCCCCAACCACACCGCCAGGCCGTTCTTAGGGAACGCACACCAGGACTGTGTGGTTTAGCTTTCAGCCTTTGAGGGTTATTTGACCAACAGTCTTTTCCAGAAGAATAAAGCAGTCCCTAAGGATGAACAGATCAGAATGTTCACACAAGTTCATCTTTTTCTAACAATGAGCGTGAAGGTAGCAGAGGCTGGTGTGATTCTAGCTGGTTCTTCTAACCAAACTAATTTCTCACTGCTGACCAGTGAGGCAGGGGTTGCCCTAGACCAAAGGCTGAATGAAGCTTGGCCATCTAGCAGCGTTCCAAGCAACGTTGTTTCCTATAAGCTTTCCTTTTATTCTGCATTCCATCCTGGGTGGGCCTGAACCTGGGTGCAGGTTCTCCTGCATCAGCTGCTGGCAGTGCCCTGCACCCAGGCCAGTTAAAGGAGCCTTGGCCCCTTCCTTTCACTGGGGTCCCTGACCAGCACCTTCCTATAGAGACAACTTAGACAAAGAAAGAAAAAAAAAAAAAAAAGAGGAAAACACACCATTCCAAGGAATCTGGAATTCCTTCCTCCTTCTGTGCTAGGTGCCTGTCCGCCTTCATTGCCTCTTTGCCCTGTCATGCTCACCTTCTTTTGGTTTCTGTCCGGCCACCTGATCAAAGGACTAAAGTCTCCACTGCAGCCTGGTTTTAGGTTTTATGTAAGAATCTTGCACAGTACTGCTAATGTAAAATACAGTTTTTCTCTCTGGGACACTTACCAAAATATGTAACTTTTAGACATTGTCCTGTTGACTTCTACCCATTTCCTGAGGCCTGTGGAAATGAACCTTTATGTACTTAAAGTTATACAGAAAATAGAATAAAATTAATACCAAAAAAAAAAAAAAAAAAAGAAGAAGAAGAAGGAAAAAGCAAGTCTGAAAGCGTTCAGCTTGACTGAAGAGCTGGGTGTACCTGGCGTTATACACCCCATGAAGCTTCTAAGTAGGGTTTTCGGGAAACCCACTGCTGAGCTGTGATTCTGTTTTTCAAACCTGTATCAGAATTCAGGGAGTAAGGAAGGATTCTGTGTTTCCTTTTCCTGACTTCTGAATGTGTTTGTGGGAAGAGAACGTTACAAAGGCCTACTATGGATTTGTGGTTCGCTAGGCTTGCGTGGACAGCCGGTGAGGAGGGCAGGAGCTGGTCCTGCTCTCTGTTCGCACCCCGTTCACTGCCTCGGCACAGAGTAGGTGTCTCTGAATAAGCAAATTGCTTTTGCTGGCAAAGTGCATTTGCATGATGCAGGATCGTCTCAAAAGATGGGGATGTTCGGTCACTAATTGAAATTGTTCAATACCCCTAGAAGGCAGAGTTCAGGGGTCTCCGTGGGAATATTTCTGAGCTGGTTCAGGGTCTTTTCCACTTGCTGTTTCTATGATCCACAAGCCTATTTTCTTTTTCTCAAGATTCAAGGTAGAGCGGCTTCCCACACATGCACCTACTTAGTCCTGGCATTGTCCGGGGCCAGATGGGGAGCTGAGCAGGTTTTTAATCTCCCAGCGCTGTCTCAGGCCTGAGCAGCTTCCCTGTCTTCCCCCCACAGGCTGCTGGGATTCAGTAGTTCATTGCTCCCCTTAAATACCTCCATCATGCTCTGTCCGTTGGATATCTGTGTACTTTACTGCTTTGCCCGGGGCCTTTGTTTGGCACAATTTTTTGTGCCAGAATTTTCTGGAAGTCTGACAGCCCATCCTTGCTCTCCAGCTATTGCAAGCTTCCCTGGACTCTTCATTTCCCCTAGGAGGGGCTTCTCCAGTTCCACACACACACCCCAGATGCTGTGATGGCAGAGTGGTGGTGGGAGCCCTCATCCCAGGGCGGCCTGCACACCCTGAGAGCTGCCAATTCTGTCTCACTGTGCTCCTGGGGCCCGGACTGCTGTGGGAGTCTCTGCCCTAGGGCCCTGCTGGTTCAGCTCCCCTTCCCTGCCAACGGGAGGTTGCAGGAGAACCCCGAGCAGTTCTTCAGGCCCTCTCTGGGGAGGGCAGGCTTGCTCTGCAGAAGGTCCGGCATCATGGGTGAGCCCTAAATGCAGCCCGTGCTTTGGGGTGGGCAGCAGATTTGCTGTCTGCAAACTTGCTCTCTAGCAACAAGAGCTGTGTCTCCGTAGAGAGCCGAGCGTGGGAAGATGGCTAACATCAGCAGTTTGCTCCCGAGCCTTGGTGAAAGTGGGGTTGGGACCTGGGGAGAGGCAGAGACACTAGCCTGGCAGCCACGTGAGAGTCAGCTCTGGCTCCTGGCCTTGTGACATTGACCTCGGCAGCCTGTTTCCTGGTTCTTACCATGACCGTCACATCGAGGAGATTCAACAGAGCATCTGCCTCTGTGCCTGGCATGTAGTCAAGGCTCCATAAATTATGATTTCTCCTTCTCCCTTCCCCTTCAATCAGTAGCTTTCCTTTGGAGGGCCTGTTGAGTGCAGATTCCCAGGCCCTGCTCTCTTTCCCTAGGGCTAATTCATGTCCCCCTTTTCAAAAGAGAGACCATCTCAGGTAACAGTGAGGTGAGCTTCTGATGCCCTTTAGACAGTGGCCATCCTTTGTGAGACGCTGGGAAGATTGCTGAGAAGCATCAGAACACCCCGGGAAGGATGGTTCTTCCTTGGGCCCCAGTGTCCCCTCCTCTCCGAATGGCCCCTGGGGCTGCTGTCACCAGGAAGCAGCTGACACCTGAGGGACTTCTGGGGTGTCACCCATGGTCAGTGTCTGCTGCACCCATTCTCATCAGACACTTGGGTCCTGTCTAAACTTGACCTTGTGCCCCCTAAGGCCAAGCCTGCTGCTTCATGGTGGGAAGGACAGGTCACTAGCAGCTGCCCTGGAAGAGAAGCCAGTACATGCTACCTTCCCTGGCTGGGCCTCCCACCCCGGGGCATTTGTCGTCATGTGCCATTCTTTCCACTGCGAAGTAGCCAAAGGAGTCTTGTTTGCCCTGTAGGGTTGTTTCCACTCAACTTTGTTCCTGGGCCATCCTTTGTCACAGCTCTGTCACCAGCCAGCCTCTGAGCGAGGTGTGCTGGATGGCGCATGTCTCATTTACAGGGCTGCATGTGGCACCCAGCATGGCTCCCCACACCCCACCCCTGCAGCAGACCCAGTAACATGAATTGAATGAAATGTTAGTCATTTCAGGTCCCCTGCCTGCCTGCCTGCCTGGCTCCCCACGCTTGGCTGGCGTGCAGCTGAGGTTGCGTGCAGCGTGTGCTATTCCCTGCAGGGGACGAGGGCTTGTTCCCTCCAGGATGGGCAGTGACCCTGTCACCTCATTCCCTCCTCCACGGCCTGGCCAGGCCTCACATCAGAAGCCCTGGGCGCTGCTCCCATGTGTGCTGCCTGCTGGGAGTGTGGGCCCTTTAGTGCAGGACTCAGAAAGACTTGAGTCCTGTGGGTAGAACATGGGGACAGTTGTACAGACACAGAGCCTGTGTCCTGGGCCACACGAGGGCAGCTGAGCACCACAGCCATGTACGCTGTCCGTGTGTCCCAACCTGGGGCAGCATCACAGGTTTCCAGGCAGCAGGAGGAGGATAGAGAGCAGAGCGGGGTGGGGGGGGTGGGGGAGGACAGGTAGGGCAGGGAGGACTGCCCGGGCCACCTCATCTGGCCCAGCAGTGACCACAGCCATTGAGGCCACACCTGAAGACTTTGGAAGAGACAGAAAGTTAGGGTGGTTCCAGGTATTCTAATGGGCTGGAGACCCGAACCCTGGGCATGAGTGTGAGGGTGAGTCTCAGCCCTCAGGAGAAAAGCTGGCTGGGGGCAGGTGTATGCCCCCAGGCCCCCTGCCTGGTGTCAGGAGGGGACCCCAGAGCTGGGGGATGATGAGGGGGTTCGAGGCTGAGGCTCTGTGGTTCCAGGCTCTGATTTGCTTGTCCTGGGGTCATGGCAACACTTTCCTGGTTGCCCCCTCTGCTTCCAGCATCTTCCTCCCTCCAGAGCTATCAGAACTATCTTATGAAGACACAAGTCTGGCCTTGCCACCTCCCTCCTACAAACCCTGTGCTGGCTTCCTATTTCCTGGGGGGATGAAGTTGGGGCTCCTTGGCTGACCCGCTGGGCCTTGGGGATCTGCCCCTGCTCACCTCCTGCTATACCCTTGTCTACACAGCCTGGCTCCTCTCCCCTGGATTTGCTGTGCTGACTCATCTCCAGACCCCTAGCTCGGGCCAGTGCCCCTCACCTCCTCTGTTCACTGCCTCCTGCCCCCTCAAGATCTGACCTAACTGTCCCCATTTCCTACAAGCCTGCACCCTCCATGGGCAGGCCATTCCTCTGGGCTTCCTCGGCCCTCTCTTCCTCCTGCCCTGGCACATGGCTTAGTGTCTGTTTTTTCAGTCTCTGCATCTGTTTCTCCTGAGGCTCGGTGCCCAGAGGCCTCAGAGGATGCTGGTGGTTGAATGGGGTTGGTGGCAGCGTGGAAAGCAGGCAGCAGTGCTGCTCACCCCCTCCCATCACACATCCCTCTGGCCATCATCATCGGCACTGAAGAAGGTCAGGTGACAGGGCGCAGGGGAGTGTCTCCACTCTTAGTAGGTCCAGGAGCCAACAGGATGGGCAGGACACGTTTCTTGGTTGCTAGAGCCAGGAATACATTTGCCAGGCAAAGGTGGTCTCTGTTTTCTCTTGAGAGTCCAGGTGCAGAGCAGCTTGGAGAGAAAGTACCCCAGGCTTCTCCTAGAGCGCCACAGCTCACAGATAGCATGGTTTCTAGGATCATCTCCCCCTCGCCCATTAGCCAAGGTTCTTTCTATTGTGAATATCAAAAACTGAAAGTCATTTAAGAAGAGAAGGGAATTTACATAACTGAGAAGTCTAAGGGGGCTGGTTTCAGGCACAGCTGGATCCAGATCCTTACACAATATGGCCTGGAACCTGTCTCTCTTCACCTTCCTACTCTGCTTTCCTCATGGGCTGGCCTCTTTCTCAGGCGGGCTCTCCCCATGGGGTGGCCCAGTGGGCTTCAGCAGCTATAAGCTGGTGTGACACCTGCCTAGCGACTTCTGTGGCAGGAGGGCATCTCTCCTCAGTGGTTCCAGCAAAAGCCCCAGGGTGGGTGCTGCTTGGCTCAGTGTGGTCACAGGCTTATCCTTGAACCAGTCCCCACTCTGCCTGGGGAGCAGCTCATTTGGAAACATGAGTGAAAGGCTTAGTGGGGTACTATGATGTGGTTACATAGCACACATCGTGGATACTTTGGAAGGAGCATTATTGAAATTGAAATCTATACATGAACTTGATTGTGTATATTTTTCTTTTTGTGATTGTCCTTTGCCTTTTCATCTTGCTCGAATACTTTTCAAAGTATAACCCATTTTCCTTTTTAATGGTATTACCTATCCATTTTTTCCAACGTGGGATTTTAAATTTTGATGTTATGCCGAGAGAAGCTTCTCCAAGAAACGCAGGCTCCTGTGGCCTGCCCCGCTGCAGTCTTCATGTGGATCGTGTTTGGTCAGTCTGCTTAAATGGCCAAACCAATGCTGAAGGAAAGATTGCTGAGAAACTCATGAGTTTAGCTAGTCTGGGGCACACGTAGGGTGGCTGTGGGATGGACAGAGAAATAGCCCAAGCACGCGAGGCAGGAGGCGCCTCCTCGGTGTTGGCTCTGGTCCTAAAGAAAGCTCCCTCCGTGTCACGGTTGCTAGTGCGGCTCCCAGGGGCCTGGTGATCACCTGGGGACCCAGGGCCTGTGGCAGAGCATTGACGCAGGGCAACCCCCAGAGAATGAGCCAGCACAGCAGCGGTCCTGTGTGGCTACTGTGCCAGCCCGGCCCTTGGAAACCAGCTGCTCTCAGCCCTTGGGTCCGCCCGGGAGCCTGAGCTCAGAGCTCCGTGGCACAGGAGTCTGCAGGAAGCCTTGGACACTGCAGGCCAGGTGTAGTGGAGGGCAGGAGAATGTTCTGGGGGAGAAGTGGTGCTTCCCCCTAGGACTGGAGAGAGGCCTGGAAGCAGGTGCCAGTGAGGCTGCCTGGCCCCCCCCCCCCCCCCCCCCCCCGGCACACACGGGCCAGCGGCCGGGCTCTGCCTCCATGCCCGGCGATGGAGTACATCCTCTTCGTGCTGTACTTCTCCTTCTTTCTCTGCCTCTGTGCCCTGGTGTGCCTGTACTTTTCCGGCTGCCAGGAGATGACCTACAAGCATGAAGGTAAGCGGCTGGCTCTGGGCGACTGTTGGTGGTCCTGAGAAAGGATGCACCGTCCCAGACTGGAAAGCCTCTTCTTGCACCAGCAGCTGTCAGGAGGGACACGACACGAGGGGGACAGGAAGCGAGGGGCCTTGGAGGCTGGAGTCCATGGGGGGCGGCTTATTTTGGAGGCACCTCTTTTCCTCTCAGCTGAGAAGGAGCACCTCTGCATATTCAAGGTGTAAACGAAGCAGACACATTTGTTTTTCATTTTTGCTCAAATTGCATCTTGAAAATTTGGGTTGGTTCATAAAAAGGAGTGGGCAAGGCAAGACCCTGGGGGTGAGCAACATGAAAGTCAGGAGGAACGAGCCTCCAGAAGGTGTGCTGCGCTGAGCCGAGTCTTTTCCTGGGGAAAAAATGCCCAGGGAATCTGAGAGAGGTGGACGGAAAACCTGACAGCTGCCCCAGCCCTTGACTCTTTCTTAAAGAGCCAAGCGTTAGAGGAAACTGTTTTCTGGGTGATTCCATCATTCTTCCGAGGCTGGTGCTGTTTCACATAGAGTTTGAAAAGGCGGCGTAGGGCAGCCGTCGCCATGTCGTCAAAGAAGCCATCCCCAGATCTTCACTTGAGGCATGAAAATGGCTTTTTGTGTCTTGTTTTTATTAACAAAGGCATAAATATATGTGGTGCATCTTGGCTTCCCATATAATACAATCACTTAAAAAAAAAACAAAAACAAAACAAGACTAACCCAACCCATATTGTAGACAAGGTTGGGGACTTCTTAGGCCACTCGCTGCTGCCGCTTGGGGATGTTGTGTCTGCTGGGGGGGGAGAGGTCCTTGGGATTCGCCTCCTGCTGTGAGAGGGACATAATGGGAATGCCCTTTTGGGTTTGACGCCCTGTCAGAGCCACATCCTGCCTCCCTCACCGCAACATGCTTCCCTGGAGTCTAGGTCTCCAGGGCCACATTGGACTTCAGAGGGCCCCACTTGGGCCGGGGCGCTAGGCTGTCGACAAAGGCATCGCTACCTTAAATGCACATCTGCAGCATCTGTAGTGAATGCCCTGTTTGGGGCCCGGTGAGTGAGGACCTAAGTCGCCATCCCGCAAGGTTTCAAGAAGCCCATCATCCTGGGTAACGAACACTGAGTTGTGAGCCCCCAGAATGGTCTGTGATGCTGACCATCCTGCTCATGTCCTGATGGTTTGGGGAGAGTGTGGCGGGATGGTTCCTGGCGCTTTGTCAGTGTGCGTCCCTGCTGGCTGCCAGTGACACGGTGGCTGATGCAGTCCTGTCCCCAGAGGCCTCGCATTTAGCAGTGTTTACAAGAAATAAGGTTGGGTGAATGGCTGCCCAGAAAAATGTGGAGCCTGGAGCTCGGGGAGGTAAGCCGCGTGTGTGCACAGAGGAGCTTTGAGTGTCACATACCTGTCACTCCTACAGGTGCCATTGTCACCATTGGGATGTCATGGTCACTCACTGCTCCCTGGAAATCATCTAGAGCGTTTTTGATGCCTGAATTCAAGCGAAGTGTCTCCCCTGGAGAGGGGACTGGAGCATAGGACTGTCTCCAACCTCTACTTAGGATAAGAAGTCATTTGAAATCGATGGAGCCTAATAGGTCCCCATAGTTCTACCTGCTAAACTCACCTGGGCTGTGGGACCAGGTGGTTGCCCTAACTGGTGCTGGCTAAGAGAATGAAGGGAAGGGCTGTCATGTGCCAGCCTAAATCTGTGGGCAAACACGTTAGTTTAGCTTTGAGCTCATTAATGAAGACATGTTCGTGAATACGCATTTAGCAACCAGCATTTATTGAGTGCGCTGGGCTCTGGCCCACAGCGGAGAATAAAAAAGCCCATGGAGCCCACCGCTCATGGAGCAAAATCCCCATCCTCATGGATGCCTCCAGCAAAACCTCTCAAGAAACTCTACTTCTACCAGAGGACAGAACGAGCCACTCTGTCTCCTTTTCCCTTCCTGTTGGCGGAATTATTCCTTAATGATGTTACTAATCATGTTACCAGCCACATTTTTCTTACATGTGGGCGCCTGAGGTTGTAGACACATGCCGGCTTAAACAAGCAGAGCGGGGGGTGCCCTCACTGTGCACTGTGCCGTCCTGATCCCTTGTGGGATGAGGCTTGGGGAGGGGGCTCTGGGAGAAGCCGGGTTCTGGATGAATCAGCGGGAGCCTGGGGCTTGGCTCCGGATTGGGTTATGGTTCTTTCCTTGTGGTCGTGAAAGGTATTCATCGGTTGTGAAAACAAATAAAAATCCTTCCTAGGGGCTATTTTGGAGGGAAAAAAAGCCGATGTCCCTAAAACATAGGGAGTTGATCTGGTGATTGTGGGTTGCTGTTTGCAGCCCCCAGGGGCCTGCAGCTCCTTGTGGAGGGGAGCATGCCTGGTTTTAATCCTGTCGTGTTTTCCCCGGGCCCCACCCAGTGTCTGACCCATAGAAGGTGCTCCGTCGAGTGTTTGTTGAACAAATATATGTGTAAATGCTTGAACGAGGCCCCATATATCATGGTATTTGGGGTGGGAGAAGTGCTGGGTGGGGTGACCAGGAAGCCGGCACACAGAGTGCTAAAATTGCCTCTGACTGAGTGGGGCACGAGGGTCCCTTACACTCTTCCTTCTAATTTTTTAAGTATTCCAAGCTTTCTGTAATAAAAAGTTAAACAAAAGTTGCCTCTTAGTGCAGGTCCGGTGAGGACCTGGAGCACAGGCTCACCCAGCCAATCAGAGCCAGGGTCCACCTGGGGACTCTCTGTCCCTTGTCCCTTTTCCCATGTCTGGCACGTGGAATGAGACATTTCACATGGCCCTGCTGCCCCTCTGTGGTGGGACACACACGCTGCTGGTTGAGGATCAGAGCCCCGGGCACAGGACACGTGTGATGCTGCTCTCGGGTGAGGTGGGGGTTCCACGTCCGTCTGATAGGGAAGGAGGCTGGCGCTCAGAGGGGCTAGGTGACCGCAGAAGGAACCGGGGTCAGGCCAGCATGCTCTGCTCAGTCAGGCATGGTGGACTCATACCCGTCCACCGTCCTCGGCCACCTCTTCTCCCACCCAGTCCATCACGAGCCCCACCACCTGCCGCTTGGGATGCCCGTGGGGCCCAGGTGTGTGTAGTTGTCCCTGTGCCTGGAGTGATGGGTAGGAGGGTGGGGGGGCACTCAGCAATTCTGAATCCTATCCTGATGTCATGTGCATTGTCTCAAATTTATAGAAGCATGTTGTGGAGACATTTTTTGGATTTGATGAGGAGTCCGTGGACTCGGAAACATTGTCAGAAACATCCTGCAACACAGATAGGACGGACAGGGCTCCAGCCACGCCCGAGGAAGATTTGGAAGATGTAAGCACCCCCACATCAGAGGTGACTCGGGGGCGCTTTCCGGCCTCTGACGGCCACCACGGTTACTCCCTCACCTAAAGATCTAAGCCTGGAGGGCCTGTGTCATCACAGCCTGTAGCCTCGAGGGCAGGTGGCCCCCACTGGGCTGGGCTCTGAGAATGGCAAGGGGAGTGCTGGCGGCATGTGGCGGTCCCTTCCTTTTCCCAGTGCTGCTCTCACAAAGGAAATCTGTGGCCACCTTGCTGTTATCTTTGCAATTAAACTTGCTGCGTGGTGGCCCGTCCCTGGTCCCCCCTTGTGCATGCACGCACACACACGGACACACACAGGCACACACACATGCACACGCACGCACAAATTCACACACAGGCACATACACGTGCACAAATGCACACACATGCACATACACGTGCACACACCCAGGCACACCACCTAGTGGAAAGAGCATGAACTGCTTTTTCATTACGAAGATGGCAGGGCACGCAGGAGAGAAAGCCAGGATGCTGGCAAGCGCGGAGGGCGGTGAACACCGCCAGAAGCCCTCCCACGCAGAGTCACCTCCCCGACATTTCCCAATCATCACGCACATCCAGGTTCACGACGGTGGCACCCAGTGAGCTGGACTCACAAAGGTGCGAAGGGAGGCGTGGCCTTTGCCCACCTGCCCACCTGCCCAGCTAAATTCTCTTAGGAAACCCAAGTAAAATATGGTCGTACCAGACACATGTCACCAACAGTATGTAGCAGGCAGCTTTCAGCATGTTCCACGTCCCCATCTCTCACGAGCTGCGGGACTTCTCACGTGCATTTAATGTGACAGGTCCCCCACGACGGCTGGTGCCCGTCCAGTACTTGTAGCCCTGCATTCCTAGGGGGTTGTCACCTTTGGGGAAACTCCCAGAGTGGGGCGCCCTGGTGGGAGGGGCCGGCTCGGGGGCACTCTTGCCCTCTCTCCCTCGCATGGGGCTCAAGGCTTCCCGGGAAGGGTGCTGTCGAGCAGGACGGCGGCTCCTCCCGCAGCCTGTCACTCCAGGGTCCCAGTGACCATCCTGGCAGTGACTGGTTCCCTAAGGAGTCGTTGGCAGCAGCCGTGAGGGCTGGACGTGTCTCAGTGGACCCCAGCATTAGAAGGCACACCGAGTCACGTGCTTTGTTATGTCTTTCTTCTCCATGATGCTAAGACGACAACCAGGGAGGAGGCCGACCTGAGGTTCTGTCAACTGACCAGGGAGTACCAGGCCCTGCAGCGGGCCTATGCCCTGCTTCAGGAGCAGGTCGGGGGGACGCTGGATGCCGAGAGGGAGGCCCGGGTAAGTGCAACGGGCCCCAAGGGGCTGCGCAGACCGCTGGCCCTGCCTGTGACACATGGGGAGGGGATTCTGGGGCATTGGGGGGCACCTAACAAGGCCTTGGCGACCCCCACAGGTGCTATCCCTCCATCCTCAGTGTGACGGCAGGAGTTGCCAAGAGAAATGATAAAGTCGTCTGGCACACAGGAATGCATTCAGACGTTAAGACTCAGCGATGAAATCCCAGATGTGGAGGCCTTGTAGACTTTACCCACCTCCCCCTCCTAGGCTGAGAAAGCCCTGTGAACACCCCCACAGAGCCCATGCAGGGACTGTCGAGGGGTGTGCCCTCAAGGCACTCCGGTCCCTGCTGGCCACCCAGGTCGGGGCCATGCCTGCCATTTTCCTGGGCTGAGCTCTGCCTTCCAGTAACTTCCACTCACTGGCCCTGATCTGGCCTGCGGGAGTCACATGGATCAGCAGCTCCCTTCCCCTTCCTCTGAAAGCGAGGGGACTCCCAGAGAGCACCCCACTGGTGCCAGTGCTTTACCTCGACACATTCCCCATTTCATTCCAATAGCAGCCCCATGAGGTAGGAGGTGGTGGATGAGGCTGGTGGGGAGGGAAGCTGCTAGTGCCACAGTGAAGGGTTTGGCCTATAACCTACAGGTCAGAGGAGGTAGAGGTCCAGGCTCGGTTTGGGCTGAATTATATGGTTTTCATGGAAAGTTACATTCAGTTGCCAACATTTAAAAGTTAAGAGATTTCACATAGAAATCCAGGTTCCTAACCTCTCTCGGCAGCTCAAAACATGCTCAGTCTGGCAACCACAGGCTTCCTGTTTCATGTGGGAGCAGCTTTGGCTGCAGCCAGGTGGTGATTTCCCCTGAGATGGAATATGTGCCACAGTCCTCACCGCCCTCTATTACCCTGCACGCAGATGGCTTCCCTTAATCACAAACCGGCCTGGTTCTTGAGGGATTTTGGCTTTTCAGCCCTTACTGTAGGTGATAAAAGGTCCACAAAACATGCCTGGTAGTGTTGGTAAAGGCAGCCACTGAACTTGACCAGAAAGCCATGGCGGGGAGCCCTGACATGTCTGGCTTCTGGTTCACTCACTCCCTTAAAGACGCTAACCCCTACTCTAGGCTTCCATGTCATTATCTAGAAAACTAGGGGGGTTAGAGCCAACGACATCTCAAGACCTTTCCATTCTTAAAAATCATATATGTGTAGGCAACAGTACCTACATGCAGCTGGGGAGGCCGCCTTCAGACCTCTTCTCCTATACACAGACGCACTTCCAAGGCCCAGACTGTAGCACTGTCCTTGCCGCTCCCATCGCCCATCACGGTGACCTGCTCACTTTCTGATCCTTTTTGTTTCAGACTCGGGAACAGCTACAAGCTGACTTGCTGAGGTGTCAGGCCAAAATTGAAGACTTGGAGAAGCTACTGGTTGAAAAGGGACAGGTGAGCAGAAATGAGTGTATGGTAATTGCATGTTTGTCCCCTCGTGCCGTCCCTGTGGCCTTGGTGCCAAGGGGGGCCCTCAATGGATCTATGTGGTTTGCTCCAGAGTCGTTAGAGAAAAAATAGTAGCAGAACCCAGGTGAGAATATCCTACCTGAGGTACCTATTTGCAGGGTTTTTAAAAAACCAAAATGTGCTATGAAATTCTCACTTGACTTGCTCTTTGTTGGCCAAATGTGCAAAAGTGGGAGACCCTTCCAAAAGCAAAATGGTGACCAACATCATTTTTGACATGAATCTGAAAAGCTGCCATCATTTATCAAAGATTTTTTAAAATAAATTTATTTTTTATTGGTGTTCAATTTACCAACATACAGAATAACATCCAGTGCTCATCCCGTCAAGTGCCCCCCTCAGTGCCCGTCACCCATTCACCCCCAACCCCCGCCCTCCTCCCCTTCCATCACCCCTAGTTCATTTCCCAGAGTTAGGAGTCTTTATGTTCTGTCTTCCTTTCTGATATTTCCCACACATTTCTTCTCCCTTCCCTTATATTCCCTTTCACTATTATTTATATTCCCCAAATGAATGAGAACATATAACGTTTGTCCTTCTCCGATTTGACTTACTTCACTCAGCATAATACCCTCCAGTTCCATCCACATTGAAGCAAATGGTGGGTATTTGTCGTTTCTAATGGCTGAGTAATATTCCATTGTATACATAGACCACATCTTCTTTATCCATTCATCTTTCGATGGACACCGAGGCTCCTTCCACAGTTTGGCTATTGTGGACATCGCTGCTAGAAACATCGGGGTGCAGGTGTCCCGATGTTTCATTGCATCTGCATCTTTGGGGTAAATCCCCAACAGTGCAATTGCTGGGTCGTAGGGCAGGTCTATTTTTAACTCTTTGAGGAACCTCCACACAGTTTTCCAGAGTGGCTGCACCAGTTCACATTCCCAGCAACAGTGTAAGAGGGTTCCCTTTTCTCCGCATCCTCTCCAACATTTGTGGTTTCCTGCCTTGTTAATTTTCCCCATCCTCACTGGTGTGAGGTGGTATCTCATTGTGGTTTTGATTTGTATTTCCCTGATGGCAAGTGATGCAGAGCATTTTCTCATGTGCATGTTGGCCATGTCCATGTCTTCCTCTGTGAGATTTCTCTTCATGTCTTTTGCCCATTTCATGATTGGATTGTTTGTTTCTTTGGTGTTGAGGTTTTTTTTTTAAATTTTTTAAAATTTATTTATGATAGTCACAGAGAGAGAGAGAGAGAGGCAGAGACACAGGCAGAGGGAGAAGCGGGCTCCATGCACCGGGAGCCCGACATGGGATTCGATCCCGGGTCTCCAGGATCGTGCCCTGGGCTAAAGGCAGGCGCTAAACCGCTGCGCCACCCAGGGATCCCTTTGGTGTTGAGTTTAATAAGTTCTTTATAGATCTTGGAAACTAGCCCTTTATCTGATACGTCATTTGCAAATATCTTCTCCCATTCTGTAGGTTGTCTTTGAGTTTTGTTGACTGTATCCTTTGCTGTGCAAAAGCCTCTTATCTTGATGAAGTCCCAATAGTTCATTTTTGCTTTTGTTTCTTTTGCCTTCGTGGATGTATCTTGCAAGAAGTTACTGTGGCTGAGTTCAAAAAGGGTGTTGCCTGTGTTCTCCTCTAGGATTTTGATGGAATCTTGTCTTACATTTAGATCTTTCATCCATTTTGAGTTTATCTTTGTGTATGGTGCAGGAGAGTGGTCCAGTTTCATTCTTCTGCATGTGGATGTCCAATTTTCCCAACACCATTTATTGAAGAGACTGTCTTTCTTCCAGTGGATAGTCTTTCCTCCTTTATCAAATATTAGTTGACCATAAAGTTCAGGGTCCACTTCTGGGTTCTCTATTCTGTTCCATTGATCTATGTGTCTGTTTTTGTGCCAGTACCACACTGTCTTGATGACCACAGCTTTGTAGTACAACCTGAAATCTGGCATTGTGATGCCCCCAGATACGGTTTTCTTTTTTAAAATTCCCCTGGCTATTCTGGGTCTTTTCTGATTCCACACAAATCTTAAAATAATTTGTTCTAACTCTCTGAAGAAAGTCCATGGTATTTTGCATTTATCAAAGATTTAAATGGGAAACTGAGCTGGCCCTTGCAGCTCATGCTTAGGGATTCCATGCTGTGACTCCCGGCCCTTGGGTTTCTCCGTGTGTCCATTCTCTGAGTGTGACAGGACCTGGTGGACAGCAGGGCATAGTTGGGAGGCACAGCCCAGACCCAGACCTGTGCCCTCGGTTGGGGGACAACCATGGAGGGAGGACTCTGGGTGGAGGGCCACCCTCTCAGAAGATCACACTAAGGTCAGCCATTCTTTCCGGGGTAAGAGATAACCAGAATTTGTAAATGGCACACCACAGTGAGTTTCCTGCTCAGTAGGCAGGGGATCGCCCACTCCATGCGGTTACTTAGGGATCCTGCATGGGAGGAGGAGGGCAGAAGGCGGTTTGCTGCCTCCACACGTTTCACCAGAACGGTCACGTGGCCCCACCTAACTGGGAGGGTGGCAAGTGCTGTGTGGGGCTGGGTGGAGTGTCTCGTGGCACCACTGCCCCAGCACACAGGCAGGCCGTGGGGACTGAGGATGTCTGGTGAGGGCTCCCCGAGGTCCTGGGCTGGCACCTGGGGGCTTGGAGGGGTGTTCAGGGAAGGGGCTCTATGAGATTCTCAACAGGTGCCTTAGAACTCACTCTGCCTGGGGTCTGGTTAGTGGGACGAGGGCTCTGGTGGTGACCAGGATTCAAATTAAGGCAGGCTGCCAGTAAGCAGACCTCAAGAGGCCCAGGAAGCCACTCGCTGCAGCATGGCTGTGTGCACAAGCGGTTAGGCGAGCGGCCAGCCCTTGGGTGCTGCTTCCGTCACTGTGGCCTAGAATGCTCCACCAAGGCAGGGGAGTGGCAAACAGCACACACCCTACGACAGGCTTGCCTGCGTGTCACATGACCTGTGCAGCTGACATTGTGTCTTTTCCTCATCTTTGAAACGGGGTGATCATAGTACTCTACACACTGAGGAAGCAGAAATGGGGAGAAGTAGCAGCCAGGGAAGAGCCCAGGTGGGAGACCAGGCTGTTCTCAAACTCCTATTTTACCTGCCACTGACCTCGGCACTGCTTCGAGGCTGAGCTCATGTGTCACCTGACCACTGTCTTCAACTCAGTTTCGCTCCTACCCAAGGATGCCGGCCCTGTGTTTGTGGGGCTGTTTGGCCCTCAGCACCTGCTGCATGGAAGGGCCAGTTTGGGTCAAAACAAGTGGGAGTTTGTTCAAGGAGCACCCACTAGAGCCCTTGCTCCACCCCAGGTTTTGTGCTAGGTGTGCAGGGAAAATGTGTCAGTTAGCCATCACTGTGTAACAAACCTCCCCAAACCTTATTTAAAATGATAAACTTTTTATTTGCTCCCAACCCCATGGGTCAGCAGCTTGGACTAGGCTCAGCTGTGTGGTTCTTCTGCTGGTCTCACCGGAAGTCATTCTAGAGGCTGCTTTGCCAACACATCAGCTGGGGCTAGGTGGCCTGCAATGGTCTCTCTGTCCTGTCTGGGCATTGGTGCCAGTGGACAGGACAGATCACAGTCGTGGTCTCTTATTCTCAAGGAAGCTAACCTGGCTTCTTTGCCTAGTGGTCTGGGGACAGGAAGAAACGGCAGGGCTCACTGCATGTGCACATTTCAAGACTCTGTTTGAGTCCCATTTGCTAACATCCGAGAAGCCAAAGCACACCACAGCCAAGTGCAGCTTCAGGGTCAGAGAAACAGCTGTCATTGCTCACTGGGTGGAGCTCCAAAGTCACGTTGCGAAGGGCTGTGTGCATGCAGATGGAAGGGACAGCTGCTCCAGATAAAAATATGAGTGGAATAAGGCTCTGTCCTCACAGGGACTCACAGCCTCGTGGGTCCTACATGTCAACCCAGTGACAACACAGGGTGATACATATTGGGTGGAAGGAAGCACAGGAGGCCATCAGAGCTGAGAAAAGGGAGGAAGGAAGTTCTTTGACCTATTCATTGATCCATTTATCCATCCTCCAGTATTTATTGAGTGCCAGCTGTGTGCCAGGCCCTGTGCTAGGTGCTGGGGATGCCACAGTGGAAACAGACCTAGTGCCCTGTGCTCACAGGACTTCCCAGGATAGGGCCTGACCAGGCAAAGAAATGTGCTTAGGGCATCATGGACAGAGGGACCAGAATGCACAAAAGCATGTCCTTGTGATGATGCCAAGTCCGTGGTTGTGGGGCAGACCCTCAGGGTGTGCCCTGGGTGCCAGTCCAGGGGCCGTGGTGAGCAAGCCAGCATGGGTCTGCAGGGCCGATTCGGCCCCTCTGTGGTGGCTCCTGTCAAGGATGCTCATGGCATGAACTCTGTGCGCTCTTGGGGAGCATGAGCCATGGGGAAGGGATGCCCCACAAACCTGCCAGCTCTTGTTTTGGGGTGTAAAGGTTTAGAGGGACGATGGAGTCTTTCTAGCCACATCCCTTTCTCTGACCTTTGCACTGAGAGCTCTGCATTGCTTTTTGGTCGCTGACACTGCCTGTGCTCTTTGGCTGTCTGTTTGCTTCAAGGACTGTGAACATACTTAGTGCTTTCTCTTAGGATTCCAAGTGGGTGGAAGAGAAGCAGCTGCTCATCAGAACAAACCAGGACTTGCTGGAAAAGGTATGTGGGCAGAGATCCAGTCACCGCCCCTCAGAGCATCACCGAGCCCAGACTGTCGGGGACCTCTGAGGTCCACAGAGCTGTGCAGGGTCTGCCGCAGTGCCTCTGGGGCAGCCCTCCAGGTCCTGAACAACTCTCAGAGGAGAGACCTGTCCCTCACCTTGAGTCAGAGCCCGATTCCTCAGGCTTCCCAGCCATTGGTCCCAATGCTGTCCTCTGGGGGGAGGCCTCAGAGCTGGTGTAGACCAAAAAGCTGGGCAGGCCCTCCGGCTGTCAGAGTCTCGTTTGTGGACCGGAGGCCATGGCGATGGCAAAGCTGAGCCTGTCTTCCTTCTGTGGTCATGGAACTTTCCAGACTCTTCTTGAGAGAGAGCATGGGGAGGAGATTAAATGCTTTGGAACCAGACCGTAGCTTTATTTTTTTCTTATTTGTGTACAATTCGGACTTGTTTTGTTTTACTAAATTTACTGAGTTGAGCAGCCATTACTACAGCACAATTTTTTAGAACATTTTCAGGCTCCCGTTAAAGGTCCCTTCTGTCCCTCCCTGTCTCCCACCCCTCAGCCCCTGGCAATTGCTGTTGTGCATTTTGTCCATATAGGTTTGCTTTTTCTGGAACCTTCCATACTAGTGGAACCAGACAGACCTAGGTTGGGCTTTAGTCTTTGAGCATCCTAGAATGCCTGCCCTGGATGAACCAGGCCTTGCACTCTTGGGAGGGGGTCTTAGTCCAGCCCCAGCCCTATCACTGGCCAGCTGTGTGGCCGCTCACTGCCCTGTGTCTCCCTATAGCATTTGGAGCACTGAGACAGGACCTGACACTGCCCCACAGGCTGGGCTTGTGCCTTGGGAGGCACTTCATACCCTTGGTCTGGCTCACTAAATTCCAAGAGCCCTGGGGAAAACAGGCTGTTTCTAAATGTCCCCTGGGGTGCAGCCCCCATCAGTGGAGAACCCCCTGTGGTTCTCCAGGCAGGAGGAGGGAGAGGCAAAGGCAGCTGTGCCGCCTGGAAGCCCTCGATAAGGTGGCATGCCTTCTCTTGGACCCGGCTGCAGCCAGGGGAGTGGGGGCAGCTTTATGCTCCTTGGACAGAAACTGAGGCACAGAGCCATTAGGGTGCTTTTCCAGGGTCTCGTGGCGGGTGCCGGATTGGGCAGCCCACCTTCCCAGATGGACTTGTACCTTCAGGAGAGCTGCTTCCACTCAGCCTTCTCCTGAGCCCTCCGGCAGCATGACAGCAGCGTGTGCCTTCCTGCCATGGTTTGTCCCACTCTGTCTGGGAGGGCTCGCCCTGGGGGCCTGGAGAGCATGCAATGCAAAAAGAACCCCGCAGGCTTTGGAATCAGAAGCTCTCATGATGCACCCCTGCCTCCCTCACACTTGACCTTAGGAAGGGACTCCATGGCTCTGTGCCTCAGTTTCCCCATCAGACATTTATTCAGCAAGTCTCTGAGGCGCCCCTCTTCCAGGCCAGGCTCTGGGGCTGCAGGGACAGAATGGGCACCGCCCCCCCCACCCCCGCCTCCACCCCAGCCCGGGCCCCGGTGCACTGAGTAGGCCGCGTCTCCCACGGTGCCCATGGAGACGGTGGTCCTCCCGCCTGCTAACCCCCAGGTGCATCTGCTCTAGATTTACAGACTGGAAATGGAAGAGAGCCAGCTGAAGAATGAAATGCAAGATGCGAAGGACCAGAACGAGCTGCTAGAGTTCCGAGTGCTGGAGCTCGAAGTAAGAGACTCTATCTGTTGTGCGCTCTCAAACGGAGCAGACCTTCTCTTTGAACCCAAACTGAAATTCATGTAAAGCTCCCAGATGTCCTCCAGCATGTGTAAAGGGACGTGGTAGAGTTGTTTTTTCTTTTTTTTCTTTCCTTTCCCCCTCCCTCCGCCCTCCTTTTTTTTTTTTTTTTAAATCTGTATGTTCAGAATAATTTCACTGCCTTAATATGTTCTGGAGAGAATGCTCACCGAAGTCTTTGGACATGTACCAGAGCTAATCTATTTATTGCCTACGGCTTGTTTTGCACTTAATAAAATAATTTGTTTTTGCAATATTTTGCCTTTTTTATTTGTGTTTCATTTCCATAACTACTTCTTTCCTGCATGCATAGTCACCTGGTATGCATTCTGCAAACCCGGACAGAAGCACTGTTGCAATTAATAACACACCTTTTTAAGTGACCTTGCATGCAAGGAATCTCTCCTTTTGAAAGAGCAGGGTCCCACCTGGCCCACAGCCGACTCTGTAGTGTGTTTACTGCTAGGTGGGCCCATTTTCTGTTTGCCCAGATAAACACAGGTAAGTAAGGAAGCAGGGGGACGGGAGCTATTTGCATAGGTGTCTGAGAAAACCCGTACGGTCGCTCCAGCTCCCTGTCCAGCGAATGCAGGCCTGGGTGTCACAGCAGGGTTGCGCTGAAAACTTGCTATTTGTAACTCGACCTGCAACTCAAAACCGCTCTTTAGCCCAGAGGGAGACCGAACGGTGTTCGCGGGTAGCAATCACGTTCCACACCTTTGGTGACATTCCCAGTACAGAGCTGGATCCAGCGTTACGAGTAGTGGTGGTTTTCCTGCTTCCCACTGAGACCTTGCCTCGGGTGTGTTACTGCCTTGCGTTGCTACCACGTTACTTCATACTCTTTTTGTTTGTTTGTTGCCATTTAAAAACCATCCACATTTGAAACATCAGCTACGTTTGTGACCCGTTTCTCTGAGCACCTGTCACGGCCCCGCTGTCCCTCTGCTGAAGCCTTTGCATGCACGGATCCCGCAGGAAAAAGCAAGCACCCTTGCAACACCAGTGTCCCTCTGGGTCTGTTTCCTCCTCCTGGCTTCCGTTATTCTTATTTACACTAGAACTTACCATCCTGTCCTTTGTTGTGTTGGCATGGCCTATGGCCTGAATGTCTCCAAACCAAGTATTACCCTGCTACTCAACTCTTGCTTGGGCGCGAACGGGCTCTTCCGTTCACGCAGCAGGAGTCGGAAGCCAAGCGAGGTCACTGTGCCCACCTGGGCCAGCGAGGAAGCCTTTCACAGGACTTTGTCACGTGTCTTTCTCATGAGATTTCCATGAGTATTGCTCAGTGTGCTAGAGTTTTCTTTGTCTCCACCATCTTTCAGAGCCATGAGAAACCAATTTTCTGACTTTTGTTCGTACCAAATATGAGCTTTCCATTGTCACCTTTTCTATGAAGACTCCATCTAAGGATTGTAGGTAGAAAGGCATCCACGGAAGGAAGCCACGGTGAATTTTGGTCTTTTTGGCTAATAAGAGGAATAAACTATTCCCCCTGAGTAGCTTCAAACCAGGTTAGCCAGGTGGGGCTTTGGGGGAGTTAACTGAGTGACTGGCTCCCCTTCCTCTCTCTGTTAGCCTTATCAAGAGCTAGGTCCCACCATCCAAGCTAGTGCTCATTTGGTTACATTTCTTAGTGGAGTGACTAAAGAGACCCATGGAAGCTGTCACTAGGTTTTGCAGGAATGGTCCAAAGCATGCTTACTTGTCTTACTGTCATTTTGAGAAAATAAAAGCAATTTGATCTGAAGGTATAATGTGGAAAGCTCTTCTCTGCTGGCCTTGCCATAAAGCTAGCCTGTCTGTCGCTCAAGTTTTAAAGGCAGATCTATGTAATATATCCCTATAATTCACTGGGCTTCTCCTGTCCTTTTTTTTCCTTTTTTTAAACGTGTCGCTTTATGTATGATTAATAAGCACCTCTTCTGGGAAAATTCTTGCTTTTTCCTTCCTCAGGAGTGGAAATCTGACTATCAGCCTCAGGAAGGGATAGAATGATCACTGATGTATTCGTACGTTTCAAAAAAAAATTGTTAACAAAGTCAGCAGATTCTATTGAAAAAAAAAAAGACAAAGTGGATCCAGGGTTTGTGTCCTGGTCCTGCCGCCCAGTAGTGAGGGACCAGGACGGACCCCCCTCGAGCCTCCCTGTCTACGAAATGAAAGCGATAATGCCTATGTCGGATTGTGTAAGGATTCAATGAGAGAGTGATGTGCCACACGGGACACATGGTAGCTGGTACCTGTGTTGTCTGTTGAGATTTCACGCGCTTGTTCTAATGGAGAACTGAATGATGATCTGTGGTTCCGTGGGCTTCCATCTCGCAGCAGGTGAACACCAGACACCTTTTTAACCATTTCTTCCTAGCTGAGTAGGTAAGAAGTAGACACATTTCTACAGGAGATCCAGTGTGTGGCAGAGGCCGGGACCACGGCGTGGGCCTTCGCAGACCAGGAGATGGGAGTCTGAATTGTGCGCCTTTTAGTAACAACTTTGCCAACTGGAATGCCTTGGTTTTTGCTGCGTAACGTGGGAAAAAATGGCAAGTGGTAAATAATCCAATAAAGTTCTGTTTTTAAACCAAATCTTTTCTCCAGGAGAGAGAGCGGAGGTCGCCAGCATTTAACCTCCAAATCACCACCTTCCCCGAGAACAACAGCAGCGCTCTCCAACTGTTCTGTCACCAGGAAGGAGTGAAGGTAGCGTGCTTGGGGGGTGCTTCCACTTAACCCACCGCCAGGGGCCCACTCCAATGCCAGGCTCGGCCTTTAGTAAAGGGGGATTGTGCCTTTGTGCCAGACATAGAACCGATGGTCAGGAGACAGCCCAACCCACCCACCCCCACCATATTTTGAAAGCCAGAGTTCATTTTTCAGAGGGTCACCAAATGTCACTCCATTTGTGCCCGTGCTAAAAGGGCAGAGCCGTGGGACGCAGCTCTGAGGGCGCACCCCAGCTCAGCCACTTCCCAGCTCCGGGCTGTGAGCTCTCGGAGCCGCGGTCTCACGCGTGTGAGGTCTGAATGGCAGCACCCACCCCGAGACGTGACCTGGCGTGACATGGGGGTGACATCAGAACCGCAATGAGCACAGCAGCCTGGCGCAGTGAGTGAGGGGGTGGGAGACGCGGCTGTGGGCTGGGGTCCTCCTGACCCCGCAAGTCCTCGGGCCTTTCTGGAAAGCTCGGCGGATGAGTGGCAGTCACTGCCTTCTCTCCCTCGACCCCCGAAGGAGCTGCCAGGAGTGCTTGGCCCCCGCGGTGCGGGGCGAGAGGGACGGACGAGGCCGCGGCGCTTAGAGACCGGTCTGCACGGGCTTGGCAGCTCCCGCAAAATGAACGTTGGCAATCTTTTCCAGGATGTGAATGTTTCTGAACTTATGAAGAAGCTAGATATCCTTGGCGATAACGGGGTAACTATGCCGGCCGGCTTCTGCTCGCGCTCTTGTCTCCACCTGGGTGTGCTGTGTGTGCCTTTCCTTCCCTTTTGGTTTGGTTTCTTCCTAACTGAAGAGATCTGACATATGCAGTGTAAGGCTTCTGTGTGGCCGTGCCCCCTGCGGGGCTGGGCGGGCCACGCTGTCACGGGGTGGTGGTGGGGGGTTCGCGCTGCCATGTGTGGATCACACAGTCACGAGTGGCTCGCGCTGTCACGGGTGGATCACGCTGTCACTGGTGGATGGTGCTGTCACAGGCGGGTGGCGCTGTCAGGGGCAGGGGTGGGTCACGCTGGCACAGGGGGGTCGCGGTGTCTCGGGGCGGGATGGGAGGGGGGGTCTTCCAGACTTAGCTTCTGGATTTAGCTCCTCCCTTGCTCCTGCAAGGGCGCACAAACAAGCACCCAGAGAGAGACCGGGATCCCTCAAGATTCCCGACATCAGATCGTGGTCTTTTTGCCCTCATTTAAAGATTGGCTCAGACTGGCCCTTCTCTCCAAAAGGCCTGGCCCCAGGTAGGACACGGCTGCGTTTCAAGGCCAGCGCCTTCAGAGAGTGGAGGCCGGGCCCGGGGTCGCCTCCCCGCCGGGCATCAGAGCCGGTCAGCGCAGCCTGCGCGTGGATGTGGGGTCCAGTGTAAAACGCCCTTCCCCCATTTTTGTGTTGTAGAATTTGAGAAACGAAGAACAGGTTGCAATAATCCAGGCTGGAACTGTGCTTGCCCTGTGTGAAAAGGTAGAGAGCCCCGCGGCACTGCTGTCCGTGCACCGTGTGCGAGCTTCCCGGCGCCCCGCAGGAACCTGCACGCGGGTGTCTCTCTTGGCTCCGGGGCCTGGCCCCTCATCCGTGTCTGCATGTGCACGCGCATGCTCTTCCTTTCCCGCCCGGAGCGCACCTGCTTACCCTGGAGAGCTTAGCTCCCGAGCAAAGGAAAGCCCCGTCCAGGAAAGCATCTGCCTCGCTGGGGTGCATTTCCTACCAGGTTTTCTATTTTTTAGACTTAGTTGAAATGGTACCTGGCTTCCAATTTTTCACCCTGCCTCCTAGGCTCCCCCCCCCCCCCCCATCCTTCTACCCTGCGGTTAAACCGTAAGCTAATTAGTCCTCAGCTATTAGATATTTAGGTCCTTTCCATCCCCACCCCCACCCCCATTTATCCTTACGCAGAGGTGAATGTCTTTACCGTAGATTCCTGCTTGTCTTTGAAAACAGTTCTTCAGGATAAATTCTAGGTGTGGAATCACTGGGCCAACTGGTAGGGAGGCTTCTCAGAGATTGAATGTTGTCAAAATTCGAGAAAAGCGGTACCAGTTCCTCTGGTACCAATACCACCTGAGTGTGACCACATTGCTGGTTCCACGTTCACCCCGGCATGTCACCACTAAAGACCCCTGCCAGTTCCATAGGCTAAAATTACATGATGGTCATGTTTCCTTTTGCATTGATTTGAGTGCTAGTGATATTGGGGTCTTATTGTGTATTATCTGTTTTCTTCCTTCTTTGTGAATTGTAATTACATTTCTTTTGACGATTTCCATTTGGTTTGTTTGTTCTTCGTCCGTTCATTAATTCATTAATTCATTCGTATATTCATACATTTATTCAATACGTGTTTGTCATGAGTACGGTGTTTCTTCCTGACTTCTCTGTGTGCTTTACATATAAAAAGCTTAATAGCTTTTTGTTGTGCTTGTTAAAAATACATTCCTGGTTTGTTTACCTTTTCCTTTTGTTTAGGATATTTTAGGTACACATAAATTTTATGCGGTCCCATCTGGAGAGCTTTTCCTTTCAAAGCACAGGAGTTAAACTTTAAAATACTAGTTTAGTTCCAATGAAGTCTTTAGTGATCATAATCAAGATTCTTTCCAGAATTTTTGGAAGGATGTTGAAAATAGAAAGAGTTTTCTTCCCTGGACTACTGTCCTTCCTCCCTAGTCATGCGAAGGATACTAGGTTTTGGGAACAGACTTAGGCAAAGCCTTGCCCGAGGTCACACAGGAGGTAAGTTACTTCCCAAGTCACTTCACCTGGCTGAGCCTACGTCCCCAGGTGGACAGGGGGTGATGCTGACTCACACTGGCTGGCTGCTGGCCCATTAGCGGCAGGTGACTGCACAGCATTAGGCACATGGTTCACATTCAGTAAACCTCCCTCTCACCAACGTATCCAAACGTGACGGCCTAGCCTCCGCTAGCAGTGCTCTGGGGAGTGTTACATCAAGTCCCTAGTAAACACTCATGACTCAGTTTAGCACTGAGCATTCCCTGGAGGATATGGTGATGTCAGGCCCAGCAATTCCTTCTTCATCCCCTGGGAGGCCCCTCCTGGGTGGACTCCTGGCCCACCACTTGCCAACTGCAGGGGCCTTCGCAGATTGGTCTCTGGATCACTCAGAGCCACGAAACTGAGTCTACAGACCTTGCAGGGCTAGAGTTGGGACTCCAGGACATGGCATTTTTAAGCAGAACCAAATATTGCTACTAAGTATCCAGGGCAAAGGGGTTTAGCCAACAATGGAAGATGGTGAATCAAGAGCAGGAATCATCTGTGACTTGAGTGGCTGGTTTGGGGTGGGGTTGGGCAGCAGGCCTGGGGGCCTCCCTCTCTTCAACCCCCAATGTATGGGAGTTTGTTCTTCGGGAGGCCATACACTGTAGGGAGTTCACAGCCTTGCTGAGAGTAGCCCCCACTTCCTTCTCCCACCCAGACCCTCCCTGATACATTCTGCTCCACAGCCTGGCAAATAGTGGGTGTCCAGACCTGCAGCCTCAGGTCCCCCACCTCAGATCTGTTCCTTTTCCTCTCAGCAACTGTGCGAGATTAGCGATGCAACCCCTTTGAGTCCCTGTGTGGCCCACAGCAACTGTCTTCTTTGACCCATCACCCCACCCCCAGCTTCACCAGCCAACTGGGTGCAGATGAGAGGGGCCCACTCCCCAGCTGGGACAGTCCTTGAGCACTGGCTCACACCAGAATTTTCCCATTTTCTCAAATTGGGTCTAGGAGATGCCAGCCCTGCCACAGGTTTGTGTCTAAAGATCTTGTAGGTTTGGGAGTGCTAGATGTCCCCCTACAGGGAATGTTGGTGCTGAGAGTGGCCCCAAGAGGAAAGGTGGGACCAGCTGCAGGGCCAGCTGAGAGCCCTGACAGGACCCCCTCCCCAGCCAAAATAGACTGCCCAGTTTGCCTGGTCCTAGGGTTCCTGGGATGTGGAGATATCAGCGCTGGAATGGGGACAGTCTTGAGCAAGCATGCATGAGTTGGAGCTCTTGAGCTGACGGTGGGATTGGAGCCCCACCCCCCACGCACACACCAAATGCATGATTTTTTTTTAAAGATTTTATTTATTTATTCATGAGAGACACAGAAAGAGAGGCAGAGACACAGGCAGAGGGAGAAGCGGGCTCCCTCTGGGGACCCTGATGCAGGACTCAATCCAGGACTCCAAGATTACAACTTGTGCCGAAGGCAGGCGCCCAATCACTGAGCCACCCAGGCATCCACCAAATGCATGTTGTTTTAAAAATTGTCACTCAGTGTCAGTATCTGACTAAACTGAGGTATTATTTGGAGGCACAGTGCTGTTTTTGTAGCATATACGTGAGGTGCAACTCTAATTAGGAGTGTCACACAGTGCTCCTGGATGACTTTGCCAGGGCACCTTACTCTGGGGGCTTATCTTGCTCCTATCCTTGCCTGGGGAGCCCCATTCCCTCTTGATGGTTAGCAGAGTCCAAGGTCAGAGCCACATCTGTCCTTACCCTATGTCCTCTGCCCACAGCACATGCCCAGCAAAGGAACTTGAACCTAGGACATCTGAGGGTTTACAGGTGGTCATGAATCACACTGCTTTTTTTTTTTTAATTTTATTTATTTATTTTTAGAGATGTAGAGAGAGAAGTGATGGGAGGGGCAGAGGGATAGGGAGAGAGAGGATCCCAAGAATCCCAAGGTTCCACCCCTAGTGCAGATCCCAACATGGGGCCCAATCCCACAACCCTGAGATCATGACCTGAGCTGAAATCAAGAGTCCGATGCCTAACCAACTGAGCCAGCCAGGAGCCCGAGTCACACTTCTTTATGAAGCTCCTTCAAGTTCAAAACTAGTTGAGAAATAGTAAAAACCAATCAGACAGATGGAAGATTTTTTTTTTTTAAATTGTGTTCTCACTGGTTGCAATGGGTGAGTGAATTCAGCGTAGGCCTGTGGCCACAGTCAAGCTTTCCAATAGTTGGCCTGGGATTAAGGTCTCAGGACTGTCTCCAAGGGAGAGTTGGGTCTTAGAGGAGAGAGCCCTCAGCTCTGGGGCCCTGCACCTGTGGGCAAAGAGTTGGCTTCCTACAGAATGTCCTCTCTGTACCCCTGTAGGCTGTCTCACTTCTCCCCAGAGGGCTTGGGGGGACAGGTGTCCCCACACCTCTCCCTCCTGGAGGATGGTGCAAACCATTTGTATTTGGGTGCTTACTCTCTGGGCGTGGCCCGGGGTCTACCTGGTGGACTCTCCTCCATACAAAATTCATGACGTCACAAGCGCAGGATGCTCATGGCCAGTGTTTTCTGCCCTCATTTTACTCTTTCAATTGCCAAGAAGCACTTGTCAATTTTTTTCTTTCTATGCATAAGATGCATGTCAATCTTTTTTTTTTTAACAGTAAGAAGAAAATGGACACCATATTCTAAACCTATTCTAAGAGCAGCTTGTTGTAATGATTCAAAACTGAGTTTTGATTTCTTTTCCACTTAAGTTTTAATCATTTTAGGACTGCTTGTCTTAGGATATTAAAAATGAAACATTTTTCATTTCCCGCCAAAAATATGCTTATCTATTTGTAAGGCATTGTGCATCCTCAACAACATCTAGCAAAATGCTCTATTTTGGGCACATGCTTCTGCTGCTGGCTCAGGGGGTCCACTCTTGGAGCCAAGCTCACTCTGATGTTGGGGGAAGCCGTGTGATCACAGCTTTATCTAGTCTCGTTCCCTCCATGGAACCAGCATCCACCCCGTCCCTCCCGCCAGACCTCCACACTCTTATGTTCTGCCCTCATTCAGCAAACGTTTGCTGGGCACATGCTTCATTCCAGGCCCGTGCTGGGTAAGGAGGTGTAACAACATGTCAGATATGGTCCCTGCCTTCGGGCTTCTGTGGGAGGGAAACAGACAACAGTAATTGGTCAGGTGAGTGCTTGTGAGAGCCATTGGTAGGATGCTGGAGGGATGCTGAGGGCACCTGACCCCACGGACACTCAGGAAGCAGGGCGGGCTTCTTGGAGGAGGCGACAGCCAACTCAGGCCTGAAGGCTGAATAGCTGTTAGCTCAGAGAAGGCCTGGGGCCGAGGCCAGCGGTGGGAGAGGTAGTGGCATTCCAGGTAGGGACAGTAGCATGTGCAGAGGCCCTGAGGCGAAGCTGGCTTGGCTGGGGTCCAGCAGTGTCAGGAGTGATGGGGTGTCCCTGAGGGCTTTCAGCACAATTGGGGTTTTGAGAGGACCTGTGCTTGAAAGCAGAGAGGGCTTTTGTCCAGACAGCAGTGTGGAGGGGTGGTGGCCGTGGTGTGCAGCAGGTGGGTGTTTGAAGCAGGAGCAGGTGGGACCAACGTGTGGAAGGGAGAAGGGAAAGGGGAGGGGATGGAGAAATCAAGGCTGCTCCCTGCGTCCTGGTTTGGGTGAAAGTGGCCTCTTCCCCATCAGAGGGACCAGGGAGGCTCGGGAGGCATCAAGGGAGACGTGGGGGCTGTCTGGGCTGCAGGGAGATACTGCAGAGAGCTGAGGGAGCACAGAGGCACGCAGAACCCATGGGGCGGGGGAGGAGCGAGGGGGGAAGCCAAGGGCAGGGCTGCAAGGGGAGGGGGAGCCTCAGGCAGGGGAGGAGAAGAAAAGCCAGGAGGATCATGGGGCTGCTAAGCGGGGCTGGGAGGCTAGGAAAGGGGGGCGCAGTCCCCAGGCTGGAGGCAAGGAGGCTGTGTACTGTGCTGAATGCACACATTCACACACACTGTCAAGCATGGACACACCCCTGCCCTCGGACACCCCCTCCAACCCCCTCACAGGTCCACCCACCAGCCCATCTCTTGGGTGGGCTCCTCATAAAGACACACCTACATACCTCCGTCCTGAGAAACAGCTGCCCGCCTCCTGCTCACCACCAGCCCAGACCCAGGAAGAGGCAGACTGTCCCTGTCACCTGCCCTTGGCGGATGCTCGCTGGCCTACTTCAGCACCCTCGTGCCCTGGGACTCAGCACACCCCTCACTCCACAGTGCACCTGGCCGATCGGGGGTGCCACTGCAGGGGTTGCAGTTTTGCAGGCTGGGTTAGAAATCCCCATGGCCCACCTGTGTGACCTTGGACAAGTGATTTAACTAGGCATCCATGTCTTCACCTATAAAACGGGTGATGCTGCTTATGCCATGGGGCGGGAGTGAAGGGCTGGATGAGGTCCCCAGCATGAAGCCACCATCACAGCACTCAGCAGTAGACCTCAGTGACACTCAGCCACCCAGCCGCAGAGCCCCCAGATGCACCCAGGGGCCCACTGTGTGCTGAGTCAGGCTCCCACGGCATGCACACCAACTCCCTCCTGGACACTCAGATGCAATGGGACACACATACTGACACTCATGCACAGGTACACGCACGCACACACGCACACATGCATGTATATCCAAGACCTGATTGATCCCTGAGCAAACATCTGTCAAAGCTGAACACGTGTACAGACAATGGCCCTGTTTCATGGCCCTGAAGGCCATGCTGAGATGGGCCGGGGAGGCCAGGAGCCTCGTTGAGGAGGAGGCCCCTGTGCACTCAGCTTTGGTGGGAGGCCCCCGGCCGGCATGGGTTCTCATGCCCTGGCCCTCTGTCCCTGCTGTTTTCCAGTGGCTGAAGCAAATAGAGGGAACTGAGGCGGCCCTGACTCAGAAGATGCTGGACCTGGAGAGGGAAAAGGTAAAAGACAGCCCTCTGGGAGGCAGGAGGGTGGAAAGGGTGCACTTTCCTTCCCAGGGGGGTCTTGCATGTATTATTTTTTTTAAGATTTTATTTTTTTATTTATTTGAGAGAGAGAGAGAGAGAGAGAGAGAGAGAATGAGCAGGGGGAGGGGCAGAGGGAGAGGGAGAGAGAGAGAATCTCAAGCAGACTCCACGCCCAGCACACTTGATCTCCCGACTCTGAGATCATGACCTGAGCCAAAATCAAGGGTCGGATGCTCAGCCAACTGAGCCACCCAGGTGCCTTCTTGCGTGTACTGTTGTATGCATTTATTTGCTTGCATTTTGAAATTTTGCTTTTTCTGTAATGACTGTTCCAGGTAATTGTCATCCATTCACTTACTCTAACACTCACTCACTCATTCACTTAATATGTATTTTTGGAACCTCTGTTATCCCAGTGCCATGCCAGGGTTACTGGTCTGGTGATGAATATGCAGGCTCCCTGCCTTGAGGAGCTATACCTGCCCACAAGGCTGTGGGAATGTGTGCTCATGAGCCAACAGCCCCATGTAGCCTGAGGACGTTAGAGTAACATGTGGGCAATGCTGAGGCACTTGGCCCAGTGGCTCCAGAGACACCCAGATGGTCCTCCCAGCTTTGCTGGCCTCCTTAATGGCCATGAGAGTTTGGGAAGATACATTGGCCCTTCATTTCCTCATTGCTAAGTGGGGGATTCCAAGTTCCACCTGCTGGGCTGTAGGGATGAGTGAGTGAATGAGTAAGTGAGTAAGTGAGTAAGCAAATGGATGAGAGATGTGAGATGCACAATTTTGCACAGTGCTTGGTGCGTCCAGGTACCTGATAAATGGCGGCGGTGGTGGTTATTCACCAGGGGGCTATGGCATAGAGGGGGTCTCTTTCACCCAGCCTGAGGATGTCAGAGAGGGTTTCCCAGAAGAAATCGTTCTTGAGTCTTCAAAGACCAATTCAAGTTTTGCAAATAGAAGTGGGAGGTGAAAACAGAAGGGAGAAGGAATCGCTTACAGCCTGGAAGCATGAGGGTGTGAGAGAGCCCTGGCTTGGAATCTAGTCCCTCCTCTGCCACCAGGACACTGTGGCATCTAGGGCAAGGCACTGATCTTCTCCGGTCCTGTTTCCTCATCTGTGAAGCCAAGGGCCTGCAGTAGATGAGCTCCTGCCTTGGGATCCTTCCAATCAGTAATAGAGATTTGTATTCTGGATGGACCATGCTTGCAGGGACTGGAGGAGTGACCGGGCGTGGGAAGGAGGCACACAGCAGTGAGACTAGTCAAGAGGTGGGGGATGCCGTCCATGTGAGGAGGAAGAGCCACATCTGAGAACTCTTGAGATGGGTCTTCAGGGCCCATCAGGATGAGACAAGAGGAACTGAAAAGGATTCCTGCTTGGGCACTGGGTTGGAGGGGTGTCGCTTTGGTGCAGTCAGGCACCCAGGAGGAAGGGAAGCCAAGAGGAGGTGGGACAGGCTTGATCATGTCTCCCTGGGTCTGCAAGTCTCCTGCAGGAAGACTCATGCGAGGGGCGGGGAGGACAGACCATCACTTCCTTCCCACTTGAGCACCTGGTGGGTCCTCAGCTTGGTGGGACTGTCACTCTCTGGCAGAGGTGAGTAGGTGGGCTCTGAAGAGCCTCGCTGGGACAGCTTCTCATGCTGATCTTGGTCTTGGGGGGGGGCTCCTCTTTTTCAGGACCTGTTCAGCAGGCAGAAGGGCTACCTGGAGGAGGAGCTGGACTACAGGAAGGAAGCCCTCGACCAGGCTTACCTGGTAGGACCAGAAGTGGGTTGGTCACTTTGGCTTGTTAGACTCGACCTCAGAGGCTATGTTTCCCTTTGGGGCTCATGCCATGTTTATGGGCCCCACTGGTGCCATGTGGGTGCCATCAAAATGCCCTGTCTCTGTTCTGCCCGGAATGACTGTACTTCATTTCAAGGGAAATTGTCACTTTTGTCCAAATCAATCATGATTTTCCAAAAAATCACTTAGCTGTATGGTTTCTTTAGGCATGCTTATTCAACTCTAGTAATTGTTTGAGACAAGTGAGAAGAAGCTGTCTTTCTTAGGTGTTTGTTATACATAAATGCTTGTTTGTGCATAAAACTCCAAAGCAAGTTTTCCTGTGAACAAGAACGAGGGTAAGTCGCCAAGGAACAGGGAGGCAAAACATTGAAAGCAGGGGCCGGTGGTCATCAGAATAAAACTGACTTGTTGTGAGGTCCTATGCCATACTGTGTTTGGGTCAGAAATTTGTCCCGGGCTTCCTGGTGATGAGCTAAAACTGAGATCCCATCCTAGTTCACATGTCATATGACTTTGAGGACTCTCTGGCCACCGAGTGAGACAGGGAGATAATACAGGCCCCACCAGGTGTCCCCCAGCACAGAGAATGGAGAGTTCAGCGTCCCTTCTTGCAGGAAGAAGCAGCACAGTCCACAAAGTCTCTAGCAATTCTTTGTCCTGGTCATCTGTAGTTAAAAATCATTTTATGGAATAGTTTGTACCTAAATCATGCAGAGTCAACAACTGAAAAAAAAGATCGCAAACCCTCGTTTTCCGTGAGCATGTCTGGGAAGACGGAGAGCCAGTAGCCTGGGCACGGGGGCTGGCCCACCTCCCCAAGACCATCGGCATCTGGGTTCTGAGCCCTGGGCCAGAGAAGTAACAGGTCCCGGGAACCGAGCCTCACCGGGACCACACATTTAACCTCCTAGCGCTTCCTTTTGGGCACAAGATGTTCTAATGGTGCAGAGGGCAATTTAAAGATAGAAATGTCTCCTCCTTCTCTGGGAGGATTGCTCACACTCAACTGTTCCCTCACTGGTTTTGCCTTGACTCTATCCTTTTGTGAACACCTTTCTCACACTACGCCTCATCTGTCTCCCTAGCATTTCCCAGAAAGTTATGAGGAACGTGATTTAAGGAGATCCATAGGCATCGAAGGCAATGGGCCAAGTTTGGAAAACTCTGAAGGGTTTCTTGGGCCCTTAATCTGATGAAGGTTGAAGGATGGGCCGGGGCTCTGAGAGGGATGTAAGCAAGTACTTGGCCAAGCTCACTGGGTCGTGGGCTGTCTTTTCAAGGGACATTTGGCAGGACTGGTGATTTTCAACACATTTTGGAAAAGCTTGGTGTCCACCCTTTGCTGTTGGAGTACAGTCTGCAGGAAGGCCCTGGTGGGGAGGGGCCCTCCGAGTCCTGGTTCTGCAGAGGAGGCCCCTGGGAGAGCTGATCGTGCCACCATGTAGAAACTGCATTCCTTCCAAAGCCTCAGGGGGGTTGGAGGCCCGAGGTGTGATTGCATTCTGATGCCGTGCTGGATGGGCATGAACGGTCAGGGAATAACACGGTGATGGTGCCCTGTGCCCGGGCAGGAGTGAGGATGGCAGGTGCCGCATGCAAGCTGGCGTTCCTTCATCATTGCACTGAGTGAGATGGGGCAGGTCCACAGTGGGTCTTCTGGAATTGAGTGGCAGGGTCCTTGCTGGAAGCTGGTGGCCTGAGGTGTCCTGGAAGCTCAGCCGCTGAATGGGGAGGGGGTGAGCCAGTGGGTGCTGGCAGGCTCTGGCTCTGTGTGGAGCCCACATGGGGACCCCTGGGCTGTGCCAGGGGACAGAATTCCACCCTCTCATTTCCCAAGGGGGTCCTTTGGGGTCAGGAGAGGTGCGGTGATGATGCCTGTAGGTCAAGACTGGCTCTGGCCTGATGGGTCTAGAGGCAGGGCAGGGTGGGGGTGGTGCCAGATGGCAGCAGAAGCTTGCCAGAGTAACATCCCCCTCACCCCCCACTCCTGCCTCAAGCCACCTCTCACCTCTTCTTGGCAGTTTCCATCCAAACTGAACATTGGTCAAATGGTCTTAGGAAGACAGGGATCCATTCCCTAGTTCCTAGATCTTTCAGCTGGAAGCCCTGTAGTGCGGAGGTTGCTGGTGTAGGACTGGCTGCGGAGGGTGGAGACCAAGAATTTGCAGTGACAACGACCAGAGGGACAGTTAGCCTGGCCCAGGATGGGGTTTGTGTTTGAGGACGATGTGGGTGGGGACTTAGGGAAGCAGAAAAGGAGATAATTTTCTCTTTTGTCCCTAGATATTCCCATGAGGTAACTATATTTAAGTGTCTTGGGGGTGAAGTAGAAAAGAAATAACTTCCTCTAACGATTAAAACTCTCGCCTTTCACAAGGAGCCTTCGGTTGGCCACTAATCTCTCATCTGCTTTGCTAACAAAGGGAGGGCACGGTTAGAACATTGTCACCACTCGCTCTAGATTACAGTGGCATTCCGAACCAGCTGGCTGAAAACCACGTGTGTGTGCGATTTGAGACATATTTTCCCACTGATGCCCACGATAAAAGGGGAGATCTGTTCCCAAGGTGGGGGTGGGTGGAATAAATGGGGACTGAAAACTGGCGGAGCCAAACCTCTCTTTGAATCGCACGTTTCAAGGGGCAGTTCTGATGATTTCTTCTTATAGCCCTTGTCCTGTCCTGCACAGAGTAGGGCATCTTGATTGAATAGAGTTAGACATGTTCTCAAAAGAGCGTGCACGGGGCTGCAAGGGCTCCCCCGCTCCCCCCACCCTCCCCCGCCCGTGCCTGCTGGCTGCTCTGCTAGGCCCCTGCACGCTCCCCTCCCTGCCTGAGATGGCCAGCTCTGCCCCCCGCAGCTGCAGTGTCCTGGCCGCTACCGTCCACCCATTTGTGATCTTCCACTGTCTGTGATTTGGGCCACTCAGAAAATCCAGGAGCTGGAGGCCACGCTGTACAACGCGCTGCAGCAAGAGCCAGGGCGGAGGGCCAGCGAGGCGCTGAGCGAGGGCCAGCGGGAGGACCTGCAGGCCGCCGTGGAGAAGGTGCGCAGGCAGATCCTGAGGCAGAGCCGGGAGTTCGACAGCCAGGTCCTGCGGGAGCGCATGGAGCTGCTGCAGCAGGCCCAGCAGGTGAGGGGCGGGTGGCGGGCACAAGGTGCCTCTTGCCCTCTCCCCAGCCTCTGACCCCTCTGACGGGCACCTGGGTGTTCCAGGCATGTTTGATGGCCAGCTGGCAGCAGAGCGCGGTTCCCGTGAAGCAGGGCATGTCCTCTCGTGGGTGTCCTCACAACGCAGCAGGTGCATTCTCGGCAGAGGGGCGCGGCATATGCAAACCAGTTTTCTGGTACACATTTCAGCGATAGGGCCCACCCCCTGCTGAGTGGTTGCTCAAGCCAGGGCCCGTGTCCCCTGGCCCTCTCCTTCCAGCATCTGTGTTCTATTTGAACATCAGGTTCATCAAACCAGGAGGTGTAGCTGAACAGGTTTGCTTTCTTTTGCTGTATTTTGTGATGACGGCCAATGCGAAGACTGGACCTGGTAGCCGTGTTAGTTGTTAACTCTGAAAACCTAAACATATTCCAAGGTTTGGGGCCCCGTGTGAGTGTCACGTGCTGCCCGGCACGCAGGGAACCAGGCTGCCAGGACTCCAGGGTGATAATGGGCATGACGAGGCAGCAGCAGATGCTCCAACACTTGCTGGGTGCTCACCATCAGAGACCTTGCGGCCGTGGGAGGTGTCCCCCTGCAGGGTGGGGATCGTGATGTCTGTTCTGATGAGAACACTGGAGCTCAAGAAGGTTAAGGCACGTGCCTGAAGGTCACACAGCTGGTAGGGAGTCCCACTGGTGAGGAAGGACCGGGGTGAGCAGCGGGGAGGCGACATCAGGAAGGGGCAGGGGAGAGTCTTGTCTGAAGACAGCACAGCCCCCCCCCCCCCCCCCCCCCCCCCCCCCCGTGGATTGGAGGAAAGCACGCAGGGGGGTGGGGCACAGCCAGACGTCATGCGGTGCTGGAGTGAAAAGAGATGGTGAAGGGGAGGGGGCACCATCAGACTGGGAGGGCTCCTCATTCAAGGCTTGGTTTGGTTGACAAGACAGGCAGGCAGCCCCCGTGACCCCAGCCTGGCTGTCCCCTCCGTCCCCGCGCTGCCCTCTCTGTGCTGGTGGCATCTGCTCATCTGCTCCCCAGCACCCGGGCTCTGAAGCAATGTGTGCACAGCCAGAGGGCACAGGTGTGCGCACACACACCCCGTGTAGAGGGAGGGAGAGCTTCCATTACTGGGGAGATTCCTGAGCAGATTGGAACAGCGAGGGTGAAGGGGGGTGAGAGGTTAGAGAGAGGTGAAGGGACAGGCATCAATCCATTGATTGAGGAGGTCTGATGTGCAGAAGGGATGAGTGAGGCCAGTGGGGAGGTGAGGCTGAGGCTCAGGCTTCTGAGCAGAGGGGGAGGAGGTGGGGATGGGAGAGGGGAAGGAGGTGACAGTGGTGAAGCTGCAGCTTTGTGCCCACTCCCAGGGCCACCTCGAGATCTGAGGGAGCTCAGGCCACACTGTTCATGAGGAGGCACAGCAGGGGGCCGGGGGTGATAAAAGGGAGAGGGGAGGTCTTGGAATCCTTGTGGCAGGTGGGTGGGCAAGTTGCTGGCTCAGGGCAAGCCACTGAGGATGCAGCCCAAGAATCTGCAGTGACAGTGACCAGAGTCATGGTCAGCCTTGACGGGAGGGGCATTGCAGGATGGAGCAGGGAGGGAAGGGGGGAAGAGGGGCTTCTGACGGGTACCATCAAGATCTTGGCACAGGGATATAGGCGTGGGCATTTGCCTTCAAGGACACTGCCTCTCAGCCACCTCTGTGACGGTCACATGGTACCGTGAAGAGCGGCCTGGGGACACCCCCAGCCTGGTGGGGAGCCCAAACACAGCACAGATCTGGACCAACCCATGTGGCTGAGGCTCTCGTGCTAGAATGTGCTAGAATGCACCTGCAAAGACATGCAGGGGAGGGTCTCCTTCCCGGAGGCTGGGAAGGTGCCCAGTGGAGGGCCCAGCTGAACCAGGTTTTGAAGATAAATAGGAAGATGCCAGGTGGCCGCCAAAGGGGACTAGCATTTCAGACAGCAGTGCAGCGTGGTGTGGCCAGTTTGGGGTGGCAGAGGGGTTGCAAAACACAAACACTGAGATCAGATGGTGTGGCTTTGAACCCTATTCTCCTGGTTGTTAGCTGTGTGGACTTGGCCAAGTGATTTGGCCAAGGCCTAACCGCTCTGGGCCTCGGTTTCCTTGTGAGGATGGAAATAATGCCTACTTACTCGGATGTTGTAGGTTTACATGAACTCTTACATGTGAAGTGCTCCCAGCAAGTGTAGACAGCTATTTGTATTGCCGAGTGTAGACCATGACTAGGTAGGTGTAGCAGCAGTAAGACCAGACAGGGAAGCTGGGTGCTGACCTGTATCTGATGGCCAGCACTGTGCCTCCTTTGTGGGGTTTGCTGGCTGAATGTGCAGGGGATGGAGGGATTGTTCAGAAAATCCAGCTCCAAGTAGAACGAAATTTGTGTGTTTAAAACCAAAAAGCCATTACCCGACTCAAGAGTTCAAATCTCATGCACGAAGGTGCTTCTTATGGTCTAAGTCTGGAATATATGATAAGGCAGGGAGCACACCTCAAAGACACAGGGCAATGCGGCTTTCGGCCGTGACTCCTAGGAAAGCACCGTGTTCCAAGTGCTAAGAAAGGAAGGGAGTGGAGTGATTTAAAAAAGAAGAAAGAGAGAAAGAAAGAAAATGGAAAGAAAGAGAGACAAAAAAAAGCTGCAAGCCAAGCTGCCTGTGTGGGGAGATTGGGGACAAGGACCTCTTAAAGAGAGAAAAATCACTTAAAATACGAAGGTTTTGGAGTGTTAGTGAAGATCACGTGGACCAGTCACTTCCTTTTACATTTGCTCACGTACCTAAGCGTGGGAAGAGTTAATGGCTTGACCCAAGGCTGGAAATCGCTTCTCCTGTATCTCTGGATCATTTTCAAATTAGTTGAAAGTTCTGCTGAAGGTCCACGGTGGGCACCCTTCCCCTCCGAATGTGAAAACTGTCCTCACGTCTGTTAAAATAGAGGGAGATGCGCGCATGAGCCAACGCTGACGAGTCACTGAATGACGTGCCCTCCGAGGCTTTGCTGAGACAAGACATACAAGTTGATTAGCTTGTGCCCGGAGCACGGTGGGCGGTCAATGAAAGGAGGACTCTCCTTATATGACAAGCCCGATGGATGTCCGCTCCTGCTGCTCCAAGTGTGGCAGCGGCATCACCTGGGACCTGCTGGAAACGCGGACTCTCGGGCCCCACCCCAGACCTACAGAATCGGATTCTGCACGTAACAGGGTCCAGTTTACAGTTGCTCCGTTTTGGGGAGTTGTAAATGGAGATCCGTGGCTGTGGGTTCCGGAGGGCAGGAAGGGCCTGTCTCCATCTGCTCAGGCACCGTAACAAAATGCCACATTTGGGGGTTTCAACAACAGACATCTGTGGGTCACGGCTCTAGTGGCTGGAAGCCCAAGAGCAAGGGACTGGCCGATCTGGGATCTGGTTGCTGGGGAGGGCTCTTCCTGGCTTGCAGACGGTCTCCTGTCTGTGCCCTCAAATGGCCAGGGGGGTGCGGGGGGAGAAGGGAAAGGGAAGGATGGGGGGAGAGGGCGGGTGGAGATTGTTCTCCACAGCAGGGTCTCCTTGCCTTTTTGGTTCTGGAAGGGAATGAGCTCTCATTCCTCCTTGCCCTCCTTCCCTCACCCCGTTGCCCTGACTCAGACCAGATGAGCCTCTCCTCTGTCGCACCGTGCCAAAGAATTCTGAGGACGGGCCCCCCCCCCCATGCCTCCTTGCTCTGGACTCGGTGCTTCTTCATCTGTACTCTGGGCGGTGTGGAGCAGCTCCACCTCCGGGCTGTGCCTCGAGGGTCCCATGCCCCCTGCAGGTGGAAGTGCTTGGCCAGACTCTCCCAACGTGGCACAGGGTTATCTGGACACCACGGCGCTCGCTGCTGGCTGCTCCCGGTCCCTGCCGAGCGCCACACGTGTGACAGCAGCAGGCGTGGGAGCCCCAGTTGGCATCTCGGGGCTCCGAGATTTACAAAAATGTAGAGGACACTCAGACTTCAGAGCACATCTGTTCCCTGTAACAGGATTTTCTGGAGTTGGTCATTTGGGTTTGATGCCCAGGCAGAGGGGAGAGTTTCCTGCCCGCAAGCCCAGAAACAACCATGTGTTGGCAAAAGCGAGGTTTTGTGGCTTCCTGCTTTCCTTCGATGGTTATTTACCAGTCGAGTACCTCTCATGTGCCAGGCACCGGTCTGGCCCCTGGAACTGGGGCAGTGAGCCAAGTCCCTGCTTTCCTGGAGAGCAGGGTCTTAGAAGCCAGTGAGGAGACTCACAACACATATAAGCACCTCGGATGTCAGAAAGGGTAAGAGGGCGTGAAATGATGTGAGGGGGTAAATCGTTGGGGTCTGCGCAAAAAGCAGCAAGTACAAAGGCCCTATGGCAGTAATGGGTTGACTGCGCTTGTCTGTAAGCTGTAATTTTCAAAAGTAGTAGCCGCTGAATATAGGATTTTTTTTAAGATTTATTTTTTATTTATTTGTGATAGACACAGAGAGAGAGGCAGAGACACAGGAGGAAGGAGAAGCAGGCTCCATGCCAGGAGCCTGATGTGGGACTCGATCCTGGGACTCCAGGATTGCGCCCTGGGCCAAAGGCAGGCGCCAAACCGCTGAGCCACCTAGGGATCCCCCTGAATATAGGATTTTTAAGAACCTGACACAGTAGTTGTCACGGGCATCATTCAAACACCAGCTAGTAGATTATGCCACGGTTTGTAAAGCCCTCAACTATTTAATTAAGTCTTTGACCTGGTTTAGGAGATGGGGAGACAGAGGCACAGAGGCCACAAGAGCTGAGGAACAGCCAGCCAGCCGCCCAGGAAGCAGTGGCTCTTCCCATCGTGGCCAGCTGAGTTCACAGCCAGTGTCCCGGCCTCCACATTGGATTAATTCCCTGAGGTTTCCTCTTTGCCCTTTGCAATCATCTCTTCTGTTCGCATTCGATAGAATCCTCAGAAATTTGGCATTTAAAAAAGGGATATTGAAAAAAAAAACACATTTCCCCCCTTCAACGGGAATAGAAGCTCAAGGACCCAAGAATGTCAAACACACATCACAGTGATTTTTTTTTTCCCTTCCGGGACCATAAAAAGCAGCATTTTGGTTATAGACGGAAAGCTATGGGGTGGCATTAGGGACACAGGTTTTTGGGTCAGGTAAGTTTGGATTCGAATCTCGCCCTGACTTATAGTGTATCCCGAGCCTCAGTTTCCTGACCTGTAGAATGGGGTCAGTCATAGCCGCATCTCCATCTGGGGTTGGTGGAGAATTTATATAAAATGCTGGGAGGGCACCTGCCACAAAGTAAGCCCTGAACACACGTGAGTTAATATTTGCCCCCTTGACTTTCCCACCAGGCACGACCTTTACTCTGTATTCTGTCACTTTGTCACAATAATCCCTGCCAGGCACTCATGCACACGTGCTGACCGGGCAGGTGTCAGGTGCCAGGCCCTGTTCAAGAATGTGGAGAGGAGAGAACCTTGTGGAGTCACACCTGGCCATGATCAACAGGGAGACGTGACAGTGGGCAGCCGGGGACCTGGGCGAGCTCTGCTGGGGAGGGGACGCTGCCCCCCCGCCCCTTGAAAAGCAGAAAGGAGCCATTCCCTACTTGAAACCCTCCAGTCATCCCTTCACCCTTGGAATAGAATCCAAGGCTGTGTGTGGTCTGGCCCTGGTTACCGTGTCCCCTCCCTGCCCTGACCCAACCTGCCTGGGACTGGCTCCTCTGTCCTACAGCTTCCATGTAGATGCAGCCTGGAGAGCCGCCTGCCCCCCAGCCCTATGGAACTGGGCTCCCCCCCTTCCCCCAGGTAGAAGCTCTGTCTTGTTCCTGGGGAATTCTCACAAGTCCTCTGAAGGCTGTAAAGCATCACCCTCCCCTCCACGTGACCCTGTAGTGTACAAGAGCCTCCCCCCTGCATCCCCAGGGCCCCCATTTCACCTCGGAGCATGGGGTCCCTGTGCAGATGTTACAGAAGAGGGGTTCAGGTATAAGCGATTATGTGACTCCCCAGCACTCACCAGCTGGAAACCCAGCCCAGGGTCCAGCCGAGTTCTGTGCTCATTCTCGGGTGCTCTCTGCCTCCTCACCTTACAAGGGGGGCCTTGGGGGATGATCACAGCCTCACTGAGGTACGCACAGCTTCCCTCAAGTGGAAGAGAATTAGAGAGGTAGGGGCTCCTGATCCTTTATAGGGTGCGCGCTCTATGCCGACTCTGCTCTGAGCCCTTCGTGCAGACTCACCTGTTAGATCCTCAGATGTGGGCAACACGATTACCCACAATCCACAGACAAGGAAACCAGGGCCCGGATGGGCTGAATCACTTGCCCAACACCTCACATCTGAGGATAAGTATTTTCCTTGTGTCCTCCGTGCCAATCTGTTCTGTTTCTGCCAGTGTGATCTTTCCAAAACCAAACTCCTCATCATTTCCCTGCTTAAAACCCTTCACAGGCTCCCCATGACACCCCCAAATCTGCGAGCTCCTCATCAGGACATTCCAGGCCCTCTGAGCTCTGCCCCCGTTCCCCCCATCCCTGCGTCTCCGCATACTCTGTTCCCCTGCTTGGAATTCCCTTCCCCATCCTGAGTCTGGCAAAGCACTGTGGGTGCTGGGCTGGGCTCTGACTCCTCTGGCTCCCCAGCCCTTGGCTCGATGCCCCACCTTTTTCCCCTCTGGGGTCCAGCGCCACCTGCCCGGAGCACCCACGTAAAACAGCATCCCGCCCCCATCCCTACTCCTGCTTGATTTTCTCTGTGTTTGTATTCACCCAGGGCACCATCTGGGTTCCCGTGTAAATGCTTTTGTCTGAAACTTGGCTGGACCACAAAACCCTTAGGGTCCCAGGCATATTGACCCACATTTGTTAAACGGGTGAGGGTGTCCATAGAGGTGGTTCTCAAAGTCCCAAGACAAGCAGCCACTGCGTCACTCAGGAACTTGCTGGAAGTGCAACTGCTCAGGCCCAAGCCCCCAAAACCAAGTCAAAAACTCTAGTGGGGGGCCCAGTGATCTGCAAGCCCAAGTGACACTGACCCGGATACGAGAACACTGTCCTACAGAATGCACAAAAGGCTTCTCCAGCCTAAGGGTCCACGTGCTAATGCGGCCTGCCCTGGATCACCGCCCTGCAGCCTGAGCACCCTCGCCAAGAGTGAGCTCTCCCTCTACATTCAGGCCTGGCAAGGCTGCAGCCGGCTGAGCAGCGGTCAGCACTCTGAGGGGTGACCCTTGGGCATGTGACAATCTGTGAAAGTGTCCCCCTGGGTGAGACACTGCGTGGAGCTGGAAGGAATGGGCTGGTAAACCACGGAGGGAGGGTGAGCACCCCAGGAGGCATCAGGCAGGGTGACCAGCTGTTCCTGGTTCCCAGGACTCGGCAGGGGCAGGCGGGGGTTGGGGGGCAGTCTCCTGGGATCTCTGACTTTCAGTTGCAAAACCAGAAATGTCATGAGCAAACCGGGACGCTTGGCCATCCTAGCACCTGTGCTCATTGGGCTTCTAAGGGGCTGGGGTGCATGTGGCAGCGGAGGCACTGCCCAGACTCGCTTCCTCTGCCCCAGCTCCCCGGGTCCAGCTAGGTGGGTCTTGCACAAGTGCATCTCCTGGTGCCACTTCAAACCCATGATCTTCACTAGCCTGCACCGGGCGCCTCTGTATCTTGGTCCAGGCGCGATGCTTCTGTTTTAAAGAGATCCTGTCTCAAGAGTCCACACCGTGATTCCATGTCCATGCACCGCAAGAACAGGCAAAACCGGCCTTCAGTGGCAGCGGTCGGGGGCCCAAGGAGCCTCCCGGTGCTGGTCCTCTATCTGGATTCGGGCGGTGGGGGTACAGCCCTGCACACGCACAAAGCCAGGCACGCTGCCCGCTCGTACTCGCATGCTTCCCTGCTTGTATGCTACACCACGATAAAGCGTAAAGAAGTTTTGAACCTGGAGGTTTTACCTTTTCTGATGCAAGAGGTCATGTGTTTCAGAGAATCCGAGAATTGGAGGCTAAGCTGGAGATCCAGAAGAGACATCTGAAGGAGCTTGAAGAAAAGGTAGGTGGGGTGCCCCGCCCCTGGGGCTTCTTTCTGTGACGGGTCATCACGGGGCTGTTCCCTTCTGCACTGCCATTTCTGTAGTGCAAGAACAGGCTCTGCCTCCTGCCGCCCTTCTCTGCCCCGTCCCCCCAAGGTGGGCACATCTATGCAATAAGTAGCTCCTTCCAATGCTTTTCCAGGGAAGAAAAGTTCAGTTTGGGGCCCACTTTGTGTGTGTGTGGAATGGGGGTGGGGTGCCTTTATTTTTTTCCACCGAAGACCTTCCTCTAAACCTGACCTAGGAAGGACAAGGTGACCCTCTCTGGAATGATAAGTGAGGTTGGGCCTACTAGGTTGGTGATGTCACCAGCAAGGACCTTGGTTGGTCCCCCGGACCTCTTCATCTTAGATGACTCCTCTGCGCTCTGTGCCAAAACCAGTTACGTGTTCTTGGGCGTCTTTCTCCTCTCCCAGTGGGAAGCAAGGTTGGCCTGCCACATGCTGACACCTGGCCCGTTTGTCTCTTTGTGTTAGTATCACTTTATGGGTGGAGAGGCTGGGCCTGAGATAGATTCAGACACTGGACCCTGATCCTGTAGCTGGGAAGGGGTAGCTGGTCTCCTGGGTGCCGCAGCCACCCACTCAGCCCCTCCGGAACGTCTCCTTGGTCCAGGCAGACAAACGAGTGCCACTCAGAACCACGCGTGTGGCATCTCTGTCGGGCCCTGCCCCCCTGCTGCGCATTCACCCTGTGACCATGGAGTCCTTGAGCTCAGGGACCAGCATCAATGTATCCAAGACAGTTCCCACCATGGAATAGGGCACTTCACGTGTTTGCCAAACGAGTATAGACGAGTAGAGCAAAACCTGTAATTGCACATTCTGTGTCACAGGGGTAAGCTCACAGTGGGAGCCACACGAAGGCTCCAGCCCTGGCCGGGGGTCGGCGGGGACAGTGTGACCCAGGAGGGGATCCCTGCCTGAACCTTGGTCACCCCAGGAGGAGGAAGAGGAAGAGGAAGAAAGGGCATCTGTGGGTTTCAGTTGCCTGAGACGGGTCTTGGGAGAGAGGAAGCCAACTCCTCCCCTCCCCCCACCTCCACAAAGTCGGGCCAGAGTCACAGAAGTCCCCAGAGGGCAGATCTCAGGGCAGATATCTAAAAATGGGGAAACAGCCCCTCCCCGGCCTGGAGGGGATCAGACACAGTGGCCCAAAGAGACAGGCAGCTCTTCAGATGATGCCAATTTAGAAGCTTCTTCTGCTTTGTCTCCCAAGAGGATGAGAGGAAGCAGGAGTCACCCTCCCGCATCATCCCTTCTCCATGTAGAGTCTCCTTGCCTCTGGCCGCACAACCGGCATGTCCCCCCAGGGGCAGCAGAGGGTCACGGCCATAGGCTTCGCCCAGACATTGGGGCCGGTTCTCATGCCAGAGAACCTGGGAACCCCTGGGGGATTCTGGTTTAAGCAGATTTCTAGTGTCTCTGTCTGCCAGATGCCCACCCTGCAACCTTATGGGGTTATTTTGAGGTCCCGAAGGAATCCCAAGTATAATTCCATCCAAGAGTCTCCAGGGATAACCTGACTTTGCAGGCAGGTGTGTCTGGGCTTTGCTCCAGGGGGGCCCTGGGACCCTGGGGGATTTACCCCTCTGCCTGGGCCTGGGGGCTCGCATCTCTCCCCTCTTCTGGGATGGTTGTGAGGATTCCATGAGCGTCGGGGTGTGACGTTCTGAACCCCTGGCCCAGAAGAGGTCCATGGACCACCAGGCTGGTTCTGCTTCTTAGACCCCCAACTGGGTTTTAGGGCCTGAGTTGGCACAGTGGGTCTCAGAGCAAGAAAGGGCAGCAAAGAGACTCAAAACACGCCATAGTGGTCTTGCTGATTTAAGGTTTTTAAAGGTGGGAAGGCACCCACAGGAAATAAGGCCGGCGGCATTTTAGTGAGGAAGCATACTGGGCTACGTGTGAAGCCCCTCTCTCCCTCTGTTTGACTCTTTCCTCAAAGCAAGCATGTGTGGGTTGGCCTGGCTCCTTTTGTCCCAAAGGAGTGGCCGAGGCTGGCAAACAGCAGGTGGACTCCTGGTCGGGCCAGTAGGACAAGAAACGACAGATGCACTCGAATCAGCATCGTTTTCCTGCGGCCACTAGTGGGAAGGGGCTGCAGCCACATTACCTGTGGCTCATGTCAGTGGCCAGGACCCCTTCCTTGCTACTCCCCACCGGGTGCTCTTGGCAAGTCCCCACCCCCCACCTGGGCCTCAGTTTCTCCCTGTGAGAAATGAGAGCTCTAGATGACTCCACATAGGCGCCGTCTGGCTCCAACCTCCAGTGATTTTAAAACTTGTATAAAAGTTGGTGGCTGTCTGTTTGGATTTTAATTTTTCAATGAATACATTAGGGGAGTTATTATCTCATTTTGGAGGTAAAGGGGGGAAAGAATGACTTTCAAAAGCCCCAGATGATGCTCCGAGAGGTTCTACTGATGAGCAATAATTCTTGTGGAGCAAAGCAAGTTGTGAATTCAGTTCAGAAAGAGAAGTCTACTTTCAAACTAAGCTGTATAAGTTTTCCTTCCTTTTAAGGCCTTTTTTTTCCTCCCTATTTTTTTTTTCTTTTTAAAGCAGACTAATTGAATGACACCAAAGATTTTAAATAATGGTCTCTTGGGAGAGAGGGCCCTGGCAGGGATGGTGCTGGGGGAGGGCTTCTGCTCCTGGGCAGGTGGTTCTGGGGCATCTGTGGACTGGGGGGACCCCACCTGGTCCCTGTCCACACACCATGCCCAGGCTTTGGTGGGAGCCCCAGGTTGCAACCATCGGAGGGTCCCTGCTCCTGGGCAGGTGGCTCTGGGGCATCTGTGTCCTGGGGGGACCCCACCTGGTCCCTGTCCACACACCATGCCCAGGCTTTGGTGGGAGCCCCAGGTTGCAACCATCGGAGGGTCCTTCCTCTGTAATGTGTCCTACCAAGGTCTACAGGAAAGCCACACCTCAGCAGCGAAAACATCCTGGTTTGTCTGAATCAAGCCAGGGGTTTGGGGAGAGCAGTTGGGGGGTACAGAGGAATTCCTGAGGGTGGGCTCCCCGTGAGGTCCGCTGCCCAGGTCTGCTCACTTTCCGGCCCTCCTTCTGACCCTGAACCGGGTACAGTAGTTCTTGTGAAATGTGTCACTGAATCCCATACTACATATCTTACATCTTCTTTTCTTTTTTTTCTTTTCTTTTCTTTTCTTTTCTCCCCCCCCCCCCCCCCATTTTCTTTTGGTCTTATTTTATAGTTTTTGTTCCTTTTTTTGTTTTTCTCACTAGCATTCATTCTGTGGCCTTGATGACTTCAGTGAGCAAAGAACTCGGGTTGGTATCCTTTTGATTTCACAGATAAAAATGATGGTTGTCTGAAAAGGACAATTTCTCCCATTTCTGGCCATAACATTCCTTGCGTGAGGAGGCTCCGTAGAAGGTGGCCTGTGGCAGGTCACTCAGCCTCGCGGCTCCCTGGGTCGAGGGTGGGGATGGGGACCACCAGGGGTCGCTGGCCAGTCCCACCCCAGGGAGGTAGGTTGGGGGAGCTCTTTGGGAAGAAGAAGGGGCAGTGGGGACCTGGTTGCCACCCTGCTGTAGTTCTTCTTCAAAAGTGGGTGTGTGTGTAGTTTTTTCCAAAGTTTCTTTCAATTTTGGCATTAGTTTCTGGTGCTTTCTACTGCCTGTGGACCAGATCAGAGCAGTTTCTGGGGTCAGGGGTCTTCAGAAGCAGGAGGCTGACATGCAAGCCCATGACCTGCATATAAGATACCCAGAAAGCCTGAGTGAAGAGCCGCCAGCACCCTGCACCCCACCCGCCCCCAGCCCTGAACCTGTGCCTGATTCTGATGCCTGTGCTGTGTTCAGGGACCTTGGACAGAAGCCACCCGGGACAGCTGGTCCTGCTCGGCCCTTTGCACCTCTAGGACCCAGATCTCACCGAGTTCCTGCTTGGGCATCCTGTCCTTCCCCACTCTCTTTGCTCCGAGCACCCACCTTGAGTCTGGGTTGGGAGGGGGACGGTCTGCCAGGGCCCCTAGGAGCTACAGTTCTGCCCCTGAATCCAGCACTGGCTGAGAGCCCTGTGAGCTCAGGGGGTGCCTAGCTGTCCTGACCCCCAGGCCGAGCTCTGCTGATGGTTCTTTCCCTCCCTCGTGTCCTCATGGTAGCCCTGAGCCTGGCCCCTGAATGCAAGGGCTTTGCTTGTATTTTCTGTGTCTTAAGGCTGGGGGCAGTGCCTGGCACGTGGTCCAAATGAGTATTAGTGGAGCAGAGCAGTGTTTGTGTAGTGAGTAAAGGAATGATCCCAGGTCTGATCAGATGGGGAGTGGGGGTAGCCACGGGGGGTCGGGGTAGGTACTGGAGGACAGGCCATCTGAGTCCTGTTTTCTCTTACCCTACATTGTCGGGGAAGGTCCCTCAGTGGGCTCAGTTGGAGAGTTTGGGACAGCCGTGGGGGGTAGGTGGGGCAGGTAAGCCAGGGGCCTCTCCGACCACTTTAACCCTTAATTCTTACAGCATTTCACATTATTTTATAATCTCACAGGATAGAAAAAGAGCTTACGGAATAAATTGAATCCCTACGACAACCCCAACCCCACTCAAACCAAAACCCAACAGCAAAACAAGCTACTTCAAGCCAGAGATTGAAAACGGAATTCACATGTCCTTGATAAGGAGGACTTTTGGGTCTCTGGCTGGGTCCTGGCTGGGCCGAGCTGCAGGAGCCCCAGAGATGGTGGGGGACCTGTCAAGCTCGGGGCCCATCGGAGTCCCCACTCTGGCCTCACAGCCCCAGGGGCAGAGACCTGAACACCAGGAAACTAAGTGCAATTACTAGAAACTGAGTCACTGGAGAGCCACTGTGCTGCCAGGGGCCAGGCCAGAATCCTCGTCCCTGCACTGCATGCCTCCCCTGGCCACGGTGGTGTGTCCGGCTGGGCAGACCTCTGTACATATGTCTCCATGAACTGTGCTCCGTGTATCCCAGAATCTGTCAGCCGGAGTGACTCGCAAATGTCCCTGTGATCTGAACCCAAATCAAGCCCCGATCAACAAAACCCTTCAGATCCCTGTGCAGCTGATTCGGCAGGTGGCGACCAGGGGGAAAGAGTGAGAGAGCAGAACTCTGATGAGGAGCTGACGACTCACCCACTGTGGAGGGCAGATCCAAGGACCTCAGATTTCCGTGAAAGAAGCCACATCTCCATCACTCTGGTGGGTGTGACACAGTGGAAGTCCCAGAGCATGACTGTCCCTGGGTCATGTGGAATGAGGACTGAGAAGGTGGACACGGTCCCCAATTACACCATTCCTGGGCTGTCTTGCATCTTGGCTGTAATTTGCAAGGCACTACCAAGGGAAAATGCTGGAAGGTGGAGGGTTCTGTGGAGCATCCGTGGGGAGTGAGCCTCCCTCTGCAACGCTCTGACACCAGGGCCGCTCTCTCACAGTTGCAGAGGAGGGAGCCCTTCCTGACATCCGGGAGACTGGCCCCTGAATGGGACCTCCTAGAAGACAGAGTAGGGCAGTCAAGGAGGGGGCAGGCAGGAGCTGGTGAGAGTCCACCCTGAAGGAGCCCTTAAGAAGGAAGTGACTTTGGGATGTAGCTGCTGTTCTTATTCTAGGGTGAGTGGGGTCGGCGGGTGAGCGTCTCCAGAAGAAGCCCCTGCCCACGTGACCTTTCTCCACTAAACTTCTAGAAGAAGACATGTGGAATTAGGATGGATAAAGTGAAACCAAAGGTGGTGGATGTGAAGGAGAGGACTACCACCCTAGAAGAGGGACAGGCTGATGCCATGGACGGGAAGGCCTGCTGCTCTGCGTTTGCTGGACGGGGAGAACAATCCTGGGATTTCTAGTAAGAAGAACCTTTGGAGAAAACAAGTGACTGAGACTCAGGCTGCTGAGGGACCCGTGGAGGAGGAGCCCAGCAGAGGAGCTGAATGTTCTCAGAAGGGCAAAGCCAAGGATGGAGAAGGAGGTTGCGGTGGGTGCAGAGAGGAGCCCCAGCCAGCTGGAGAGGGGCACCCAAGCCAAACCGAAGAACTGGGTGGGGGTCTACGCAAACGCACACCAAGACAGCTGGGAAGTGACCATTCTGTTTTGAAATATAAACCCAAAGCACCTGCCACACCAGCCCTTCCGACTTGCCATCATTTGGTATCCAAATGTGAAGGAATTGATGTCTTTGTTTGAAGACAGGCATCTGGGCATCCGGGTGGGGATGAGAGTGTGCAACCACGCAGGGAGTGCACGTGAACGCCCGTCGGCTTTCCCCGGGGCCCAAGCAGGCGCAGAGCCATTGCTTTGCTAACCCAAGAGACAGAAGTCTGGCGGGTACACACGGGTCTCTGGGAAGCATTTCTGTGACACCGAGTGTCTATTGTCTCCCCGTTGCAGGAGCATCCAGGAGTGTGGCCCTCAGGCCCTCCTGGGCCTGTCCTTCTGTTTGCTCAGCTCTCCCACTCAGACAAAAGGACAGGAATAGTGTTGGCTCTGAAGTCAGGCCCATGTGGGTCTGCTCCCAGCCTGGCCCCTCTCCTGCAACGGACACTGGCCAAGGACTTGCTGCTCTGAATCTTGATTTCTTCTCAGTGGGATGGGGGTGATGTTTCCCATGCAACACCTCACTTCGCGTCTCCTTGGGCATAACTAGGCAGTTAGACCTGCAGGACTCCCGGGTACTGGCAGGAGATGGAGCGGACAGCAGCCACGGCTCCCTCGGTGGGACTCGTCGGCAAAGGAGACCATCCAACCCATGGGGGACCAGGAGCCCATTCTCTGAGACAGCTCAGGTGCAAGGGAATGAGACCCACACGGCACGTATGGGAGTGGCCCTGGCTCAGAAACCCAAAGTCTCCAGTATCTGTGAAAGTCCTGGGCATTGCTCCCAAAGTCCCTTCCAGGGACAGGCCGGTTCCAAGAGCCATTGTACTCAGAGGACCACACAACCCTGGTGGCCTACTGGACGCATCCCTGGACTTCATCCACAGCCCTCCGCTCCCAGGAGAGGGTGTATACCCCTCACGGTTGTTGTGGGTGTTGTGGCCTAGTAGCACAGCCGAGGTTCCACGTGGTGCGGTTCCCAAGGCAGCAGAGCTACAAGAACAGCTGAACCTCAGGTCAGTGTCTCAGGCAGGAAGGAGAAGGGTTGGGTCCACCCTTTACCACCACCCTCCTCACAGATCTGCTGGGAGGATGAAGGGAGAGCCCTGTCAAGTTCCTGGCACGTGACACAAGCCCTCACCCTAATTCCTGGCTCCTCTGTGGCCAGTGACAACCCCTGAGGAGCTGGGCAGAGAAGTCCAGGGGTCACGCCTGTGTCCTGTCGCTGCTATTCCGGTGGCGTTGTGGGCCAGGAGGCCAGCCATGCCGGGTGACAAACCATCCTCATTTGTCTGGGATGTGGGATTTCCAGTTTTAAGATGGGACAAGTCCCAGGCAAGTCAGGATGAGTGAGTCTGTCTGCAGCGTGAGGACTTGACTGCCAGCCCTACTTCACTTTGTCTCCCTCTGCTATGTGTCCTGAGATGGACTACTACTTCTTCTTCTTTTTAAGATTATTTATTTATTCATGAGAGACACACAGAGAGAGGCAGAGACACAGGCAGAGGGAGAAGCAGGCTCCATTGCAGGGAGCCCGATGCAGGACTCGATCCCAGGACCCTGGGATCATGACCAGAGCCGAAGGCAGATGCTCAACCACTGAGCCATCCAGGCATCCCCAACCTGGACTTCTGTGAAATGCAAAAGCTGTGAAATGCACAGCTTGTGCTGTGCTGATGCTGCTGGCGTTAGCTCATCAGAAAGGCCCGAGGTTTACTGATGCACCCAGCACTGTTTGAGACCCTGTGCAAGGAGCTAGCTGCAGGTGCAGGTGCCCTGGGCGTGTACACCTGCCCCATGTCAGGGTTACCTTGGAGAGATGCACGCTGTGCTTTAGCATGAGCTCAACACCTATCTGAGCAAACTGATTATCTTTCCTCCCACTGGCCACTCCTCCCCCCTTTTCTTCCCCATCCTTCTGTCCTGTGGCTGAGAGTCTCAAGGTCTCTGGCTCCTGCTTTTCCCTCACCTTCCATAGCCAGTTGGTGACCCGTGGAATCCTGCTTGATGGTCCCAGTACAAACAATGACATGTTTGTTTTTGCCTGTTTTCTCACATTTAACCAGAACCTGCTAGAGGCCTGCCAATTTGGGGTGCTCCTCCCTGAGGTTGTCTGAGAGCTCTGCAGGGCTTCTGCAGACCCCAAACGATGCCCTACCTCACCCTACCCCCCAAGACTACACCCAGCAGTTAAGTAATAGGCCCAGAATTCTATCTGAGAATAGAGATGAGATTCAACCCCGGGCAGTGTGGCCCTGGAGCCTGAGGTCCAGGTTGCCCCACTATATCCCCTTTCAGCCAACACCCCACCCCGCTGCCTCTGGCCACTCTGAGTCTGTTGCAAGCCCTGTGGGTCACCCCAGCATGCTGGCCACTGCTAGAGCAATATAATTAAAAACAAAATCTTGTCCCAACCTGGAAAACCCCTCCATAGAGGTAAACAAGAAAGAAAGCGTGTTAATTCTTGAATGAGCATCAAACCAGAACGTGATGTGCATCACAGGTGCTCTGCTCAGAGATTTGCCGAGACAGAAAGAAATCTCACTCCTTTTCAGCCAAGCAGATACAATCCACTCTGTACATGTCCTCAGGATAATAGTAATCAGTTCTCCAATAAGAGGACTCGACAGCACCAGCTGTTACACGTAGGTCACCCTAAATTCACCTCGCCATTGGGTGACCCTCTGTGTTCATTAATTTGGGGTTTTGTTTTTATTAGTTTCAGAGGTAGAATTTAGTGATTCATCAGTTGCATATAACATCCAGTGCTCATCCCATCATCTGCCCTCCTTCATGCCCATCACCCGGTTACCCCATCCCCTCACCCACCTCCCCTCCGACGACCCTCAGTTTGTTTCCTAGAGTTAAGAGTCTTTTATGGATTGTCTCCCTCTGAATTTTTATCTTATTTATTTATTTTTTCAAGATTTTATTTATTTATTCATGAGAAACACACACACACACACACACACACACAGAGGCAGAGATGTACGTAGAGGGGGAAGCAGGCTCCATGCAGGGAGCCTAATGCTGGACTCGATCCCAGGTCTCCAGGATCACACCCTGGGCCGAAGTCAGATGTTCTACCACTGAGCCACCCAGGCGTCCCTTATTTTATTTTTTTATACAAAGGAGAATGAAACTCTTCTCATCTTTTATGACAGGGTGGCTTTGGGGTGTGGATCCAGACTCCCCTGAAGCTAGGCCCCTCGTGTCCCCCAGGGTCTGGGAGACAGGATTCTGTTTTCCTTGGATGTTTCCATTCCAAAAGATGGTTCCCAGATGGCCCTTCGGAAAGACATCCCTGGGTCAGAGAGCTGGCAAAAGGTTTACCTAGCTTTGAAAAAGTGTTACGTGTGTTTCAAAGAGATGACAAGGAACTTACAAGTTTTCTAAAGTTCTTGCTTTAACAGGGGCCGGTAAGCCTGGTATTTTTAACTTCTACTAACCTTGTGCGGCTCTGCAGCAGACTGAGCACAGTGGCTCCTCCTCCATGGCCAGCGGCCTCCTCGTCACCTCTGTCCTCAAAGCAATGCCTGGCCGGGCCCTCCCTGCCCCCCAAACTCCCAGCACACCCCACCGGCCACAGAGAGATGCCAAAGCCTTTGCCCTGGAGCTCAGGGCCCCAAGCACCTTCTGTTCTCCTTCCTCCTTCCCCCTCTGAGCACCCACAGGCCTGGCCACTCCCTCCATGTGTCCCGACACTTCTGCAGGCCGGGGACTCCAAGGCTGCCCCAGCCTGGGAGCCTCCTGTGCCCGCCTCTGCCAGCTGAAGTCCACCATTCTGCGTCCCTGCAGGCCCTGGCTCCCCCCGCCCGCCCACCCCCAGCAGGACATGTTTTCTCCTGTCGGGGTCCTGGTACATCCATTTGTCACTTCTCTGAGTTTTGGATTTAGACCTGGGTTTGAATCCTGACTCTGGCCCTTCCTATATGTGAGGCCTGGACAAGCTCCTCCACCTTCTGGAACCTCTGTCTCACCAACTACAAAATAGGTACGATAACGTCCATGTCCTAGGGTTACGGCACAGTTGGACGAGCTAGGGTGACGTGGCCGAGATCTCAGGCGATCCGCCCAGGGCAGCACTAGCACGCGTCCCCTCCACCGGGTGAGCTCTCAGTCCCTAATTGTTTGCTGTCCCCAGAGAGGAGGCACAGAGTTTCACTCCTTCATAGAGGAGGTGGAAAGGAGCAGCACCACCAAGAATTTATATTTCTGATGGCTCTGCCTGGAAATCTCATTTTACCTTTCTGTGTGCATCATTATGCATTTAATCCCAGGTGACTTTCCCGCGGCGGCTTCTTGCTCTGGGTGAGTTCTGACGTGCCAGCTTGTAAACCGAGAGGCGTTGGTTCGTATCGTATGACGCGTGTGAACGAAACCCAAGGCCCGCTCACGAATAATTCACCTGTTCTTGCCCTCCTCCAAGGGTATTCGGCACAATCTGAAGGCCCTGCAGCCATCTCGAAATCTCCAGAAAGTCAGTGTTGCAAATCCACTTAATGTTATTAAGGCCTGACCCGTGACCTCCGTACAGGATGGAGCCCACAGCTAAAGGACGGACCGAGAAAAATTTCAGCTACGTTGTCAGAGCTCCCAGCAGTGATGGGTTTGATGTCATGAACGTTGATGTGAAGATCGACACGTCCTGGGTGTTCCAGGACGTAGAAGACAGCGGTGGGGAGCAGGAAGCCCGAAGCCCAGGCGTGGACCCAGGCACGCTCAGGAAGCAGCTGGAATCCTCGGAGCAGAAGCTGCTGGCCGCCGTGGACAAGTACGTGATGTCCGAGTCTGGGCTGAGGAGCAGGTAAGTAGGGCGTGGGGACCTCTTCTTGTGTGTTTAACAAATCCTGGGTCCCGATCGTGCTAGATCGGTGTGTCGGGTGGCTCCTGGGGCTGAGGACTCGGACGCCAGGGGAGGCCCCAGCTCTGGTTCCTCCCCGTCCCACCCTGTGTTCCGAGTGTCAGGGGGCTGAGCCCACACGGCTCCCCAGGCTCCTGCGCTCGGGCTTTCCTAGGGGCCCAGCCACCCAATGGGGGAGACTGGAGGGAGTGGGAAGGGAGAGGCCAGGGTACTTCCCCCTCTCCTACTTTGGGTGACATCCCACAGCGACCCAGCCATGCTTTTGGGTCCCTCCTCTATCCTCCTGACTCCTGGGCCCAGTATCACCACCTCCTCCTCCCCGCGTGTCCCTCCATCCGCAGGGGCAGGAGTGGCTCCTGGCAGTTGCTCATCTCTGGGTTGCCTCTCCTCTCTGCCTGGCCTTTTAGCTCTTCCGTCATCTTCATAGCAGACTCTCTGCACTTGTTTCTCACTGCTGACCTTCCCAGCCGGGGCTCTGTTTTCCTGGTGGAGCCAACGTGGTCCAGAGGTTGGGATGTGAACCCGGGTCCTTCTCAAAGCCCGTGATCTTTCCTGACCGTTATCTAATACCGAGGCCAGCAGAGTGAGGTGGGGCCCTGCGTGCGTATCAGGGGAGAAACCCAGCACGGAAATGCAGGACGGTAGTGGCTGGGGTCCATCCCAACAGGTTTACCACCATCTCAGTAGCCCAGCGTCTTGGATTTATCTGAGACCTCACCATCTTCTTGTATGTTCCTTCATTTTAATAAAGGCAAGTCATTAAATATGTATTTACATGTGCTTTTATCTTCTTTCCTCTTTGTAAAACTTTTTACATGAAGAAATTCACATATCAGAAAAATTGTTTTGTTACTTCTGTGATCATTCATTCATTCACTCATTCATGGCTCTCTCATCCTACACCCTGCACTGGCCCACCCAGAGTCACGGGCTAAGTTGTGTTGGTTTGCTCAGGCTGCTCTAGCAAAGTACCACAGCCTGGGGACTTAATAGAAAGGTACCATCTCATGGTCCTGGAGGCTCACAGTCCAGGATGGTCAAGGACGGGCAGGATTGGTTCCTCCCGAGGCTGCTCTCAGTGGCATGTGGATGGCGTCTTCTCCCGGTGTCCTCACACGGTCTTCCCTCTTTGTGTGTCTGCATCCTGATCCCCTCCTCTTATAAGGACCCCACGCAGATTGGATCCGAGGCAGCCAGATGACCTCACTTTAACTCAACTACCTTTGTAAAGGCCCCGCCTCCAAATAATAGTCACATTCTGAGGTGCTAGAGGTTAGGATTTCAACATAATGAGTTTGAGGGGACACAAATCAGCCCATAACGTAAATCCTGGGGGAGGGAGGGGGTGGTTGAGAACCAGCAAAGATAGGGCCCCAGCACTGGAGAGAGCTTCAGTGTAACCCACACATGGTTGTGGATTCCAGTCTTTCTCCGGAGAGGTTGGCAGTGAAAACCAGAAAGTCCTTGGGGCCCGGGGGAAATGCTGGGAAACCTCTACCAAAGGAGACCCCTCCATGCAAGGAGAGCCCTGGGGATACCGTGAGTGATGGAGGGGAGGGGGCCTCTGTGGCTGGGGCCCCGGGGTGAGGCCACTCTGGAGGGGGCATCCTGGACCCCCCGTGGGGAAATGTGGGCTGTGACCTCTGTTATTGGGAGGTGGGTCACCCCACCTGTGTGAGGTGAAGCTGAGGTGGAGAAGATGAATGATGTGACCCAGGGTCACTAGTAGCTGAACAGGGTTTGGATGCGTGATGGGTTAATTTCACCATGGGTGTCATCTCCCTAGGGTATGGTAAAGGTTGGTAGTGTACAATGGCCTTTGCTTTGATGAAAAAAATTAAAATTTAAAAGTATTTATTACAGGAGTGCCTGGGTGGCTCAGGCGGTTAAATGTCTGACTCTTGGTTTCAGCTCAGGTTGTGATCTCAGGGGTGTGAGATCGAGCCCCACGTGGGGCTCTATGCTCTGCATAGAGTCTGCTTGAGTTTCTCTGTCCCTCTGCTCCTCCTCGCCCCTGCTTTCTCTCTCTGCAAGAAATAAATTAAAATCTTTTTAAAAAGTATTATAAAAATAATAAACAGTGTTGTTAGAAATTTGAGAAAGAAAACCCACTTCCATCCTCATTACCTTATCAATAATGCATATTCACCTGCAACCCGAATGCCACAAAATTATCAGTAGCTATATACTCGATGAGTATTTATTCTGTTCCAGGCACTGCTTACATGTTTGTTTAAATTTTCAGATGTATGATCCTTAAAACAATACCAAAAATCAGGTGGTAGCGTTATCCTCAGTTTACAGATGGGGAAATGAAGGCACAGTACAGTTAAGTGATGTCTCCACAGTCAGCCACACATCCAGCCGTATTGCGGGGGGCTGGAACTTGAACCCAGGTGGCCCACATAGGGGGGTAATGGCAGCCGCCCATATCTCCTGCTGCCCTGGACGGGGGTCTCCAGGTTTCCTAGTACTCTGCAGCACTGCATAGTAGTATTTGTTTAACTGGTCGTTAATCCGTGAACAACGGCACCTCATCGTCTGTTTCCTATTTGTGAGCGTGCTAGTGCTAGCTCCTGAGGGCTGCTAGGACAAAATACTGCAGACTTGGAGCCTTACAGCAACGCATGTACATCGTCTGACGGTGCTGGAGGCCGAAGCCCTAAAGCAACATCCCGGGGCTAAAGCCAAGGCTGTCGGGAGGGCTGTGCCCTCTCCAGAGGCTGTAGGGGAATCTGTTTCCTTGTCTTTTCCAGCAGGGACAGTTGCATTCCTTGGTTCCCCGCCCCTGCCTCCACCTGCAGAGCCAGCAGGGTCACATCTTGCTCCAGGGCTCCCTTGGCCTCCACCTGCTGTCAAATCTCCCTCTGCCTCCCCATCCTAAGGACACCTGTGACAGCAGGCAGGGCCCACCCAGGCGGTCCTGGGCATCTCCCCATCTTCAGGTCTTTAACTAAGCCACATCCACAATCTCTTGCATTTTATGCAACATTCGTGGGTGCCAGGGATTAGAGCCTGGATATATTTGGGGGCCAACATTTGATCTGCCACGACGATTAGTCATTTCTGCTTCAAGTATAAAGATACTGTCAGAATTAAATGTTGTTTCATATTTAGCGCTTGCAGGTTGATCTCAAAAACTGAAAAGAGAGGCTTTCCTTGTCCCTTTCAGATGTCACCATATTTTATAAGCAAGCAGGTGCTCAGCCTGACTCTGACTGATTAACCTGGGGCCCCTCCTCTGTTCAGCTTGAAAGGAACTTGATCATAAGGGGCATACTCCCTCTGTCACCTGCACAAGCCTTCCCCAGGGCCTCAGAAGCAGAGCAGGAGAGGGGACTCTTGATTTAATTATTGGTCCTAATGCAACGTTTCATCCAGTCTCCACATTAACACTTGGAGCAGAGGCACAACTGCATCTGTTTTACAGATAAGGAGACTATGGATCGGGGTGGGGAGCCAATGCAGTTAAGCCTCATGGTGGGTCAGTAGCAGAGTCGGGAAGCAGAGCTGGGTCCTCTCCCAGGGAGGCAGAGGGTGCCTTGAAGGATCAGGACACCCTAGTGGGCTTGGGCAGGGGAGTGAAGGTGTGCAGAGCTTGCCCCTGTAGGCTGTGAATGCATTTTCCATGTGTTTCCTGGTTTTTCATTATAGAGGTAAGACTGGCACATGGAGGGGACTTGGAACCAGGCACAAACAGGAGACAGGCAAGTCTTTGGGGTGGCACCTGTCCCAGTGGGACCAGACTGTTCCTTCAGGCTTCCCTACATTCTTGGGCGAGTCTCCTTTCAATGTAGCTGTGGTCAGGGCTCACTTTGAGCCTCCGTGTTGCTTGCCATGTGATACAAGCTCCTCCACCTTTCCCCAGGATAATAATAAAAGGCTTCACGTGGCTTAGCCGTCCCTAACTAGTAGGCCGTTTCCACCTTTTCTCTTCTGTAAGTAATACAAAGATTAATGATTTCAGTTCCAGAAACATGTTTTCTGAATTTCATTTTCTTAGAAGGGATTGGAAGGAGTGTAGTTCAAATGGGAGGCAATGGACATAGGGTTAAAAGTCTGAGTTTGGGAGTAAGACCACCTGGGCTCTACAATGCTGTGTGACCTTGGACAAGTTGCCTGGCCTCTCTGATCATCAGTTTTCCGGCGTGTGGAGTAGGCATAAGGGAACTCACCTGCAGGCTGGTAATATGAGGATTGATTGAAACGAGACAGATAAAGCTCTTAGGCCACGTGGCTCTGGCTCAGCCCTTCTTTGGTGAATTTGGGATTACTGGCTTAGGGATGAAAACACTCTGAAGATTCCTGATGCATGGTGCATTATTACTGGATAGACATTTCTGAAGTATTCTAAATCATCTTAAATATGTATGAATGTTTCACAAAATGTGATTTGGTCAGAATGTCAATTTGGCCAAATGACCAAAAACAGAAAAGGTTGGTGTTGGTGAAAATCTTAGGCCATGTTTACTACATCCTGAGTAAGCATCTTCCTGCTTCAATGCTGCAGAATCCAGGAGCTGGAGCTGTCGGAGAGACAACTGCTGCACAAGGTGGACCAGCTGAGCGCCCGTGTGAAGCAGGAACAGAGCGCTGCTGTCCGGGCCCAGGAGAAGCTGCAAGCCCTGCAGGGGGAGCTTGCCAGCCAGGTACAACTTTCCCTCTTCTTTCCAGTACTTGTTTCTTGACCTAGCAGGATGGCCCCCTGTGCTGGGAGGAGGCAGCAGGTGCATTGAGCAAAGACAGTGATGGGTGGTGGGGATGCTGGGAGAGCCCAGCCAGGGGACTTAGAGGGGTCTTGATTCCAACGGCGCAGGCAGGGGCTGTGAGGTCCAGGGCAAGGTCACATGGTTTCTCTGGGCCTCAGCTGCCCTGTCCATAAAATGTGATTCCCATTCCGCCCTGCCCTCCTCACCAGGGTTCTGGCTGGGATCTGCTGGAGGGAATGGGGAGCTGGTGAAGCACTGGGTGATCTGCAGGAACCATGTAATCACTGGGAGCTTTGGTCAGAGGTTCATTTCTGTGGCTCTTGGACAAGCTGAGGACTGACGTAGGGTCTCTGCTCTTAGGAGCTGGCATGCAGGTGGAAACACGGATAGGAGACATGTAACTTCCAAATTCGATGCCAGCTGCCAGGGGGAAGGTGCAGGCACAGTGTGTGTCCTTGGAGTCGGTGGGGGGAGGGGGCGCTCCAGACAGCTGAGCCAACTGAGTTGGTCCTTGGAAGAAAAGCACACGAGGTGTGCATAACAGCCTATGTATAGGCACAGGAGTGTGGGGGGACATGTTGGGGCCAGAGCAGAAGGTCTGGGCGCAGAGAGGGCATTAGCGAGGGAGGAAGGCTCCAGAGAGGCCAGGTTGCCAGGACCACAGTGTGGTCCAAATATTGACTGCAATGAGGAGCAAGCTTTAGGGAGCTTTAGCAGGAGAGGCTCAAGATAGGGTTCTGGAGAAATTATTCTAATTGCAGGGGTGGCGGGGGAGACAGAGAGAAAGAGAGAGAGAAAGAGATGGTAGAGGCAGGAGGACAAGTTAGTGCTCTGGACAAGCAGTGGGTGGTTAGGGAGGTGGACTTGGGAGGCAGATACCTGGTGCCAAACCTGGCTCTGCCGCTCTCTGGCTGTGTGACCTGGGGCAAGTGATGTAACCTCTCTGGGTCTCGGTTTCCTCATCTGTGAACTGGGAATGATAACAGTACCAACCGTCTTGGGTTGTTATGTGGGCCAAGCGAGTGAGTGTGTGTAAAACACTCACAGCGGTAACCGTAAACGACACCAGCTGCTTTTGTAAATATTAGCCTTTATTGCAGTATTCCAGGGGCGATGATGAAGGCTGCAGGTAGGGCACACTTCGGGAATACTGCAGAGGCAGAAGTGACAGGCTTCCAGGACAACCGCGTGTGGCTCTCGGAGCCCCCCGCCATGCACCGTACAGCCCAGCAGCGACTGTCAAACTGCAGGTGGACTCCCGCTTGTGGTCCGTGTTGCAACCAGCATGTTTTAAAAACCGGAATGAACTAGGAAATAAGAAAGGGCATTATGTGTACAAGGAGTGCTGTTTGGTGAAGCTTCTGTTTCAGCGGTACCCGGTGCATGCGAGGGGGCACGGGGTGGAAGTGTGTTTCTCAGTGTGGGGAGCAGTCAAAACGGCTCGAAAGCCCTGACTGAGGCATGAACTGAGACAGACACGGAAAGATAAGGAGCTCGTTTAAATTGAAATTCATCTTTGAGGCGCCAGGGAGACATGCAAGTGGCATTTCCCCCTCTGCATGGAACGGCAGGGGCGGGAAGTCCAGTTCCGGTCCTCTGCTCCGCTAGCACGTCCTCGTCAGTGTCCCCGGGGGAGCTGTCACGTGAAATGCAGTGTGGTGTGTGCGATCCCGCCACAAACAATGTGATCTCTCCATGGAAACTACTTCACTCAAGATGTTTTGGGCCATTCCCTGTATCCATGCAGGATTTCCAAAGGGAATTAGCCACAGCCCTACAGTCACCTGTTCCCAGTGCACTGGGGAGACAGAGGATGAGGGTGCGAGCAGGGACAGTGCTGTCAGGGGGCTCAGAGGCACTGCGGGGCCAGCGGTCCTATGGGATACTATGGCCTCTTCTAGACACACGTCCTTATTAGCTTGTCATGTGATCTGTATGCCCTTGGGAAGATCTGTCAGGAAACCCCACTTCCAGATGGGGGGGCAGGAGTTCAGAGCGGTGGGGGTACTTGCTCAGGGTCCCTCCGTGACCACTTGACCCAGCTACAACCCCGAACCTCCCCCCAGTGATGACCGCATTTGGGAGCAAGTTTTGTAGGAGCGCACAGATGAGTTTCACACAGATGAGCGCTTTGTACCTGATATTTGCCGAAGGGCGGTTTTGCCCTGTCGTTGTCACCGTTCCCAGTTAAGCATTTGCATGCAAAATCACCTCATTTCTGTAGTGACCTGTGGTCATTCTGAGGGTTGATAGAGGCTGTCCAACCCAGGGGATGGAGCATTGCTGATTACGGGATGATTGGGAGCAGTTTTCTTCCCAGGGAATCAGAGTCCAGCTTCATCTGTTCCACGTCCCCCCAAAACAAGCTGTCAGCCAAAGCCTGCAGCGCCGCCCCCAGCTTCCCTTGTCCACACGTGCTCTGTGCTGTCTTCGGCAAGCTCTCCTGGCCGACAGCAGTGGCCGGCTGCCAGCAGTCACTGGTGGCTGCCAGAGAGCTTAACACGGAGGCAGTGCCACCCGTGTGCTTCAATTTATCCTGGAAATTGGGCCAGGACTCCCGTTTTCGCAGTGGCCCCGGTCTAGCTCGCAGCTCCAGGGCCGGTGCAGGGAGGGCTAGGCCCAAGAGCAGAGAGTTGTTTCTCCACACCTTGAGTCAGATACACAGAAGTTCGAGTCCTGGCCATGGTGACAAGTAGCACCATGATATTGTGTTAGAGGCTTCTGAGCGTCCCAAGGGGATAGTGACAGTACCTAGTGCTTGGAGGTATTCACAATAAGGAACAGCTGCCGAGCTGTGTCTCACGAGCCAGGAGCCAGGGCAGGCCGACTTCTGCAGGGCCAGGCCTTACCCCTTTAGCATTAGGGACATGGACAGATCGGGGAGGTCCTGGGTGGAAATGGGGAAGCTCAAGTGGGTCCGGGCGGCAGCCCTGTACACACTGGTGTGGAGGTACTCAGTATTGGAACCACTGGCGCCGCCCTCTCTGCCTGCAGCAGCTGATGCCCGAGCCTACCAGCGCAGTTTCCATCCAGGGCCCCAGGGAGCTCCTGGTGTGCGGGGCTCCTACTGGGGTGCAGCGAGGGAGGCACTCCTCCTCTGCAAAAGCTGCAGGGACACCAAAAAACCCTCAGTGATGAAATCAGTAATACTCGATGCAATAGTTTAATTTCTAAAACTAATGCACGAGAAAAGCAAACAACAAAACCCTGATGCCCCCAATGTGGAAGTTTAAAATAAAGACCTGAGAGCGACGGTGGTTGCCCGCGCGCCGCGTCCTGACGCCCTGCTCCACCGCCAACCCGCAGGTCCTGGAGAAGGAGCGCGCGGCCCGGCGGCAGCGGTGGCGGCTGCGGCGGCTGCGGGAGCGGCTGCGGCGCCGGGACGAGGCGCTGGGGCGGCAGGCGGAGGCCCTGGAGCGCTGCCGGCGGACGCAGCGGCGCCAGCTGGGCCTGGCGCGCGAGCAGGAGCGCGGCCTGCGGGAGCAGGTGCGGCGGCTGGAGCGGGACGTGCGGCGCCTGTGCCGGGCGGCTGGCCTCCTGCTGGCCGAGCTGGACGCCCCGGCCCCGGGCAGCCCCTGCCCTCCCGGCCCGGCCGGAGCCCGGGGCGTCTCCGGGGAGGCGGCGGAGCTGCGCGCCCTGCAGGCCGAGCGGGAGCGGGAGCGGGAGCGGGAGCGGGAGCGGGAGCGGGCCGAGGCGGCGCGCAGGCTGCGGGAGCAGCGCGACACCGAGCGCCGGCTCCGCGGGCAGCTGGAGGACCTGCGCTGCTGCATCTACGAGCTCAAGCTGTCGGAGATCGGCCTGCAGGGCCAGGTGGAGGACCTCGCCCAGCAAAACCAGAGCCTTCGCCAGGCGCTGGGGGCCCGGGCCCCGGGGGAGAGCGCGCGCAGCCCCGCCGCTGCTGGTCACTGCAGCCCGGTAAGTGGCCTCAAGCCAGGGCGCCAATGATGTTGCAATTCTCCTCTAACTTTATCCTGCAGCCATGTGTATGAGTCACCAGCTCCCTCATTCCCTAGTCTTCCTCTTCATCTACTCACCAACCCCACCAGCCCCATCCACCCATCCTGGTTCCAACAGTCACCCACCCTCCAAAATGCACAGCCAGTCGTACACCTTCACCCACCCGTCCTTCAGCACGGCCACCCCACTACCCATCGGTCCACCTTCTCATCCACCCATCCGCCTGTCCACCCATGTACCACCCACTTGATTGCGCATCCATCCGTCAACGTGTCTACCTACACTCCATCGTCTCATTCATCCTACCACCTGCTTGTCCATCCTTCCATCCAGCGACTCCACAGGGAGCCAACCAGCTACCCTTTATCCCCCATCATCTGTTCCCCCCTGTCCATCCATCTATCCAGCAGTTCATGAATCTGTGTGCCAGATGAGCCCCTTTGGGTGTGCACTATTATGTAACTGCCGTGTGCCCGTGAAGTCTTCCCAATCCATCCCTTCCTTCCAAAGGTGATGATGCTCTCCCACCTCCTGCACACCTCCTGCACAGCCTCTCCCACCTCCTGCACAGCTCCTGCACCACCTGCTAGTGGTATGAGGTGTGCATCTTCATTTCTCCTCCATTAGACTGTGAGCTCCTTGAGGGCAGGGTCTGGGTCTGATGTAGCCTCAGTCCCGCAGCAGCACACAGAAGGTCCCCGGGACTAGCAGTGGAAAACACAGGATTGGGTCCCTTTCTGGTTCTCTTATTTAGTAGCTGTGTGATCCTGGGCAAGTTTCTTAAGAACTGCAAACAAGGGCAGATTGCACATTTATTTATTCATTTGACTGACAGAAGAGTAAAAACTTAGTTTAGTATATTCCTGTCCTGTGCTCAGCACCCTCCTGAGAGTTTCCAAAGGCATGGTTTCATTTAATGCTCAGGAAGGCTGTGGGGTGGGTACGATTGGTATCCCCACCCCATGTATAGGGAAACTGAGGCTCAGAGAGGTAATGCATTGATCGATGGTCACACAGCTAGTAGGGAGCAGAACTGGAACTTGATCCAGATTTGATGGGAGTCCAAAGGGCTCTGTGTCTCCTGCACCAGCCCTGCCTCCCTGGAAAGAGTTAACTCAGCTCTTTTCAAAAGATGGAGATCCTGCTTCTCTCCACCAGGTCAATTTACATTTAAGGAAAAATCAGTGAGCCTCCTTACTCGAAGAAGACTACTTGTTAAACTAACAACAACAACAAACCCAAAGTTTTCTTTGGATAAATCTACTTCAAATTAACTAAAACTTTAAATGCTCTATATTTTCTCTCTGCTTAGATCATTTTAATAATGAGTTTCCCTGTGGCCATTTAAAACAAATTACTACTTTATGCTCTCGTCTCTTTTCTACATGTTCTGTTCATCCTTCCTCTGTTATATCCATCAGATAAAAGGAAACCAGTGTACATTTAATATTGGCACCTTATTGTAATTCTGAAAAATAAATCATCTATAGATGGAAATTGTCATTTATTGGGGCTGCCATAACGAAGGACCGTGAGCCGAGTGGTTTAAACAGGAGTTCTGGAACTTGGAAGTCCCAGGTCGAGGTGTGGGCAGGGTTGGTTCCCTCTGAGGCTGTGGGGAGGGTCTGTTGCAGCCCGTCTCCTGGGCCTTCTCGCTGTGTCTTCCCAGCACCTTCCCTGTCTGCATGTCTATCTCGGCACCCAAACATCCCCTTTTTATAAGGTCACGGATCACCCTAATGGACCTCATCGTAACTAAGTGCTTCCCGATTTCCAAATCAGGTCACATTCTGAGATACTGGAGATTAAGGCTTTAACTTACAAATTCGGGGGGACACCGTTCAGCCCATGACATGCGTTCCCCCTGGAGGAACAGTGGTGAAGACCTGTGAGGTGTGAGACTGCTGGTTCCTCTTCCTCGATGGCAGGAAGCTTTGCCAGCTTTGTGCGGGTGGATGTCGATGATCCCCAGCACCTACTAGAGCATCTTCGTGCTGGGCTCTGTTTCCCGTGCTCTCTATCACTCGTGTCGTGCACACACGATCTTCGGAGGGAGGCACTATTTTATCCTCATTTCACAGATGAGGAAGTGGAGGCACAGAGGGGCTCATGACCTGCCCCGGGTTGCATAGGTACTCAGTGGTGGGACAGGAGTTGTGCCCCCACGAGCTCCTGCATGCCATGCTCCGCTCCTCAGCACGGACTGCTCGGTGGCCTCGTAATCAGTATCTAACGGGCACCCAGTTGGTGCGGACGCTTGGCTTGGGCCTTAGCTCAGTACAGGGGATGCAAAGTGTCCAAGACAGACCCCCACCTGTGCAGGATGACAAATCATCTGAGTGAGGACCGTGGGGCTGAGGCAGGGGCCTGACAGTCTGTGGGGCACTGCTGGCGGTCCTGGCATTTAGGCCGGGGCCTGGACCCAGGGCCGCGGGGTGTGACAGTCTGCCAGGCTCTGTCTTACTCTCCAAGGGCAATGGCAACCCCAAAGTGGAGCATATAGGAGTCACAAAGGGCCATCTTGAGAGGAAGAAGTGCTCCTGAGAGGGCCCGCTGGGGAGATGTAAAGTGCCAGCCAGTTACCAGCTCGCAGGGGAGTGTAGCTAAGACCTAACATTTAAGTGCTGGAGCCTATTGATAACAAAACCGCCAGCCCCTCAGGGTCTTGGTGTAGAGTTGTATCAACTTCAGCGGACTGTGGTGGCGCATCTATGAAATTGTAGGCAGAGTTCTGGGGACATTGCATGGGGATGTGACTTCCCAAAGCCAGTGACGGTGTGTTTCCAAAGGGGCTGGGACCTGGAGGGCTGAAGAGCTACAGGCAGGTGTTCAGCGCCTTTCTCTGGATAACTGTGGTGACCCCCAAGTGATCTCCTTTTGTAAACCTCCCATCTGCTATTACCCTGGGATCAAGTTCAACCTCCTATGCGTGGCATTCAAGGCCTCTGCTGCTCTAGGCTGGGCTCCCTCCGCTGACCCTGCCCTGGCTACATTGAGCTCCCGCAAGCCCCCAAATACTCCAGACTTTTCTGTCCTGCAGCCTTCCCTGTGTCTAGAAACTTCTATTGCCTGCTCCCCTCAGCTACTTAATACACCCCTGCTACTCTCTCTCCATTGAGTGGGAATCCCATTGAGTGGGAATGCCGCTTCCTTTAAGACTTTCCTGATCTCATGCCAGCTTGTCCCCTCCTTGTGCCCCTGTGGTGGTATGCCCCGCCTCTGGAGGCCCTAATTCTTACTGTGCAGGGCCTGGCTGGTGTTTGTTCCTTGTCTGAGTCAACCCTAGGCTTTGGCCACATCCAGAAGCTCTGGGTAAGCTAGTGGCTCATTGGATAAGATACCTGGGAAGATATTTACTCCACTCTCCATGGCAAATGGAAACTTCTAGCAGGAGAGACAGCCTCACAATGGCAGTGCCAGGAGGGAGGCATAGAAATTGGGAAAGTAGGAGCAGTGTCTGGCCCCGCGAAAGCACACATCAGATAGAAAACCATTACAAGTCATCAGGGAGCCCCGCCCCCAACAACCCACTGTTACCCCTGATGTGCTCTGGGCGTCAAAGTGCGAGTTATGGTGATGTTAATCATCTAGGGAAGATGTTTTACTCACTTTGTATTTACTTCTCCAAACAGGATCTCCTCAGCTCTGGGAGGTAGCCAGGCAGGGATCCGCAGCCTTATACCCAACCCCACAGTCCAGAGGATGCACATGACCAGCCTGGGATCTCACACTTGCCAGTTTCCAGAGCAAATCACTTGGGACCCAGGTCCCAAGCAACGGGCCATAGCAAGGACAAACCCTGGCCTGGGGAGGTTTTTGGGGAGGAGGTTTCTGTTCAGGGCGTGGGTGAAAGAAAATTTAAAAGGACTGTGGTTTGCAAGACAAGAAAGGCCTATCCGCAGCTGCGTCTGCTTTTTAGGGAGTGTGCCCTGAGTACCTGCCATGCCCCAGGCACTGTGCGGGCACCGGGTCTGGAAAGACGACCCTGCTCCTTGAAAATTTAGAGGGGAGACAGACACAGGTGCAGACAGTGGAGACGGGGTCTGTAGACTGTGACAGCTGGGGACAGCACAGAGGCTGCAGCCTGGCCTAGAGGGAGGCTTGTGCAGGGAGGTGGCAAGTCACACAATTAAAAATGTCAGTGTCAGGCTGTCATGCCCCAGCAGAGATGGAGCTTGAGGCGACACCAGCCTCAGGAATGCTGGACCCTCCTCTCCTGGAGCCTCTCTGCGCTGGCAGTGCGTGTAGAGCGACCCCTGGTGACGGTTACAAGAATCGTTTCCTCGTTCCACAGTCCTAGGCGGCGCCCACCTTGCTCACTGCCCACATTCACCTGCGTGCAAAAGTGCCGATTGCACATTTGGTGCCCTGGCAGCAGCAAGCGAGGGCTTTCAAACACAGGTCTGGAATGCAAATTAATAATAATAATAATAATAATAATAATAATAATAAATAAAGCATAGCAAAGCCACGAACACATGAGTAATGTAAAAGGAAATAGGAATGGTGAGTGGTCTTGCACAAAGATATCAAATCTGTTGTTTACATAATAAGACAAATATCCGAGGCTTGAGATTCCATTCTATTCTGAAGAGTTGTCAGATATTACAAGCACCTCAGCACTGTGGATAGTTGGTGAAAATTGGAAACAATCTTAATGTTCAATAAGAAGGAGCTGCCTTGGTAAGTGAAGGCTTTCCTCATGTCAGAGGTTCTTAGGCGGCTGTGAAACGTAAACCGTTATAGAAGAATTTGTGGGGGGATAATCCTTTGATACCATCAGAGGAGAAATGCACAGAGCAAAAATGGACATTCTGTAGAAACAGACTTTTGGAAGGATTTAAATGTCTCTGTGTAGAAGAAAGCCCAGAAGGATATATTCTAACACATGGATCATGTTTGTGTCTGGATAGCTCTGTTTTCTTTCTTTCTTTCTTTCTTTCTTTCTTTCTTTCTTTCTTTCTTCTTTTTTTTTTGCTTGTTTTTTTCAAAATAGTTGCACATGAAAGCTAAAGTCCCGTCCAATTGGGGTTCCCTGCTCCCGTGAGTACCGAGGAGCAGGAAGGATTGACCAGACTGAGCAGAGAGGGGCGGGGAGGGGGAGAGAAAGTCAGATCGGGTTCAAGACCTGAGCTCTGGTTCTATGCTCTCATCCCGTGTGCTGTGTGGTCTTGGACAAGTCACTCTCCCACTCTGAGCAGTGATTTTGTCACTTGTGGAATGAAGCTGTGGCGGGGGTGGGTGGTGGTTAGGGGACAGCATCATCTTCTAGGAGGCCCCCTCCTCGCCCTCAAGTCACCTCCTGGAGGCAGGGGTGTGTGAGTTTGATCCATGGCGGTGTCCCCAGCCCCAGAGCAGGGCCTGGCACTCAGCTGATGCCCAGGAAGTATTTGTGGGGCCGCCCTGAAGTCAGCTCGGGTGTGGGAAGGAAATCCAAGCAGAATGGAATGTGCAGCAGCGCTGGCGTTCGGCGCTGGCCTCCCGGCTCTGCTTGGCCGGTTCCTTTCTCCTCCTTTCTGCCGCTCTCCTGCTGGCTCCCCCTGGAGTTCCTGTCTGTCTGTCTGTCTGTGTCTCTCTGTCTCTCTGTCTCTCTCTCTCTCTCTGTCTCTCTCACCTCTTTCCAGCCGTGACCTTCAGCCCCCCTGCTCAGGCGGGAGGCAGGTGGAGAAAGGCAAGAGGCGGCTGGGTGGCTGGGTGGCCCGGCACCCATGGTGCGATGCTGGTGCCCAGGCGCCCCTGGCTTCCGTTGCTTTGAGCTGAGGTCCTGCATCATGACTGTTAAAAGCCTCTGGGTGGTTCTAAGGTGCAGCCAGGGGTGGGAATCCTGGTCTGTGAGGATGCTGGATGTGCCATGAACCAGCCCACAGACAGCGGGAGGTCCCAAACTCAGAGTATGAGGGGGAGATGCTTGAGGAGGGAATGGACTTAACGTGGGGGCGGCCAGGGAAGGCCTTGCTGAGGCTGAGCCCAGAGGGGAGCAGGTCGGCTGGGCAGAGGAGCAGAAGGAGAGGCCGGCAGCAGGCTCTGGGGGTGTGGGGCTCTGACACAGGGCAGGAGCCGGGTGCCCTTAAGGAGCAGAATGAGGGGCGGTGGCGCTGGGCAGGGGTTTTCTCTTTCTGCACAGTGGGAAACAAGGAAAGTTGGAGACAAGACAATAGTCTGTTCCTATTTCTGTTTCAGGGGGATTGCTCTCATGCTGGGGGGGTGGTGGAAGGGAGGGGGCAGAGAGAGGTGCAGGCCACCCATACCCTTCCTAGGAAGACGTGGCAGCCAGGCAGAAGGAAGAGCATATGCGGAGGTGCAGAGGCAGGCGAGAACCAGGGTCAGGACGGGCAGGGAGGCTGCTGCTATGAGCAGAAACCAGAGTGAGGAGCATCGGGGGCACCCCTGACAGCTGGTGGATGGTCCTACTGCACCTGACCGCAACCCTGAACTCATCCTTACAAGGGAGACCCTGTAGGTGGGAGAGTGGGTGCCGGAGGAGGGGGGGCTCCCTGGCACTGTGAGCAGGATGTGGGGGGGCGAAGAGGGAGGCCCAGCTGGGAGTCCATGCAGGGCTCTGCTGAGAGCAGGTGAGGACCTGGGGGGCAGTGACAAAGGGACCGGCGTTATCTGTTCACTCGTGCTTCCCCTTCACCTAGAATAGCATCTGACACAGTCGGAGCCTAATAAGTGCTTGCTGAATAGGTGCTGAGCACCCATCTTTCTGCCAGTTCTGCCTATATGTATCTATCAAACATTTATTACACACCTACGGTGTGGCAGACTCAGGTGGGGGTGCAGACCAGGTGAAGCCAAGTTGACGGCTCAAAGGACTCGTGGTCTAGTGGGGGAGGCAGCGGGGGAAGCAAAAAGCATCCATCTGAACCTGGCTAGAAGTAGCGGGGGGACAGTGGAAAGCTGGAGGGGACTTATCCCCCCCCTTGTGGACGGGGCGGGCGGTGGGGGGTCAGAGCTGGGCTCTCTCTAAATACTGCCCTGCAGGGTGGGTGCTGGCTCGGGAAGCTCCTCCCTGCACACTCGGCTTGCCTTTTGGGAGAGGCTGAGGGGTGAGGGTGCTGCCCAGGGACACCTAGTTGCAGCATCTGGGACTTGTTGACAATTGAAGGACGGGTCCGCCCAGAGCCCCTGGGCAGGTGCCTGCCCCTGCTGTGTGGGACGCAGAGAAACCTTTTGCACGGGAAGGAGAGGGGCCTGGGAGACTTTGGTGCTGCTCGGGGAGTGGGGGGACAGAGGCATCTTGGCTGGCCAGACAAGCTCCTCTGCCGCACCTGGCTGTCTGCTAGCAGGAGGGGGTTTGGTCCGCGGGACCCGGAGCACAAGGCCAGGGGGGTGGGCCACGTGCCCTCTGCTCTCCTCAGCAGGGGCAGGGACCTGGCTCCCTGCTGGAGTCCCTGGGATGGCCTTGGAGGGACCCCTCCCACTGTGGGGACACTCACGGCTCTCCTCCTGTGTCTTCCTCAAGGTCACTCTGAGCCAAATCCAGGATGAACCACTGTCCCTGCCCAGGGAGGACGCACCGGATGCTCCCAAAAGGCAAGATCTGCAGGCCACCCTGGGCTCCACCGGCGCCCCTGGACCGAGAGGCTCAGCAGGTATGTGGGGTGCCTGTAGGATCGCCCGCTGATGGGCCAGCTCCCCTTGGATGTGCCAGTGTGTCCGGGGTTGGGGGGTTACTGCTCTACAGACAGGAAGCTGAAGCTCAGAGAGGTAGTGTTGCTTGCTTGATGTCACACAGCCAGAAGAGGTGGGATTAGAGTCTGCGATGTCCAGGACAACGTCCTTGACTTGGGCTCAACCAGACATTTAGGCTCACTCCTTCAGCCTTCAGGAGGGGGCCGGCTAGGCGACGCTGGTGCCAGCACCGGGCAGCAGGTGTCTCAGGAGGAGGGGTCTCAGGAGGAGGAGTCTTTGCAGGAGACCATGAAATGACTCTCCTATCGCCAGCCGACCACTTGACAGCTCAGATGTGAAATAGGTGCAAGGTCTGGGAGCTGCTAGGCTAAGGAGCCCCTTGTCCCTAATGGGGACCAATGTCTCTAATCACAGTCTCAGACTGGGCTTCTAAATGCCCTGCTGCAAAGCCACTGCACTTGGGGAGCCTCAAAGCCACCATGTCCCACTGTGGTTATTTGCAGTCTTCCAAGGCCAGATGGGGTTACAGATGAGGGGTTATTTATACCCAGGGGTGCTACTGACCCACACAGCTGCCATCCCCTTCATTCCTATTTCTGGGGAGCAGAGCTGGCAAATCAATGGTCAAATTTGTCCTCAGAGAAGAAGGAGGGGCCTGTCTGGTGGTGAAGCCGAGGCCCAGCTCCTTTATCTGCATGCCAGCCTTGTGGGGTTGGGAGCAGGGGATTATGACCCTGTGTGACCATGAGGGTGCCCGGGTTGATGGAGGTATCATGGGTTTTGTCACCTGCATGAGCTTCGTGGTCAGCCAAGGTGGCTTCCAGACCCAATCTGCTGCTTGTCAGCAGTCATTCCCATCTCCAAGCCTTGGTTTCCTTCCCCGGCAGGTGGTGGTGATCATCAGGCCACCTTTGGCTCAAAGGACTTGAGTCAGTGAGCAGCGCCAGGTCATCCCAAGAGCAGGTGGCTTAGTCGCTAGCGGCAGTTGTGACAAAACTGCTAGGAGGGTCTCTTTAACTGCTGGGGTCCTCTTGCCTCCCAGGCCAGCCCTCTGAGGGGTGCTGCTCCTGGGGCTGTGTTGGAGCAGGACAAGGCCCTTTGGTTGTGGTGCCAGGCCTGGAGACCAGAGACGGGTCCCTGGAAGACGTCACAGGATCTGACCATGGACGGGTGAGGCCAGAGGCTTTCTGCACGCCCAGGGTGCCAGCCAGGTCTGATCAGCCCTACTGCGTGTGGAAAGTGGGAGAAGGGGCTGCAGAAGTGTTTGGAAGGACATTCTAGAAATAACTGAGAAGGAGACTTGGGAAGACTGAATGTAACACCCTGAGACCTAGATGGGGAGTGGGCAGGTGGGGAGCCCACAACCGCATGTCCAGGCCCAGCTGTCCCATCACATATCTGTGCACACACAGATATGCAGAGGATATGAGAGGAGGGTGGGGGCACAGTAAAGGGGATACAATCAGTGCAGTGACATGGTCAGGGGGCTTCTTGAGGAAGTAATATCTGAGCGGAGATGTGAATGGATGGGGAGTGAGCCATGAAGGGATCTGGGGAAGGATATTCTGGGTAGAGGGAAGAGCAGGTGCAAAGGCCCTGGGGTGGTATCAGGCTCGGCATGTTGGGGAGGCCTATATGGCTGGGTGAGGGAGCATCAGGAGATGAGGTCAGAGAGGTGTGGGGCTAAGTGGAGGAAGGGGCTGCTTCATATCTTCTCTTCTGTTCCCGTCCTTAGCCGACTCCGGCTGAACCCAGCATGGATGAACAGGCTCTCCTCCTCATCTGTGGCTGCCCCTCCGGACAGTACAGGGACAGCTCACTCCTTCCCGTGGAGCTGGCCTGGATTTCAGAGCAGAGGCTAGCAGCCACCCAGGCCCAGGGATCCTTTCTCCTGGTGCAGACGTCCACACTCCCTCCCTGGGGGCCAGCCGGGGACCCGCATTCCCTGCTGCTGCCACTGCTGCTCCAAGAGACTTCGCCACAAGAATCCCAAATGGAGCAGGTGCTGGATGCCAGGCCGTCGCCTGCTCCCAGAGCCTTAGGACAACCCGGTCGAGATCGTCACTGGGAAAAGAGCCACAAAGCCTCACTCTGCCAGGAGTCCCCACAGACTTCAAGTCAGCGATTTCCCAGGAGAGGGCCCAGAGATCTAAAAGACCCTTGGAAGGAGGGAGGAGGACCAGAATGGAGAACCGAGGAGCAGGGGGTGAGGAAGGCTGCGGGCAGGAAGGAGGAAGACCTTGGTGGCAAGAGTAAGCTAAGTCAGGAAAGCGGAGAAAACCCGAGCTTGTGGGCTGGCGTTGGAGCCCCAGAGGGCGTGCTGATCGAGAACGGGGCTTTAGAAACCCAGGCCTCTGCCTCCTGCCCCGGGCCCGGGCCACAGTCCCCACTGCCTCTTCTGCAGGAGGAGGCCTCAATGTCAACTGAGGGACCCACAGCCCTGAGTGGGAGGGGGAGGGAGGGAGGGCTTTCATCAGAGGAGAAGGAGAAGGAGAAAGAGCACCCCACAGCCAGGGCCCTCGGTGCCCAGAGGCCGTCTCCAGCAGGTGCTCAGCTCCTTGCAGGGCCGGCCAAGGAAGAAACTCTTGTGTGGTCTGGAAATGCTCTGCATCTGCAAGAGGAAAGCCCTGGGGATGAAGGCCAAGAAGAGAAGGAGGAGGAGGCATGGCCTCTAGAAGGGTACAGTCTGGGCCACAGTGACATCCCGGAGGAGCCTGCTCCCATGGAATGTGCAGGCCGCGATACACTCTTCCCAGCAGCAGAGGGAGGTCTGACACTGTCCCCCAGATTGGCCTTTTCACCCAAGGGGACCGAGCCCATCAGTAGCCCCTGGGTGCTGAGCAAAGGATCTGGCGGTTCTGAGCTCAGAATAGATGAATTTGAAAAGGAGATGGAAGCTTGTTTCCAGCAACTCTCCATCCTGGAGCTTGGGGGCGGGGGACCGTGGCAGCAAGCCTCCAGGCTGGCGGGAGAGAGCAGGAGCGTGGCTCTGAAATGGCACGGCTGCCAGGGGAACGCTTACTCCCTGCAGGGTTTGGACAACCAGGGCTTGGAGATGTGTTTGGCCAGGGAAGTCAAACCCGGGGAGACTAGAGCAGGGGGTAGACCAGGAGAGATGGAGGCCGTGGGAGCCAGCGCGGGCCTTCCAGGGATGGTGACCGATTTGGATCACGTGAGTCCAGGCCCAGAGTGGCCCTCGGAGCTGGGCCGGAACCAGGCACCGAGAGCCTTTGAGAGACAGAGGAGGAGGTTTCATCAGCTCATTTCTGGACTGAAGAAAGAGAGAAGCCAATTTTTACATGACAACGCTGAGCTTCGGGCGGACCGAGAGAGATGCCATAGAAAACTGTGCGTCCTCGAAGAAGAGAGGGACAGGAATGTGACAAGGATAGCCACACTCGAACGGGAAAACAGCATGCTGTTAGGGGACATCACTGACTTTAAGGGGGAGCTCGACCAAAGTTGGCGGGTCATCTCTGACCTGGAAGACTGCAATGTGAAAAGTTACGGCAAGATTTCTGAGCTCGAAGAGGAGAACGAGAAGCTGAAAGGGCACCTGGCCCAGCTCCAGAAAGCCGCACTGGAGAGCGTCAGAAAATCCAAAGGTGTGATGGAGCACGTCACGCTGGAAAACCGGGAGCTCAAGGCGCTGATCTCGGAGCTCGGGGTCAGCCAGGAAGAGCTGATGAAGGGCGTGGTGCTGGGGATAGAAGACTCGGTCCGGGCCTTCAGGGGGGAACATGCCCACCTTCTGCGCAGGGTCTGTGTCCTGGAGACGGAGGTCGCGTTGGGGGTGAGCACAGCCGTGGGGCACTCGGTAGGAGCAGAGGAGGGTCTGCAGGGGGAAGGCAAGATGCTCGGGGACAAGGGGAACGCTGTGGAGAGGGGGGTGCAGGTGACTCCACTTTCCGGGCAATTGACTGCAAGAGCCCACGGGCCGCCCTTGGTGGCGAAATCAGGTGTGGCCGGCCGGTGGATGGGGCCTGCCTTAGGCACGGAGAATTCCAGATACGATGCCAACTGTGCAGCTCCATCCTTGGTCTGGGGAAGTGCCGAAGTGTCCTGTGCCCCGCACGGAAGCATCAGTGGAGCAGGAGCAAAGGAAGCACATTTGGGAGAGGAGGAGAAGAGACCACGGTGCCCTACAGACCCAGGGCGAGCTCCGAGGGCCCTGAGCCATGGCCCCCAGGTAGGCTCATCACACAGAGCGGCTTACTCGGCATCTCGCTAGCTTTCTAGAGTGCTGACCACCCGCTTTCCTCCTTCCTCCGGCAGCCCTTGGAGGAGGTCCCTCATCATCCCCACTAAGTAAGAGGCAGTCATGTGGCAGGAGGGAGGGGGCTGGCACGGCCACCTGGGCCGTCCCTTCCTGCCCACAACCTGAGATGCAAACCTGCCCCTCCTCTTAGCCTGTTCCCATGGGTATCAGGTGGGACTACGGTCCGGGTGGTGTTGATGCTGCAAGATCAGAGCTCGTGTTTTCAGATCCAGGGGTTTATCAAGCAGTCCAGGTCCTAATTCTGCGCATTGCATCTCTCTCTCTCTCTCTCTCTCACTCTCTCCGCCCCCTTTGAAAGATATTACTGACATGTAACATTGTATAAGCCTAAGGTGTACCACGTGTTGACTTGGCACATTTATGTATTTCAATATGATGACACCGTAGGTTGGCCAACACCTCAATTAAACTCCACATTGGGTCTCGAAAGGGACAATGGAAAGAGCAAGGACCTTAGGATGTAATGGGAGGTCGAAGCCAGCTCTGCACTTAGCACATCTGTGATTTGGCCAAGACACGGGGTTTCCTGCGTCACTGTCACACGTGTGGAGGGTACCCGATGTTCAGGAATCCCAGGATGAAATGTTCGTGATATTCTCACGGGGTCTTGCATGTCTGAAAGACATTTAGAGTCCTTTGTATCCACTCATGTTTATTCTTTCCCTCTCCCAGGTAGCAATTTTATCAATCGCTTCAGAGGATCTCTTTGGGTTTTGTCAATTTTCCTCATTGTATGTCTGTATTTTATTTCCCTGGATTCTGTTTATACCTTCATTGTTCGCTTTCTTTCACTCACTTTTTGGTTGGCTGTCCTTTTTTCTTGCTTCTCGTGTTGGAAGCTTAAATCATTGATGTTGAGCTGTTCTTCTTTTGTGATCTGTGCACTCCCATCTACGCATTTCTCTCTGAGCAGTTTCAACTACGTCCCGCACATTTTGATGTGTTGTGCTTTTATGTCCGTTCACTTCAAAGGACTTTCCAGTTTCCATTTGTGTGTCTCTCCTTGCCCATGGGTTACGTGGAAGTGTGTTGCTGAATTTCCAAGCACCTGCCAAATTTTGTAGTTCTAGTTTTGTTTCTGATTTGTAGTTTTATTTCACTGTTGTCAGAAAACGTATACTATGCTATTTTAATTTTTTTTAAATGTGAGATTTGTTCTATTGACCAGGTTATGGTCTATTTGGGTAAATATCCTGCAGGTCCTTGTAAAGAATAAATAGTTGGCCGTTGTTGAGTATGGGGATTGGGCCAAGCTGGTTAATTGTGCCGATCAGATCTTCTGTATCTTTACCAACAGGCCATCTATTCACGTTGTTCTTTACCCAGATATGTTTACAATCTCTGAGTGTGCATTTGTGTATTTCTTCTTTTGGTTATGTTACTTTTGATTCATGTATCTGGAAGTTATTTATGAGACACATGCAGACTTACAATTATGTTTTACTGACTTGACTCTTTGATCGTGATGAAAAGTCCCTCATTACCTCTCACGCTTCTTGCCCAGATTGCACTTTGTCTGATATTGAAGTGATCACACCAGTTTTGTTCCCTTTGTGTTTTCATGGAATCCAACTTCTTTTATACCATCTACCCTTTTGTGTTCAACTTATGGGCATCTTTATATTGAAAGAGTGTTTCTTTGAAACAGCATGTGGTTGGTTTACTTGGCTGAATTTTACAACCTCTGCTTTGCAGTTGAGGTGTTTGGTTCATGTACATTTTGTACGCGTGATGATAGAATAAGTGTTTGTCTCCCTTCTTACTATATGTTTTCTTTGTTCTGTTCTATTTCTCCTTTCTTGCCTTTGTTTTTGGTATTAATAAATATTTTCTATTATTCCTTTTTCTGCTCCATTAGCTCATTCTGCTATACATTTTAGTATCATTCCCTCAGTGCTTACCCTAGAGATTTCAAAATGTACCTATTAATTATTTAAATGTACCTTAAATTAGTGCTTTTACCATGTAATATGGAAATTCCAAATACATTAATAATTATTAATAAATAATGCAAAAATTTTAATAGTTTATCCTCACTCTTTCTTCTTTTCCTCATCTTTGTCATACATATTACATCTATATATGATAAACTTCGTAAGGCGTTGTTACTATTGTTATTCCAAACAAGAATGATCTTCTGCATTTATCCAGATCCCCTCATGCTCCTGAGCTGTGCATTCTTGCTCCCACCCCTGGGGATCTGTTTTCCTTCTGCCTAAAGAGCTTTGCCATTTCTCATAGTAAGGATCTGCTGGTGATGAATTCTCTCATATTTCTTTTTATGAAAACAAACTTCAACTTCTATTTTTAAGAGATTTTTTTCCCCGGCTAGATTCAGAATTTTAGGTAGGCAGGTATTTCCCCCTCTTTTGGCACTTTGCAGATCTCATTGCGTTTACCTTCTGGCTCCCATAGTTTCTGTTCAAAATTGGTTGTTTTTATCATGATTTTTTTGTTTGGTTTTGTTTTCATGAAATAAGTATGTTATTTTATCTCTGACTGCTTTCAAGATTTCCTTCTTATCTTTGGTTTTTGGCAATTTGACTGTGATGTGCCTGGTGTGATTTTATGTGTATTGATCCTGCTTGGATTTTTCTGAGCTTCTTAAAATTGTATATTCAAGTCTTGTATCATATTTGGAGAATTTTTTGTCATTATTTATTCAGATATTTTGTTCTGTCCTATTTTTCTCTTGTTTCCTAGAATCTAGACTTTTTGATTATATCCCAAAAGTTTCTTTTGAAACTTTTTTCTCCTTTTTTTCATCTTTGTGCATTAGTTTGAATTGTCTATCAACCTGTTGTTTAGTTCACTTCTGTTCTGTTGTCTTATCTGCTGATAATTCCATCCAATGAGTTCTGAATTTCATTTGTTATCTTTTGTGACTCTAGAATATCCATTTTATCCTTTCTAAGAGATTCAGATTCTTTATTGAAATACTCTGTCTTTTCACTCACTTTGTCGATCTTTCCTATATTTTTAAAAATATATAATCAGTGTTATTTTGAAGGTCTTGTCTGCTAATGCCAATATCTGTATTATCCCTGGGTCTGTTTTTATTGGCTGTTTTATTTCTTGGTTAAGTCCCATTTTCCAGCTTCTTCACATGTCCAGTAATTTAAAAAAAAAATTCTATGTTGGACATCATGTAGATATGTTGCAGAGACTCCTGGTTATTATCTCCACCAGAGAATGCTGAGTGCCTTTTGTTCTGGCAGGTGGTGGAATAATCAGCAGATGGTGTCATTCCTGTGCAGGGATATGTTAGTTTTGGCCTAGTCCTAGAGTCTGATTTTCCTCCTAAAGTGTGGACCTTGCTTCCAGGGCATGGCCTTTCCATGACAGCGGTTGACTCCCCTGAGCATTCACTGAGGATACCCAATTTGGGCTCAGCCAGAAATCTGCCATCTTGGCAGCAGTGGGTGACCTCTGAAGTCTCTTCAGCAATAGGCAGGCCAGCTTCTCTTCGCTTAGGACTCCGAGTCCTGCACTGTGCTGCCCAGCTTAGGACTCAGCCAAGGACCCAAGGGGGCATTTCTAGGGCAGTACCTGGCTCTCTCCTTTCTGTTATTTTGTTCCACAGACCCAGATATCAGAGCACCTCTGAATTCCAGCCTTTGAGTACCCCATCTAGCAGGAACACCACTCTCAGCTTGGGTTCCACTTCTGACCCATGGTTTGGTAAAATGCTCCAGAGAGAAAACAAGGAAGAATGTGGAGCTCAACTTGATGTGCATTCTTTTCCTCAAGGACTGTGGCCCTGCCTTGGCTGCCATTCAGTGTTTGCAAAGAATTGTGCATTTCTCCATATTTTATTGTTGTCCAATCTCAGCTAGTCAGACCTAGTAGAAACTGGACTCTGAGGAGAGGAATACTGAGCTGAGCATTTCAAGGTGGGAAGGGGGTGGTGGATGAAGAGCTTTTCAGGCAGAGAGGGAAGCACATGGCCAGGTCCTGAGCCTGGTTTGTTGGAAAGATAGAAAGTAGCCAGTGTGTTGGGATCACATGGGCAAGGGTAGGGTATGTTGTGAGATGAGGTAGGGCTCAGATGGCCTGTAAGTCCCAGTTATGACCCCATCTAAATGCAGCAAGGGGGCTTTTAAATAGGAGAACAACATGGTTCAATTTCTTTTGTAAAAAGATCACTGTCTCCTGTGAGGAAAAGGGCTGGAGCGGGGTGCAGAGGAACAGTCAAAACAACTTTACAGTCAAGGGATGATGCCAAGGTATGAAGCCAGAGTGGAGGAATTTGGAACTAAAAGAAGGGAGGATTCCAGATAAAAACCAGGGTTCAAAGAAATGAGGTTTGTTGATGACAGGAGGCAGAAACAAGAAAGCTTCCCCTTTCCATCATCCCAAGTCACAAACTTGATCATGTTGCTATTTTACTTAAAATCCTTCTGTCTCTTCCTCTTGTACATGATGTGAAATCCATCCCAATTCCGTCTGGTGAATTCTAATCCAGGCCTAGGGAGCCTTAGCTATTGCTGTTTATGTCCCACCCTCCTCCACCCATCGGCATCCTTGCTCTGCTCCCCCTCTACCCCAGTGTTCTCCTGGGAACTGCAGCTCATCCTTGTGGTCTCCTTTTGCAGGGCAGCTCCTCCCAGTCTTGCTGGATGGGCTCAGTGCGGAGATGTGACGCCATTTCCATAGCTTGTCATTGATCATGGTGGGAACATTTACACCGTGGGAATCAGCAAATGGTACAGATTCCGGTGCCCATCCACCAGCCCAGAGAGCAGTTGTGATACATTTGCCACCCACCACCCCCATGGCCATGGATGCCTGGTTTAGTGCCTTCCAGCTTCCCCTCACTATGCTGTGCCGAGCTGCCTATTTCTCTGTCAATGTTCCCCACCAGATAGAATTCCCTGAGGTCCATATGCACCATGTCTCTCAGCCCAGGTGGAGCGTGTGGCCAGAGCCTGTGCCAATCATGCGTGTTTGGGAGCAAGTGGATTATAGGGCCGTTCACAAGACCATTGGGTGGTCCCATGAGGCAGGCAGGGCTGGCCCTCATCCCATATGTTCATTCTCTTTAGAAATGTACTGGGGGTACTCTTTTAGGATCTTTGGGGCGAACTCTTCATCTAAGTCACTGGGGAGGGGATGCAGTGAAGACACCAAACTTCCCAGAAAGGCCAACTTGTTTTGCAAGTCTTAGAGCTGGATTTCATGAAACCATCCGGAGCACCCATCTGTTCTTGACAGCGCCCGGCCTGTGTATCTCAGGCCCACGCTCTGTGAATTTCTATTAATTAGAAGAAAGCCACATTCTGCTCTTGGATTTCTTTACTAACGAGGAGGAGGCCTCTTCAGCCGCGAAGCACGTTGATTCTGTCCTTACACCATCCTCTCTCTCCTCTCCCAGCAGAATGGCTCAGGCCCTGCCTCCCGGCTCACACCCAGGCCAAGAGCACAAGCAGAGATGACCTTCACAGGCCTCAAATTCCCAAGCAGCTGCTTTAAATGAAGGGTGGTTTGCCATAGCAGAGAAAGGGAATCTGAGAAGCCTCTGAGCCTCTGAGCTTCTGGGCAAACCAGAGCCCAGTACTGCTCCTTTGTAGGCCACCTTAGCATATGAATTGGTTGTTTAAAGATTCTCAGGCCCTGGCTGCAGAAACTCCCCCTCTGCTAAACTCAGAGGTCTGTCTCAGAGGTCTGTCCCAGAGTTCTGTGGGTGTTTATGACAGCCCCAATTACAGCAGCAAAGTTTTAGAATGACCTGAGCATTCAGCATGCCACAGAATGCTCCATGTATGCTAACAACGGTGTTTTCAACATTATTTTGCAATATGGAAAAATGTTCCTGACATGGTATTGAGGGATAAAAACTGGATACCAAAGATATAAACTATATGTTAAATGTTATATAGAGAAAATACATGTGCGTATGTATGTGTATATATGCACGCCTGTGTGCAAGTGTGTATAGAAGTTATTAAAAAATAGAACTTTAGAATACAGAACCACTGGGGGCAGTAACATCACTCCTATTTAACCACCCCTCCCAAAGTGCCAAATCACTTCTCTTTCCCATTTTTCTGCCTCCCAGAAATTCCCCATGACATCCATATGAAACCCACTCATGTCTGACCCAAAAAGAGTGAGTGACTATTTTTAACTGATTTAAGAAAAATGCTCAGGGAAAAATGCAATATCTTCTGTTTTATATAAACAGATCATGCTTTAATGTAATAAGCATCTCATAATTGGATTTGAACCTTAAGTTCCATTCATTATACTTTTTTTTAGCAGAGTGGTGACCGAAATCTATTGAAACAGATTCTAGAATGCCATGCCATTTTGCATATTTTTGAAAATATGTGCCAAAGATATATATATATATATCTGAATATATATATACATTTTATATATATATATATGAAAATCACATTCTAGACTGTTATTCTATGATTCTCCAGACCCTCCCCAACACCAACACACTCAAAAAGCCAACATGGGCCACATGCTCACACGTGCCCATACATAAGGGCATAGCAAAGAACTGGAAAAAATATACGGATAATAACAACAGTTATTCTGGTTACTAGGATTTGGGGTGACTTATTTCTGTGACTTCATTTTCTAGAATTTTTGACTTGAGAAAAAAAATGTAAGGTGAAAAAAATTAAGAAGGAAAATGGGTCCTCTGGTTTGCTAAGGCAAATTACTTGCAAAATAAGGTAACCTAAGCGTTTCATTTCGATCTGGTGATTTCCACAGCTGCAGGACCTGGAGGCGGACACCCCCAGGGAGGACCTGAGTCTGCAAGTCCAGCAGCTCCGGCACCAGGGGCTGACCCTGCAATGTCAGCTCAGAGACCTGACGTCAGCCTACCGGGAAGCCACCTGCCTCCGGGACCAGCTCAAGAGCGAGGTAGGCTGGAGCCACACTTCCTTTCCCGCCTAATGAAATGTTCCCACGCTCCAGGGAGTTGTGGGAATGGAAAAAAGAATCAGGCAAGCTCTCACCATTCCCTGCGATTTGGTAGTATTTATTAGATTTCCAAAGTAAAGAGCAGTATGGGGAAAGAAGGGAGGCTTGTAATCCCTCCCCTCAGCTAAATTCTCTTCCATCTGAAGCTAGGAATACATGTGGTTTTCTAGAAAGTCTAACTAGTTTTCAAATGTTACATAAATAAAAGTCCTTCCTCTGTAGGAGTGAAGTGAGTGTGATTTTATCAAAGGGCAGAAAGATCCTTGTGGATTTGAGAAAGTGTCCATTACCTTATCTGTGATGATGGAGACGTGAACTTTCGGGGGTGATAAAATGGCACAGAACATAGTGAACACAGTAAGAGTAGAACTAGAGATATCTGAGTAAGGTTGGTAGATTGTATCAATAAAATTGATATTATAGAGTTGTAATATACTATAGTTTTGCAAAATGTTCCCCTTGGGGGAAACAGGGCAAAGGATACAAGGGATTTCTTTGTGTCTTTCTTACAACTACATGTAGATCTATAATTATCTCATTTTTTAAAATGCAAAAAAAAAAAAAGAATAATAATCCCTTCTCCCTTTGACTCCAACCCCTTCTGAGCTCCAGCATTTTTTTCAACCCTATCTACTCGGATTCAGTGTATCTGTGGATGTGTATGCATATTTGAAGTTATACCATACAAAAATATTCTGCATCTTGATTTTCTCATTTAAAAAGATTTTTTTTTTAAAAGATTTTATTTATTCAGGACACCTGAGTGGCTCAGTGGTTGAGCATCTGCCTTTGACTCAGGTCTTGATCCTGGGGTCCTGGGATCAAGTTCCTCACTGGGCTCCCTGCAGGGAGCCTGCCTGTGTCTCTGCCTATGTCTCTGCCTCTCTCTCTGTGTCTCTCATGAACATAAAAAACCCAAAGATTTTATTTATTCATTTAAGAGAGAATGAGCTAAAGAGAACATAAGTGGAGAGAGGGAGAAACAGGTTCTCTGCAAGCAGGGAACTGCATGCGGGGCTCAATCCCAAGTCCCCGGGATCATGACCTGAGCCAAAGGCAACTGAGCCACTGAAGGACCCCGCTGATTTTCTCATTTAACAGAAAATCTTGATGTTTCCATATCAACACATACAAACTGACCTCATTTTTAAAAAATCTTCCTATTATTTTTTCATAAGGCCAAAACATAACTTACTTAATCAATTTTTTGTGAAAATCCAAATTGTTTCTGTTTCTTTCTCTCTCTCTTTTTAAAAGATTTTATTTACTTATTTATTTATGAGAGAGAGAGAGAGAGAGAGAGGCAGAGACCTAGGCAGAGGGAGAAGCAGGCTTCATGCAGGGAGCCTGATGTGGGACTCAATCCGGGATCCTGGGATCACACCCTAAGCCAAAGGCAGATGCTCAATGGCTAAGCCACCCAGACATCCCTTTTATTTATTTATTTTTTAAAGATTATTGCTTCTGTTTCTTTGCTTTATAAACAAAGCTTAGTGAACATTTCTATGTCTCTGTATTGGGATATGTTTCTGCTACATAGTCAAAGGGTAAAATTCTAGAAAATAATTACTGGGTCAAAGGATATGTGTGTAATTAACTTTGATACATAACGGCAAATAACCCTCCAGAGTGGCTGCATCATTTAGGCTTCCTCCGGGAATAAATGAGTGTACATGTTTGCCTGTGCTTGTTACCCTGAATGTTATCACATTTTACATGTTTTTGACAAGCTGATGGATGAAAACTACACCACCAACATTGTGATGTAATCTCTGGCTCCTTTCCCGTGCATTCTTTGTATAATCAGATGCACTATACTTAAGAGTTTCATGTCTGTGTTGCTTTCTAGACTTTGTGCCCAATATTTTTTTTGCCTATATGGTAATCTTTTAAGTGGATATGATTTTCATTCACCTGTTGTTGGATCTGGGGTCATTTCCATTAATTTATATATTATTTTTTTATGGGATTACTGATCCAGAGTGGGGGTAGTGTTGATTCTGAATACATATTGCAGAGTGCCTTCCCAGTGCTGGCACCCACTTCCAAAGCCCAGGCAGTGAACAGGGAATATTCCTCACCATGCCCTCAGCCAGCAAGGGGGCTGTTAGGACTTTTTTCTCCTGTCTCTCACTGATTTGTGAAAAATATAACTCCAGTTGCACATGTTAGGGCTTTTTACCATACCCAATATCTTCTGAAATCTGTTTTTCGTTATTTTCAATGTTTTTTCTTTCTTTCTGTTCTTCAGTTTGGATATTTCTTTCTAACCCATCTTCCAGTTAATACTCTCCAGCGGAGTCAGATTTACTTATAAACTCATTGTTTTTGTTCTTGGTTTCAGGTGATGTATTTTGCAGTCCTAGAATTTCCACTTGGCTCTTTTTTAAAGAGATTTTGTTTACTTATTAGAGAGAGAGAGAGAGCAAGAGAAAGAGAAAGAACACACACACAAGTAGGGGCAGGGACAAAGGGAGAGGGAGAAGCAGGCTCCCTGCTGAACAGAGAGCCCCATGCAGGGCCTTATCCCAGGACCCCCAGATCACGACCTGAGCCAAAGGTAGATCCTTCACTGACTGAGCCATGAGCCACCCAGGCATCCCTCCATTTGGTTCTTTTTTCATTTTCATTTTATTTTACCTTTTCTTTTTTTTTTTTTTTTTTTTTTTTTAGATTGAGAGCAAGTGAGAACATAAGTGGGGGAGGAGTGAAGCAGAGGGAGAGAGAGAGAATCTCAAGCAGACTCCTTGCTGACATGGAGCCCAACGTGGGGGTCAGTCTCACAACCCTGAGATCATGACCTGAGCCAAAATCAAGAGTCAGACACTTAACCAACTGAGCCAGCGAGGCAATTCCCACTGCTTGCCATTTGGTTCTTTTTTTTATAGGTTTCCATTCTCTGATGAAATTCTTGTAATATAATGAGGGAGCATATCAACCATAGTTACATGAAGGCTGGTCTCCGATAGCTCCATTCTCCATTCCCACTGGCTTAGACAGAGGCCCCAACCTCTCCATGAGCTTGCCAACATCCACTACTGACTAGAGATAACCATCTCAGTGAACATGAAGTTGGGAGCTCTGTGGGGTTTGGTTTGCTTTTCCCTGGTGGCTGATGGTATTGAGCATCTTTTCATGTGCTTACTGGCCATTTATCTATCTTCCTTCGGAGAAATGACCATTCATTTCTTTGTCCATTTGCAACTGGGTGGTTTATTTCTTTGTTTTCAAGAGGGAAGAGTCTATATGCATTCTAGATACGAATCCCATATTAGGTATGTGGTTGCCAAATATTTTCTCCCATCTGTTGTCTTTTCACGTTCTCCTCATTCACTTTTTCATTGCAAATGCCCCGGCACTCAGGGCGCAGCAACACATTCGTGCTGTTTCCTAAACCGAAGCAGAGAGAAGTTTGAATCCAAGCCTGCAAATATTATTGAGTGCCTTTTGAATAGAAGACAGTCTGCTTGGAGCTGGCATTTTACACTTTGAATACATTCAGAAAGGTGAATCCTATACATGCCAAAATAGCTGTATAGGAACGTGCGTCCAAGCCTTGTTCGGAAAGCAAAGAAACAATATACATTTTCGTAAAGAATCGGTGAAACATTATATTTCAGCCTCCTGCTGAAATATATAAGATTTTAAAAGGACGTGATCGGTTTATATGTATTGGCACAGAAACAACACCACGATTGTAAATTTAATGACAAAACCAAGATGTAAAAACATTCAAATAGTGCAGTTTCGTCTGTGTGTATACATGTGTAGGCTTTCGATTGTGAAGATGTAGGGTGAAACCTGTGTTAGAGATCAGAAGAGATGGGGAGGAGGAAGGAGGATTTTTGTTGGTGTAGCTTTCTTGTACTGATGACAGAGGAAATGAGAGTGAAGGAGAAGTATTCCTAGAACGGCCGTCTTATTCTAGGGTCAGCAATTCAGGCAGGACTGGGCTGGGGAGCCGTGCTCCACAAAGCATCAACGGGGATGACTCGCTGGTGGTTGAGCTGCGTGTGGGGCTCGGCTGGAAGGTCCAGGGTGGCTTTACTCACGTGCACATGCCTGGTGCCTCTGCCAGATAGCAACAAGGGTTCACATTCGAGGAGCGTTAACTGACCTTCCGAGCACTTTATAGGAAAACAATTCACAGAGTCCTCGCTATAATCCTCTGCTAACTGGGTGGACACTAATATTACCCCCACTTTGCAGATGAGAAGACTGAGGCAGAAAGAGAAGTGATTTGCACAGGTCAAGTTCTAGTGAGTGGCTGAGCCAGGGTTAGGAGCCAGGGTTAGGAGGATTAGGTGTCTGGCTCAGATTCCCCAGAGGTTTAACACAGCACTTAAAAAAACTCCGCAGGAAAAAAACAAAAAACTCTGCGGGGGGGGGGGGGGGGGGCACAGCTGCAGTCCGGCAGCTCATTCTTTGTGCTCAGAGCATCCTTCCTCCCCTGGTGTTGCTCAGCCAGTGATGGGGAAGGCCCCTGTTCCCCCCTGAGCACCCCTGTGGGAAAAGGGCCCTGGAGCCAACCCCTCCGAGCCCACTCGCCTGGGGAGGCGCTGGCTGTGACCGGGGCTGTGACCGGGGGCCCAGCTTTGTCAGACACATTGGTTTTCTTTCAGCTGCATGAACTTCGGAAAAAGCAACACGAGGCAAATTTCGCTGTGGCTCCTTTGAAGGTAATGTGTCCGTGAGATCAATGTGAAATGTCTCTTTCGAACAACTAGAGCTCGCGTTTTCCCTATTCTACACGTAGTCCATCTTTATTATTTAAAAAAAACAAAAACAAAACAAAACAAAACAAAAAAAAACAACCTGGGAAGAAGAGCAATTGCATCCCAAATTCCCATTTGAATCTAGCGTTTTCATGTATTTTCTTCCAGAGTATTTCGCGTGTGTCTGAGATCCCACCACCCCTACATGTCCATGTCCTGCTTTTCCTCCCCAAGAATAGCCCAGAAGTGCCCTTGCTCGGTCAGGTCGGCTGCCCATCCTGCCCCCTCCTTCCATCTTTTGCATCTTGTATATGAACGCCCTGATGGGGATGCCTGGGTGGCTCAGTGGTTGAGCATCTGCCTTCAGCTCAGGGCATGAGCCTGGGGTCCTGGGATCGAGTCCCGCTTCGGGCTCCCCACTGGGAGCCTGCTTCTCCCTCTGCCTGTGTCTCTGCCTCTCTCTGGGTCTCTCATAAATAAATAGATAAAATCTTTTAAAAAAAACAAACAAAACAAAGCAAAAAACAACAACAACAAAAAACACTGTGATGCTCATTTTTTATTAGAAAGCTTTCCCCCACATAGCCAGAGATCTCTTTAGGCCAGACTCCCAGAAGTGGCATTACAGGCCCAAATATCCTTTGCCATTCAGACGTGTACTTTCTTTGAGACGACACATGGCACCTCAGACATGGCACCTGGATTTGGGAAGTGGACCTAGAGGGCCTGCCCTTCCTGTCCAGTCCCCAGGCAGGGTGTAGAGGGGGCCATGGGCCCCACTAACTCACTGACCTTACCCGCTCTGGGGCCTTGGTTTCCATTGGTTTTGTTTTTTTTGTTGTTGTTGTTGTTGTTGTTGTTGTTTTAAAAAAAAATTATTTATTTATTTGAGAGAGAGTGAGTAAGAGAGAGCACAAGCCGGGTGAGGGGTGAGGGGCTCCCCGCTGAGCAGGGAGCCCAATGCTGATTCTGGGCTCAATCCTGGGACTCTGGGATCATGACCTGAGGTGAAGGCAGGTGTTTAACGACTGAGCCACTCAGGTACCCTGAGGGGCCTCAGTTTCCTTAGATGTTAAGTTAGAAGCATGAGCCCTGCAATCCCTCTCCCACCCAGAGTTCCCATGTCTGTCGGAGGTTCAGGTGTCCAAGGCTGTGACTTGAAGCGTCAGTCATTCCCATCACAGCTTGTTCCGACACTGCATGGACATCGGCGGTGGAAACATAAACTGTAACGTCCTATGAAAACGTGAAGCTTCCAAGCTCCGCACTCTTGTTTTTGTCAATTCCTTGTACTTTTACTTAAAGGAGGACAGGACCATAATCTCCTGTAAACTACAAAGCCTGCCATATGCCAGATCCTCCACACAAATTTTGTTCTAAGGTCCACAAGCAACATGTCAGGAAGGGGGAGCATGAGCCCCACTTGACAGATGGGGAAGCTGAGGCTCACGGAGGAAGTGACCTACCCATGGTCACACAGAGCTACTCGGTAGCAGAGCCATGACTTGAACCCAGCTCTGTCTGATGCCAAAGGCTCCCCTCAGCCACACTGTCCTCCAGGAGATCAGGTGCATGAAGAGCCCGGTAGAGTCACCGTCACCATCAACAAGGCCTCCTTCTCTGTGGGGAGAGAACTCCCCCTCCGTGGGGAACTGCACATACGATGGTCAACTGATGCTGGCTGAATGCATGAGGCCCTGATGTTTTGGGGTGGTGTGATCCAGGGGACCTGGAGAGCCCCACCTAAGTGCGCTGAGAGCCCAGCCTCCGAGTCAGACCGCCCTCCTGCCCTGCCTGCCTGCCAGGACTGGGCACCCAAGCACCACTGCCTAGGGGATGCTCCCCCGCCTCTGGGTTGGGCTGGGCAGGAAGCCCTGGCAGGAAGGGATCCTCACCTCCTCCTCTGGTGGAGCAGAAGGGCACAAAGGGAGGGAAGGAGACTCACCCGGGGCCACCCTTGAATGATGAGAGTCTGTCACCTCCTCCCGACATACACAGACGTGGGAGGTCATTACATGGTGGGAGGGTTGCTCACTCATACCATTCAGGTAACAAATCCCTCCCCAGGGTCATGCTGTGCCCAGTGGTGGCACAGTGATGGTACAGGGGTCCAGGGCAGTGTCAGCTTTGACCTGAGGAGTTCTCAGGCTGTACAGGAGACAGACCCACAAATATAAAAATGATCCATCAGGATAGAAGGAAACTGGGAGCCGGGCACAGAGGGACACCAGAGCCTTTTACCCTGGTGCCCCTAACAACGTCCACTGGGCAGATGAGCAAGTGGAGGTGTAGAGGGGAGCTTGGTCACAGAGCTGGTCAGTGGTGGAGTCCACACTCTTGACCTCTGATCCTGGGCCCCGTATCCAGAGTCCTTGGGGACGCAGGGAAGCAGGGGAAGCAGTGTGGCTACTTGTTTTCTTTTCTTTTCTTTTCTTTTCTTTTCTTTTCTTTTCTTTTCTTTTCTTTTCTTTTCTTTCTTTCTTTCTTTCTTTCTTTCTTTTCTTTCTTCCTTTCTTTGATTTTATTTATTCATTCACGAGAAACACAGAGAGGCAGAGACACAGGCTAGGGGAGAAGCAGGTTCCCTGAGAAAAGCCTGATGCGGGACTCGATCCCAGGACCCGGGATCATGACCTGAGCCAAAGGCAGATGCTCAACCACTGAGCCACCCAGGGGCCCCAGCTACTTGTTTTCAAACCTGGTTCTGGCTTCTGGGTGCAGGGAGAGGGCTGAGTGAAGGCAGTGCTGGGGGACGCAGAGCAGGAACCCACTGCCCAGAGCCCGGTTCAGCCGTCCAGCCCCCGAGGGTGCCCTCCATCCATGGACTCACCTGCTGTGTCTCCGCTCCCGCCCTGTCAGGCCAAGCTGGCTTCCCTGGTTCAGAAGTGCCGGGAGAGGAACCACCTGATCACACACCTACTGCAGGAGCTGCGTAGACACGGGCTGGCGAATCACCTGCTCTCTGAGACGGCGCAGAGCATGGTCGACGATGTGGCACTGGCCGAGTACGCGGCCACCTTCCTGGCTCCGGGGCTCCCACAGGTAGTTTCCACGGGCTTGCGCTGTCCCTCTTCCTGGGGGAGCCGTGGGCACACGGGCTTCCTGTCCCCCTGCCTGACCTGAACTGTCCCTCCGTCCCTCTGTCCGCTGACCCCACTCAGGACATGCCCAAGACCCCTGCTCTGTGCTGGCAACGTGTCCTGGCTGGTGCAGGAAGGCGATCCGGGCGGGCATCCTTACCCTCCAAGTGTTCACAACACAGTGCAGGACACACACACACACACACACACACACACACACATTCACACACCGTTAGTTCCGGGTCCTACAAGCACCGAGACATTTGTTTCACCAGATGGTTCTTTCACATGTGCCTCAGGGCCTTAGCACGCACCGCTTCCTCTGGCAGGATTCTTGCCTGTCCCGTAGCCTCCTACCCATACTTCTGGACACTGTTCCCGTGTGACCTCATCCAGGCAGCGTTCCCTGACTCCCAGGGACCACAGAGTTAGCACATCCTCTGTCCTCCGTGGCACATCGGAGGGATCCTCCCCTGCTGCTGTGGGAGCCTTGTGGGCACCTCTCTGTTGGGGCCAGAGCAGCTCCGTAACCATCTCTGTCTCCCTAGTGCCGGGCACGGAGAAGCTGTTCAGGGAATATTTGTTGAATGAATGGCATCGGGAACTAATGGCATGAGGATCTCCTCTCCTCACTGTCATCCAAAGAGGAAACAGGCCCAGAGAGGTTGGGAGGCTCACTCGAGGTCACACAGCCCCCAGGCAGTGTGGAAGGTCTTGGGTGCATGTTCTCACCCCCGGTCTGGCTGTGAACAGCAGCGCCAGGGTCTATGCTCGTGGTATGAGGGTGCCCAGCTGAGGCTGCCCCCAGCCCCACACACGGGGGACAAGCCAGCAATACCCCCACCAAACGCAGCTCCTGAGGGTGTGAGGGCGAGATGCAGCTCCTGTTGTGGACGCAGCAGGCTCTGTTTTCCACATGCTCACTTGGCAGCTTAGGGCCAGCTCTGTTCCTCCGCTCCTCGGCCCTTCCCAGCCCAGCTCTGCAAGGCCGGCCTTCTGTGTCCCTTCTGTTCCCCCACAACTGTCAGAGGTCCCCTGGTCCCAGGAGGTGGAGACCTGGAGGCCAGAGGGTCTGCTCAGGGCCACATGGTGACTTGGTTCAGAGCCAGAATTTGAATCCAGAGTTCCAGACTCCCAGTCCAGTGCTCATCTCTTTGTGTGAATGGTTCACGCCTCTTCAGAGCCAGCATAGGGCTGAAGAAAGAGGTCAGCAGCTTGTTGAGGTGCTTGGCACCATGTCTGCATATCCAGGGTGTGCGATGCAGTAGGTGTCACAGGGAAGGGCCGGCGGGCTGTGTGCTGAGCGGGCATCACAGCAGGGAGAGCCCCCGCCTCCAAGGGCTGCTCTGAAACTAGAGCTGAAATGTTGGCTGGTGTCGGAGAGGCTGACTTACAATGACCAAATGCACAGAGACGGATGTATAAACCGGAACGTGACTTTATCAATTTCTTATGAGAACTAGAACCATGTGTGGGCTGACATATGGGATGGATGGATGAAAAACATGTCAGCCTATCCTTCCCCGAAGGGTGGAGTTGTCTGGAAAGTCAAGTTCATTCATTCATGCCTTTGTTCATTTGTGAATCACTAAACATTTATGATCAGATCCTTTTGGAGGCCGAGATGAGAACAGGGAGAATTAATGGAGCCTGATTCATTCATTTCCTGTAAGGATTGCTCCTGGGCCTGGATATGCCTCCCGCTGGGCCAGTTATAAGCTTCTACTGTTTTCAGGTGGCTTTGAACCTGCCCTGACTCTTTTTTTTTTTTTTTTTAAGATTTTATTTATTTATTCATGAGAGACACAAAGACCTAGGCAGAGGGAAAAGCAGGCTCCATGCAGGGAGCCCAATGCGGGACTCGATCCTGGGACTACAGGATCACGCCCTGGGCCGAAGGCAGGTACTCAACTGCTGAGCCATACAGGCGTCCCTGCCCTGACTCATTTTGCATTACTTTATAATTCCACTCTCCAGGAACACCCCCATGTTCATGATGGGGGGGGGAATGCCTTACTGTTCCCTGTACAGACCACAAAATCTCAGCTCTCCCATTGCATGCTACGTACTTATTGAGCACCTACGGCCATGACCCAGGCCTGGTGCCGAGCGCTGGGCAAAAAGGGTGAAGGGGACAGACCAAATGTGCAAGCCCCCACAGAGTGGATAATCACAAGTCATAGTGAGTGTCGTGAAAGAAGCAGAAACAGGAGGGAGACTGACTATGTGCATGTCTTTGGGCAAGAAGACTCTGACGTGCTCTGAGCCTCATCTGTAAAATGGGAACAGTACAGCCTACATAGCAGAGTTGACGTGAAGACGGATAATCCGCTAAGCACGCCGTATAGGGGGTCCTACCGGGTAGGAACTTGGTCCTCTTGTGGGCAGTTTTCAAGAGGGTGCGCCCTGGCATCGGGGAGCTCCACCAGTGCGTAGCTCTGTGGCCTCAGGAGGGGACACTTCCATGTACCCCTTAGAGCGCACGGGGGCTTTCCCACGTGCTTTACGGAGCTCACTCCAGAGGTCCTCTCTCGGGGAAGGTGCATCATCATCTCTTCCCCAGTAGAGAAGCCCGAGGCTCAGAGGCTACAAGTCTTGCTCGAAGACATATCCGTAGCTTTCGTAATGTCTGTAGCTTTCCAGCTCGGCCTTCTCTGCGTGAAGCTGCTTGCCTGAGCCGAGCTGGGGTTTGATCCTGGCGGGGTGGCTTCTGTGCCCAGCCATTGCCATCACGGGCCTGTGGGAAGGGGGGCGTAGTGGGTGCATGTGGCCTGTTGGGAATCAGAGCAGCAGCATGGGGTCTGGCGCATCCCAGGTCCTCATTGAATTGGGCCCTCTTGCTGCCAGAAGGCCAGCCCCCAGTGGGCAGCTATAAGGCAGTGACGTGTCTAAGAAACCAAGGGAGCTCCAGGCTGGCTGGAGGGCCGGTGCTGAAGGGAGCAGTGGTGGGAGACTGCAGCAGGTGGGAGGTCACTTGTAGTGAGTGGGGACTAGAGGTGGTGTGGGAGAGGGCATCCCTGGGCTTCGGGAAGGCAGATCCAGCAGGTGTGAGAGCCAGGCCGGGCTGTGCATAGCAGCTCTGTTAGTTCAACAGCGGATGACTTGGGCTGTGGGACCAAGGGCCAGGCGGCCAAGCAGAGCACTGGGGGCCAGTGTGAGGGTGGTGGCAGCTCCTCCTGCTGGCAGCTGGGCAGGAGGTGGGTTTTATGGGCTCTGACTCTCATTTCAGAGGACACAGATGGAATTCCCGATGGATGCTTTGGACTCTGGCTTGCAGCCTGGGAGTGCTGCCCAGCTGGCTGGGGAGATACTGGTGAGCTCGGGGTGGCATGTGCCAGAGCAGAGGATACACTGTGGCCGGGCATCGGGGGTGCTGTATGTACCAGGTGACGCCTTGCAGAAACATCTCTGGGAGGGCCTGGACCCTGGGGGCTCCGGTTGTCTGGCCCCTGCCCTTGGGAGGAGACCCACACTGACCACAGGCATCCAAGGGGTACGAGGTGTGGACGGGGCTGGGATCCAATCAGATAGTCCACCGTTTGTATATTCACTGGAAGTGGTGATGATGGTCAAGGCTCAGCCCTTCCCCTGGGCCAGCATTCTCCATGGATTAGCTCACTTCATCCCCCCAAAGCCCAAAGTGAGGCTTGGAGCAGTCAAAGGGCTGGTCAGGGTCACACCTGGGGTTGGCAGGCTGGGGTGCAGGGCTACGACCATCTACACTCCCGCCCTTGGAGAGGGTGCTCACGCCTAGAACAGGTTACTCGGGTCAGTAGGTACCTTCAGGAGCCCTCTCCTGGCTGCAGATGACTGCCTTCTCTCTGTGTCCTCATGTGGTGGAGAGAGTGGCCAGGTGTCTCTTGTTATAAGGGCACTAATCCCATCCTGAGGGCTCCCTCCTCATGACCTGATGCCCTGTGAATACCATCACATGGGGGTTAGGATTGCGGGATATGAATTCTGGGGAAGCCCAGACATTCAGTGCATGGCACTGAGGGACCAAGACAGACACGGGGATGGGGTGGGGACCTCCCATCTGCTGTGCTGGCATCCACAGACTGGCCATCCTGCCCTTGACATCTTAGGCCTTGGACAGACCCCGGTGTCTTTCCTGCAGCTCTGCTAGTTCTCTGCAGCTCAGGCATCGGTTCTAAAGCAGGAGGAATTCCTGGTGGCCAGCTTTCCCATGATCTTATAGTAGGGAACACTGGGGTCTTGGCACCTCCCTGTCTTTATCTGGAGATGGGAGCAAGGGGAGGTCTCCTTGCAAAAAAAGGCTTCCCTTCTTTGGATTCCTAAAATCTCTCAGGGGACTCTCAATTCCACACACACACTCGGTTTAAGTGGGTGGGGCTCAAAACACCCTCTCAGGGACCTCTCACTACCCCCACACCCCCAGTCCCAGGACACCTATTTTTTCTGGCTTCTACCAGGACCTAGGCTGTTGACATTCTGAAGCCAAGAATGAGACACCTTTCTTTGTCGTTTATACTCAGGAATTATCTCCTCCTCGGAGGCAGATGCCCAGGTACCAAAGAAGAGGTAGAGAAGGGGTGCCAGGGCTCACCTGGGAGATGGCCTTGGTTAGGGTCGTGCCATGCCCTCCCACCCAAGCCTGAACCACCTCCCCCAGGTTCTGGCCCAAGGTCAGCTCAACAAATAGAAAGTCCCATCAGAGAATTGACGAGTTGGCCCTGCCTGGCGCCCTGCAGTTCCTGGGACTCTAAGCACATGTTTACTTGGCAGATGAAGACACCCAAGACCCTGAGGGATTGCCATCCTAAGACCATAACACTCACCATTCACCTCCCTGTGCTCTAGGGCCAGGGACCTTGCAGACCCTCTGTAGGGCTCTAAGTTCGAGCAAGACCTCTTCAAATGTCCAGCACAGAACTGTCACCTGCAGATGCTCACAGAGCAATGTGGTCCCTTTAAGCAGAATCCCAGTTCTGCGGTCCCAGGGGGAGGCTAGGGCTTGAGGTGCCAGCAGTGGAGAGTCCCCTGGACCGCAGCCTTGGGAAGATGCAGGCACCCCAGCAAGGGAGCTGCTAATTTCTCTTCCTCTTGCCTTGCTTTTTTCCTCTTCTCTCCACCTCCTGAAAAAGGCTTGCTTTCCTCTGGGTATTGTCAACGATGTCTATATATGGGCCTTCAGAAATAGAATCTCATCTTAAAAAGAAGCAGAGAGACTGACTCGGAGCCCTAAACTCCCCTAATTCATTAAAATCAACGACCCCAAGCCTGGGCCTCCAAGGATCCAGGCAATTATTTTCTATTTAGCTTTTGCCTTTTACAAAGTTTAGAATATTCTCCCACCCAAAAGTTTACATGAAGAGAGAAGTGGGGTGGGAGTGGCGGTGTGGGCAGAGCATGTAGGGCGAATCTTTGTCTGCTACCCTGTGTGGAGCGTCCAGTAGGCATCCATTCTCATTGTATCCCGCCCGACAAAACCGTGCAAGGAACAGACTAGTATGCCCATTCTACAGATGGACAGGACAGGGCTCAGGGAGTTCCACTAACTTGGCCACGACCTTGGAATCAGGAAGTGGCAGGATTCAGCTTGCAAGCGCCTGGCTCTGAGCCCCTCCAGGCTGGTATGATAAATGATGAGCAGAAAGCAGAGGAGGGTCTCTAGAACCTCGATCATGTGCTGAATGCAGTGCCACCTGGAAGCCAGTCGAATGGATCCGAGGCTGCTCTGGTTAGGAAGGTCAAGGAAACCTTGTTCTCATGTTGAAGGAGTCTGCATTGAATGAGACTAACTCTAAGCCGGGTGCATTTGGAGCACTGGCAGGGAGCAGAGAGGAGAGATTTGATGGGGACTAGGCTTCCTGCAGGAGGAGGCATACACATCAGGCCTGGAAGGATATAGAGGGGTAGTAATAGCTGGAAGGATGGAGCGAAGGTGCCCTAGGCCTGGAGACCTTCAGGATGGAGGACATGGGGGTGTGAATGGTGACGGTACTAGAATACACTCGTCCGGGGGGATATAAGCGCAGCAGGCTAAGAGCTTGGTGGAGAAGAGGCAGTGTGCCTAGTGCCAAAGGCTCCAGTAAGAGTGGTGTGGATTGCGGTCAGGCCATAATCGGTGCCCCTGTGCATTAGCTCTGGACTCGTCAATCCATTTTAGAGGGGACAAATGGCCCAGATGTCACAGCACAGCATGTAGGGGCTATGTGAGAGGCAGGTGGCTGAACTCTCCCCGGAGAAGTCAGGAAGACCTCATCCAGGAGGGGACATCTGAATTAGGTCATGACATACACCTGGAAGTTCATCAAAGAAAGAGAGAGCGGGTGTCGGGCCCTTCAGGCAGGGGGCCAGCTGATGCCAATACTTGTGCACACGGTGCTGGGGGAGGGAGGTATCCCAGCGATACTGCACACAGAGCCCCTGCCCCACCGGAATCTTCCACGAGGAAGTGAGGTCTGGGCTGCTGGGCTGGAATCTGACCTGCTTTGAAGGTCAGCACTGCTCTTATTGAACCGATCGGGGGCTGCCAGTCTGAGCAGCTGAGGTGCCATTGCCTCACCACCGCTTGCAGACCCTGTGCAGTCATGGGATCCAGCAGAATACCCACCCAGCAGATGGGGTGGTGCGGGGGACTCGGCTCCCAGCATGACCCAAATTACCGGGTGACTGAGCCAGGGACCCCAGGCACAGCTCAGCAATTGGCTCTTGCAAGGTGTCAGCAGGACCTCCGTGGAGAAAGACTATTCCCCCTGGAAACCCTGCCATCCAGCTGCCCTCAATTTTTCCACTTTTAACAGCAGTTTCTAAAACACATTAATCACAAGCTCAGTTTGGAGATTTAATTTGGGTAAAGGAAATGCAATCGTTTTCCTGCACCTGTATTCCCTAAGAGCAAAGCCTCCTTGGTGGGTCGTGGGCAGAGGAGGGATGGGTGGATTGACCAGAGAATGTGCTTTCTGCAGGGAGGGGCGGGGGGCCTGCTTCATTCCGATCCCAGCCACCTGCGTGAGGCTTTTACTCCTGGGCCATGCAGAATAACTGCTGAGGTGTCTTTTCTTCCAGACCAGCCACCATCTGGATGTCGAGTCTGAGAAGGCAGGAGTCGTAGGAGGTCAGTGCAATATTCAATTAGGAATATCTGTGTATGGCAGCCCTGGTGGCTCAGCAGTTTAGCGCCACCTTCAGCCCAGGGCCTAATCCTGGAGACCCGGGATTGAGTCCCACGTCAGGCTCCCTGCACGGAGCCTGCTTCTCCCTCCACCTGTGTCTCTACCTCTCTCTCTCTCTCTCTCTCTCTCTCTCTCTCTGTGTGTGTGTGTCTTTCATGAATAAATAAATAAAATATTTTTAAAAATAGGAATATTTTTATAGGAATAAAATAAAATAAAAATAGGAATAATAAACAATAGGAATAATAAAATAGGAATAATAAAAAAAGGAATATCTGTGTGCTCAGACACTGTCCAAACCAGCAGGACGACCTGACAGGTGGGCCAGGGTCAAGCGCAGGCTGTGAGGAATGGGACCCCGCTTTCTCCCCCTCTCACTTCTGTGAGAAGTGCCTTCTCACTTCCCAGCATAAGCAGAACACAGTAGGAAAACTACTGTCTCTGCAGAAGCAGCTGAACTCCTCAGCCCTGTGGTTTTACTCCTGGAAATTCATCCTAAGTAAATAATTCCCTGTGTGGAGAAGTTCAGTGGACTTGCCAGGGCATTTCTAATAATGAAAAACTGGTGGTGGGGGCTGAAAGTGGGGGTGCATACCTCCAACATTGTTAAATAACCCATAGACTCGATGAGATGTTGGTCACTAGAATCATGCTGCTAAGCACCATGTGAAACCATAGGAATGATGATATTCTCTTAAATTCTGAAAAGATAGGGAATGGGATGTGTGGGCTGATTATAGTGATAAAGCTATATATAAGCACATCTGGGTTATTGACAGCTCACACTAGCAGGTAAACTCAGGTTCTTCCAGTGGTTACTTAGAAAGATGGTAATAGGGGTGATGGCTTTTGCTCTGTTATTTTTATTATAAAAAAGGAAATGAAGATGCACCCAGGTGGGCAGAATTTTCCCAGTTAAAGTGCAGCAGGCTCTCAGTGTGGGGGAGGGGAGGCTTCTAAGGATCGTTTAGGGCTCTGTTCATATCAGGGGCTCAATAGAAACATGGAGAATGCATGGGGGTGTTGCTTTTAGGTGACCGAACTGCTCTTGAGATCTGCTCATCCAGCAATTCTTTTTTTTTTTAAGAAGATTTTATTTATTATTCATGAGAAACACAGGGGCAGAGACATAGGCAGAGGGAGAAGCAGGCTCCCCTCGGGGAGCCCGATGCGGGACTTGATCCCCAGACCCTGGGATCATGCCCTGAGCCAAAGGCAGACGCTCCACTGCTGAGCCACCCAGGGGTCCCTCATCTAGCAATCCTTATTACAGGATTCTGTACTTACCAGCTGTGTAATCTTGGATGAGTTAATTAACCTCTCTGAGCCCCAGAGTCTTATCTTCTAAAGGAGGCTGAGAACCTTTCTCAGGAGTGTCTAGTGCCTGACCCCAAAAGAGAAATCTTTCCTCTGTCTTTATCTGGTCAGGCTGGGCCTGTCCTCCTGTACCTTCCTCTCCTCTCCTTGCAGTCTGAGTTGGCATCTGCTTTCACGGTTGGAAGGTTATAAATTCCATTTGGTCCTGCATATGCCACTGATTTGTACAAGTGTCCTTCCTTCTCTGGGCTCAGCTTCCTCACCTTTAAAGGAAGGAAATGCTAGACTGATTGAGTTGCTTGTTCAGTCAACATTTCTGGAAGGCTGCCATGTAGCAGAGCAGAGGTAGGTGTTGCAGGGTTTGCAAAAATGGGTCGGATTTTGCAGATGTGGTGGTCCCCGTGTTGAATGACCTGGCAGCTGGTGAGGGAAAGCTAAGGCAGACAGGCAGTTTCCTAGGATACTCATGACAATGATGGGACCATCACGGGGTATAGATGAAGCACTCAAGGATTTGAGGGCACCTGAGAGGGACTCCATCAGGAGACATGGGGATCTTGGAATGGCAGAGACTGGTAAAGGTTATTCTAAGGCTCTGATGATTTTTAGAATAGATTTCTGGGTTGAGGCCTGACTGAGAATACTCTTTTCTAGCTCAGAAATCCCTCCTGAATCTCAAAACGGACAGTGTCAGCATCCAAAGACCTTTGCATTCAGAATCCCGGCCTGCTCCTAGGGCTGAGTGGCCAGCACAGATGGCTCGACTGGATTCTCCAAAGGTGAGAAGACATCAGTCATCTAATTTCTTAGATGTTTTTTTTCATTAAAAGTATGACACACATGTGGGAAAAGACACCACTTGTAAGTGTACAGATCAATGAATTATCATGGAATGATACCCAAAAAGTTGTCACCAGGTTGAGAACTGGAAAATACCCAGCCCTACAGAAACCTCTCCTAGTCTCTGTCTATTATCTATTTTTTAATTTGTATATTTGGTCAAGTCCTGTGTTCTGTGTCTGGTTATTTTTCATTGAGTGCTGGACATCACGTGTGAAAACTTACAGACATAATTTGAGGTTCTTCATCCAGAGAGGGCTTCCTTTTGCTTATGACAGACAGCAGGGCCAGGGCAGACCATTCCTTACATCATACCTGGTTCAGAGATGAGTTTCAGTATTTGTGAGGTCTACTTTCTTTCCTGTTTGCTCTGTTTTATAAAAATATTTTGTTTATTTTTGAGAGAGAGAGAGCAAGCGAGCATGATGCAGGGGAGGGGCAGAGGGAGAGGGAGAAGCAGACTCCCCGCTGAGCAGGGAGCCTGATGCAGGACTTGATCCCAGGACCATTGGATCATAACCTGAGCTGAAGGCAGTTGCTTAACCAACTGAGCCACTCAGGCATCCCTTCCTGTTCACTCTTACTCACGGGCATAGCCTTTAGGGGTCCCGACCAGAAGCCTATAGTGTTTATCAGTGTCTTCCGTACTTGGCCCTTGTCAATCCATGAGTCTCTCAAAAGCTCTGCTTGTCCTTCCACCTCTCCACTGCCACCTGCCCTGCCCTCCCCTCACCTGGAGGGAAATACAGCTTCCATGGCTGTGCCAACTACTCCCGGCATGTCTCCTGTGTCCAGTTTTAGTACCTCAGATCCTGACCATCTTGGAGGCTCTTGGATGGTTTAAATAGACACTGTGTTATATTCCGTCCTGCTTTTCTAGTACTTACTGGAGGTTTGGTCCAAAATGTCCTAATCAGTTGGAGCCAGAGCAGCCCTTTCTTTTCCCAGAGAAAACCCATTAGACCCAGGAGAAGTAGAGCCTGAGAGGCCTAAGTTCAAGTTCCAGCTGTGATTCTGTGTGATGTTTGGCAGATTATTTAACGTGTCTATGTCTCCACCTCTTCATCTGTAACATAGGATAATAGCGCCTGCGGCTAGTAGGAGCGCAAAACCAGGGAAGCCGGGTTTTGGGCAAGAGGGATGTGTCTGGACAAGAGGGATGCTCAGGAGGCAACTGATCTTATTCTTAGCATTTTATCTCAGCCTGTAGTTGGTTTCTTTCTACCTATTATTCCTGTGGCTTCTCTCCTGTCTCCATGGTTATATAAAATTTTTAATCTAAAGCCTGGAGACAGGGGCGCCTAGGTGGCTCAGTCAGTTAAACATTTGCCTTCAGCTCAGGTCGTGATCCTGGGGTCCTGGGATCAAGTCCTCATCAGGCTCCCTGCTCAGCTGGGAGTCTGCTTCTTCCTCTCCCTCTGCTCCTCCCCCACCTCACTTGTGCTTTCTCTCTCCCTCAAATAAATAAATAAAATCTTTTAAAAATATATAAATAAAACCCGGAGATAATATTTCCCTCTTGGAATTGTTGGGACTGTTTCACAAAATCATACACGTAAGGTACTTGCTATTCTACTGAGTACAAGAGAGGTGTTCAATAAATGCTAGCTGTTGCTACTGACCTTCTTAAACCCTTTTTTTTTTTTTTTTTTTTTGTCTTAACTGATGACTTTCATTTTACATTCCTCGTCTACAGGTTTATTCCCTAGCAAGGAGAACTTTCTTCCAGCTCTGGTCTTTATCTAGTAAAATTCCCTCTGACTTTTGATCTTTGGCCTGGCTTATCACAAGCAGGCGGGAGGCATCCTAGACAAAGAGGGTGATGCCTGTAGAGACAGAGGGGTGAGTGCTCCCCTGGGGTTGGGAAACCACAGGCAGTTGAACGTGACTGTGGCACAAAGTTAGAAGGTATAGAGTGGAGTCTAGGGGATCCCAGTGATGATGTGGATGAGAACAATGGGAAAAGAAAACCCCCACTCCCGCTTCTTCGATGCTTGCTTGCTATGTGCAATACACTGACTTTCCCATTCTCACAAGGGGCCTTCAAAGTAGGTATCAGCATTAGCCCCTTTCCTATGAGAAAAGGTGAGGAGCAGAGGAGGTAAACCACCAGCCCTAGGTCACACAGTTAGTAAGCGGCAGAGCTAGGGTCCACCCCAGGCAGCCTGGCTCTGGAGCTGCGGCGGTGGCAGCTCAGCGGCCAGATCATGCAAGGCCTTCACCGGAGGAATGGGAGCAGTCCCTCCTGCCTCCTGTGCAGCCCAGTCTGGAGCTCAGTGTGAGGAAAAACCCCTCAGAGGTGTCATGTAGGTGGTGCTGGCCAGAAACTGAGAGTAACCCTCTTGAGGGGGTGGTTAGAACAGAAATGGAATGAATGAATGAACTAAAAGAGCACCTTCACACTCGTAGGGCTCTGAATTTCTCGATTGTTCTTTAACTTTCCAAGTCATGGCCATACATGTAGAATGCCACTGGATCAAAACCCTTCCTCAAGTGGATGTAATTTCAAGTCCACAGGATGTCTTTGCACCTCTGCAGCAAGTTGATAGAATGTCACCGGCGATATCTCTGTTCCCAGGCTTTACCCAGAACCTGGCGGAGGGAGGCCTTCATGAATAATTGGGGGGGGGGGGCTGGTGAGCTCTTTCTCTAGAGGGTCACACGGCACCTCGTTCCCAGCCCCCAGCACTGCACCATCACACCCCTGCCCAGTCTTGGTCCTGCTCTGTTGTAAAGGACATCAAGGAACAGAGCCCTCTGCCTTGCGGAAAAACAGATTGCAAGCCGTCGATCCTGGCTGGCTCAGGGTAAGGGATTCCTGGGGTGAAATGAGTTTGTTTGATAACTGCTCCAGGGGATCAGTGACCTATCAGCAAAATGAGGTCCTTTTTGAAGGATAGTAACAAAATTTGTCATATGTTACAATTCTATTATTTTATGGTTGAGCTTAGAGAGAAAACAAGGGAGGGGGAAGCCTAAAAATACACAAAAATATCCTGAGAAGGCTGGTAAATTTTCGGTGATTGAAGAAATATTTGTCCCTATGTCACATCACCTTGATCATGTCACTCTGTCACAGAAGACCCTTCATCTGTCCTGTTGAAACAGCCCACTGTAGTAGTGAACAGGGCAGGCTCAAGGGTCATGTGGCCTGGGCTTGAATCTTGACTTTGCTTCCTATTAGCTGTGTGGCCATCAGCAAGTCACTTAACCTCTCTGAGCCTCCTTCTTCATCTGTGTAATGAGATAATAATATTGTTGCCTCTTTGGGTTACAGACTGAATGAATCAATGTGTATAAATTGCTTAGCATGATACCTGGCACAGCACAGGAGCTCAATAAATGTCCACTGTCGCTGTAGGTTGAACCGTATGAAATATTCTACTCCCCCTTCCTACAAAGTCTGTGCTTTCATAAGGTTTAAACTATTATTGTCAATATGACAAGTCCAGATTCCTTAAGTCGCAGTTTGCATTCTATGTGTGAATTTCTCTACCTTCAGCTTTTAACGCCGCAGAATCCTGCTCCTTCCCAAAAAGTCTGGCTCAGACACTGCCTCCCCCAGGAAGCCTTCCTGCTCATGAGTGTGCTGTGGGTGCTTCCCTCTTGGGTGCTCCCCTGGCAGCTCTGTGGGCCTCTCTTCCAGCTCTATCTCTGCGGTGGGACCTGCATGTGTGTCTGCCTGCCTGTGCTGCTGGGTGGGGAGCACCCCGGGGGAGGGGCTGGTCTAGGCGGGGCACACAGGGCAGTGCTCAGTGACCGTCCCCCCCTTTCCTGTCTTGCTCTGCCTTTCTCAGCCATCCTCCTTGGGTGGTGCTGAGAGGGCAGCGAGCGTGCATCATTGCCCCTGGGGTCACTGGAGAAGCTTGCTCCACCTGACTCTGTCTGACTGGTGAAGCACAGACCCACTACTCACCCTCCCAGAGGACTGAGCAGGGATGTAAGTGGGACTCACACTGCTGAGCACAATGGTCCTCCCTCCCTGTCATTTGTAGGGAAGGTGCATGCTAAATGCGGGATGCTGGGCAAGGAGGGCTGGCACCATACAGTAGCCCCTGGTGGAGCTCCAGAAAGGGGTTTTGAGGTCAGGTGGGCTTGGGTTTGGGCATCGAGCTGGTCGCTTCAGAGCTACATAGATTTAAGTAAGCTGTTTAGAGTCTGTAAAACAGGCTCCGGGTTGCTCATCCATCGTGCGGGCCTGATGACCACCTGGTGGGAGGATTCCGTGGAGACAGGTGAACCAGCTCGTTGACAAGAGCCGTGGGCAGTGCTGGGCATGAGGTCGGCGTCCAGTTAACACCGATTTCCTTTTGATGGGATGGTCAGCATCTCTCAACCCTGCGAACAAGAAACTGTCGAGCGGACACTTGCTCTATAGGGACACCCATCAGCGATTATCTTGGCAGACACTTACTGGATGACGTGGTGGGAGCCGCCCCCCATCCCCAGCTCCCCACCTGTGGCACCATGATGACGTTGTACACCTCATTGAAGTGTAATAGAAGGAACTGAGCAATGAAGGAGGAGCCCTGGCGTGGGGTACGGGAAGTGCTCAATAAGTGTTCCTTATCATTGCCGTCTCCTCCCTGGATAAATGTGGGATCGGGGGGCTTTTATGAACAAATAGAAGCAAAGACCATTTGATTCTGCTCTTGCCTCCAGCTTCCCCTGCCCTCAGGGCTGACGCCTGCTCCTGGAGCGTGCCCGGCTACCGCCACCGTGGAGACAGCACTCTCTGCACAATCCTGGCGAGAAGAAGGCGGACCATCCTGTCCCATCCTCCTCCGAGCCGATGGCCTCCCGCCACCCCCTGAGCTCCTGAGTCCTGCGAGGATCCTGGCTCTCCACAAAGAGCTTAGACAAAGCATTTGCAGCAATTCGCAGGTCAATAAATCACCGCTGGAGTTATAAATTTAATGCAACCACTCATGCTCTGGGGCCATTTCATAGACTCCATAAATATTTGAAGCAGAACCTTCAGACACTGCTTTAAGAAATTGGTAGCAATCAAAGCCCTCATTCAGTGGCAAGTGGTTTTGCCTCTGGCTCAGAGCTCTGTGTTGGTTGTCAGAGCTTGGGAGAAATACTGGACTCTGCTTGCACATTCTGAGGGCTTTGGCTTTGGCTAATGTCAAGGCAGCAAAGAGAATACTTGCTGTACCAAAACCTATTGAGTGATGGGTCCAGTGTTTCTCAGCTGGGCATGATTTTTCCTAACCAGGGAGAAATTTGGCAATGTCCAGAGACATTTTTGTCATCACAATGAGGTAGTGCTCCTGGCTTCTAATGGGTAGGGGCCAGGGATGCTGTTAAACATCTCACAATGCACAAGACAGCATCCTACAACAAAGATTATCCAGCCTCAAATGCCAACAGTGCCGGGGTTGGGGAAGCTCCGCACTGGTCTGATAGCTCCTAACATGGTCAGCCACAGAGACTTGTTTTGTTATGCTCCTGGCCTCAGGGCTCTTCCCCATGTTTTAAAAGATTTTTGTCTACTACATGAAATGCTTGACTTAAGTAATTATATATTTTACATTTTAAAACATTACAACCAATCAGAATTTTCTAATAAGCCCATTCCTTCAACTTACACTTGCTGACATGCAATAAATGCCAGGAAATACAATGTGAGGGTGAGGGAGGTGAGCCAGCTTTGGTTCTCGCCCCAGGAGCTCACATGGCAACGGGGGACACACGGATGAACTGAGCACTGTGCAGCCCATGGTTAAGTGTGCCATGAGATGCAAGATGAAGGGAAGGGCTCCTTCTGGAGAATGGAGGTCATTCAGGAGGGAAGGGCTGAGCAGAGCCCCTAAACCCAGTGAAGTGTACACCTGGATGAAGTGGGTAAGGCTGTTACAGTCAATGGGAACAGCAGGTGCAAGTCTTTAAGGCATGAAACTGAACTTTGGATGTGTCACCGAAGGAGAAGTGTGCAAAGCAGCTCCTTGCCAAGCCAGCTGCAAGGGGTTACCACCTCATCCTGTCCAGCACCTCTCCCTTTCCCCTGAGAACAGGACTCATGCCCTGACCTGGGCATAGGACTGAGGGGTAGAAGGAAAATGCATCCATCCTGAGGGCAGTTTACCCAACAAGAGAATCAAGGGAGCTTGAAATACATATGCCCAGATCGTGTCCCCAGGTTCACCAGTCAGAGACTTCGTTTCTGTCTTTAGAAAGAGCTGGTGAGAGTTTGAGGGAAAGGTCCGGATTACCTTTCCAGGGATGGAGCTGGAGCTTTACCTTTCTAGGGCTGGAGCTGGAGCTTCCTGGAAGCTCTTGTCACTTAAGGACAAGGAAGTTCCAGGGCAAGAAACCTAGGGCACCCGGGGCAGCAGTCAAAGCCCGCAGATTTGATTTTAATGTAGTTTAACTCTGATGTTGAAAGTGCAGAGAGTTCCCATACACCCTTTCACCTAGCTTCCCATAATGTGGACATCTTATATACCTAATCACATTGCAGTGACAGAAACAAATGGATTTATTTTGAGGGACAGCTGGAGGTGTGGGCACTGATTTGTAAGAAGAGCAGGGCTATCAGGCAAGTGTTGGCACACTGAGCTGCTACCATCTTGATTAGCCCAAGGGGCTGTGGGATGGGTCATCACACCATCCATTTGTTCAGTTAGCATCCAGTGGTAACAGTCCCGTGAGGGCCAGGTCCTCGGCGAGGCGCTGGGAAGCAGGAACAGAGAACATGTGGTCAGTGTCTAACCTCCGGGACCTCCTGGCAGCTCTGTGGCCCCAACATCAGCGCTCAAGAAACCCCAGTGTTGGAAAACACTATTGTAAGATCACTGCGAGTCAACCCCCCTCCCACACCCCCTGGGGATCTCCAGCAGCACGGCGTCCTGCAGAGCTGGTCGCTAACATTAGTGTGTCACCTCCTCCGTTGGCACTTTTCCCACGTTTATTTTGGGCCAAGGCCACCATCAGCTCGGAGCTTTGGGACTATGATGAAGAGAGTTTACACCCAGGGGAAGCCGGGACACAGCCAGCTGCACCGCACTGCCCAGCCGCCGGATGCCTGGAGCCGTGCCTGGTCTCCAGGATGCTCCCACCAGGTCCGGGTGCTCTGCATTCTATCACTGGAGTGCTCCCCTTCCTCCCCCACCTTCTGCTCATATTCGGGGCCTCAGTGGAAGAGCTAGCTGGGGAAGTCCGTTACGGGAAGCCAAGGCAACCTTTGCAGCATAACATGGTGATTCCCTCATAAATCATGTTCCGAAGCCAGAAACCACTTCTTAACCCAGCCACGAGTTCCTGCCTGGGGCTGGCACTTCTGGGCACCTCAAGCTTAGTCGTTGCTTTGTGCTGTGATTCCCTGATGGCGCTTTTGCGTTGGCAGATGGAGGACTCTGGCATTTTCTTCACCTCAACCATAGACCCCAGCCCTTGGGCAGGGCCGCCCCCCTATTCCAGGTGGCCCCAATGTGTCCAGGGCCCAGTCTGGTCAGTCCCCCTGGGCGTGGAGGCTGTACCTGCTCGGGTGGCTGAGTGGGGTCAGACAGGAACTCGGCATGCAGGAACTGGTGTCATCCCGGGAACACCACTGTGAGTGGCCTGAGGCCTCTGGGGATCAGCCGGATGGACCAGCCCAGGCTGCCAAGACAGAAAACCATTTGTCAGATGGGCTGTCAGCAAGCAACAATGGTGGCCTTCTATGGATCGCCTGGCCAGGCTCTGCAGAGGGGAAGCCCCGAACCCAAGCAAGGTAATGCACACCCCCCACCCCTCACTACTGCAAAAGGGCCCCACCTGGGGCTTTTAAGCAAATCAGATGAGACAGTTGGCCTGGCCCATGGCCAAGCAGCAGGAAATGTTAAGTGCAGTGTGTCTCCTTGCTGCCTGATTCATTGTCCTGCTCTCCTGGGAGGCATTTTGCTCGAGTGGCAGAGGTTCTGCTCAGCAGATACTTCCCTGGGCAACTGCTGGGGCAGGAGGTCTCATTCCAGGTTCCCTTGCTCCAGGCTTCTGGTGGACAGATGTGCATGATGGCATGGACCAGGTGCCGCGTGGGGAACACAGGGTCCTGGGGCACAAAGCTGTGGCTAACCAGCCAACAGTCAGTGAGGACTTCCTGGAGGGAGTGTCAACTACGATGGGTCCTGGAGATGAGCAGCCATCAGCCAGGGAGGAAGGACAGGCAGACCTGGACAACCACTTGTGCAAAGGTCTGGGGTGGGATCAGGGATGGGAAACGGGGTGGGCGTACTTGTGTTTCTGTAATCCTGGGCTGGAAGGTGCTGGAAAGAAGGTGCTGCCTTTTTTGCTATCCTATTGTGACTTCTTCTTGTTTACTTATACTTGTTAGTATGAATAAGACGTTTTCATTCTTCAAAATTTGGAAGACACAGAAGTGTGTGCACAGTGCAAGTTTCTTCCTTTTCCCCAGTTCCCTTCCGCACAAATAGGCCCCAGTTTTTTCTGAATGCTTCCAGAGATGCTGATGGATTGTCCGCGGTAGCACACAGGCGGCCGCATAGATGCCCTGACAGAGGCACGCCGCACTGTTCTGCACCCTGGCTTTTTCATTTAATAGATCTTGGTGATCATCCTGCATCAGAGCATGTATTTCTCATTCATTTTTTTAAAAGAGTTGAGTTTCTGTTGGAGTTGCTTTCTGCTGTCTGGATCCTACCAGTCCTCTTGATGGGCATTTGAATTGTTTCTGATCTTTTGTTTCATGACCCGTGTAGTCATGAAAATGCTCATACATGTACCTCTTTGCACATGTGTGAGTATATCTGAGGGTAAATTCCTGGAGGAGGAGTTGCTGCCTCGAAGCAGAGAAGGATCGGTCCCTTTGAGAGTCCCGGCCAGCCCTACTCCCCGCCTTACCTGGAGGCCCCACTTGCAATGCTGGGGCATCCTGGTTGCACACAGCCCTGTGATCACTCTGAGATGTGTCCTTTCAACTCGGCATCTACCTTGGAGCCCCAGATGTGCCAAGCGATATGTTGGGGATGGTGAACCAGACCAAGGGGGGGACCCTGCCTTCCCTGGGGAACTCTGGAGTGGGGAGATGGGAGTTTGTAAGCAGGTGCTTGCTTCCCAACCCCAATGAGGGACTGGTCCAGGTTTCGATCTCACAGACGCCCACAGCCTGGCTGGGATGTGACGTGTGGCATGAGTGACCTCAGTGCAGGGGAGCTGGGGTCTGGCCACCAGGGACAGATGGCAATATGGCCCTGGGGACTTGGAGCAGAGAAGATGGCATTTGGGCTGAGCCACAGAGGGTGTTAGAGTCTCCAGGGCAAAGGTGGAGGCCCAGGTGAGACTAGCAGGAAGAGACCTAGGGCCTCTGAGCTATGCTCTGTGCTTGGCACCATGCTTGGTGGCTGACACCCCAGCTCCCAGGGTAGAAGCCCCTGGCTGGAGCCTAGGAAACGAGAGGTGGCCGGAGGAGCTGGGGCAGATGATCCCGTGTAGCAGCTGCTGCAGACACCTGCGGTCACTACCCAGCTCCACTGCTCCCAGCCCCACAGAGGCTTGGTTTCCTCCTGTAAAAAGGAGGTGATGTCACCTAACATTGTTTCACCTCATCAGAGCCTTGCCAGGTGTCTGGTGTCTGTGACAAGTGCCCTGTCTGCGTTGCTCAGCCCCTGGGTATCCCTCCTTCCCTCCTTCTAATGCTGGCAGGCGGGAGGCCCAGCAACCTGGAAAATACCCTGCCTCAGCTCAATTCTATGTGCCTCAGTTTTCTGACCTGTCAGATGGGGGCCCCTACCTCCCAGGGAGGGCTTGAGGGGCAAGTGCAGCCATGTCCCAGGAGCACTAAAAATGGGCCCTGGAGCATGGTGGGGGCTACGGAAATGCTGCTACTGCTTTATCTCTGCGCGTGTGATTTTTGAAAACCAGAATGAAAATCCATTCGGGCAGGGTGATAGGGAGACAAGAGCAGGAGAAAGGGTGGCCCTGGGACATGGATCAGCTGTGGCTCAGGACCTAAAGCTGATCAAGGGGGGCAGGTGGCAAGAGAGACTGGGACAGAGTCACCAGGTGGGTCCTACATGTGCTGGTGCAGCCCATGCAAACCGGCTGGTGAATCTAGTCCCGAAAGCAGCAGCCTGCCCATTTTGTGGCTGAGAAAACTGAGGCTCCCGGAGGTCCAGCCTGCTAGAGCCAGGATTTGAGTCCCAGTGTGTAGGGCTCTGAACCAGACTTCCTCCTGGCACACAGGTCCTCACGTCTGTACCCTTGTAATCCACCCCCACCCCGTGCATGCCAGGAAGGAGCTAGAGACACCTGGAGTAAAAGACATGGAGACAATAAAAAGAATCTATATCCCAGAAGAGGAAAAAGAGGGCCAAAGAAGAGCTGAAGAGTTATTTGTATTAAGAGGATAACCACACCAGGTCCTGAGGCTCCGGGCAACAACAACAACAACAACAACAAAAAGAAAAGAATGGAAAACTGAATGGAAAAGTGAGTTCTGAGCTCCCTGGTAGTCCAGGTGAAAAGGGGAATAGCACGGGGTTCACGGTGCTGACTTTCCGATACAAGGAAACAGGTCTGAAGAAGGTTCCTTCCAGCTCTGAGCTCTGCAGGAGGTCATCCTGAGGGTCTGTATTCCATGAACAGGACAAGTGGTGACTCGCGTCCCTGGCAACAAACCTCCACATCTCAGGTGAGGGAAGGCGCATCTGGTTGATGCTGTGCTCCCCCTCTCCCTTTGCCAGGGGCTCACACCAGGCTTTGTGGGGCTCAATGGCTCCTGGGGCTGAGCAGCGTCCCTTGCCCTTTATGGATGAGGCCTGTGGAGAAGCCTGGGCTCTGTCCTGAGTCTACTGTGCCCGTGGGGTGGGGAGCCCCCAGCACCAGCGCAGGCCTGCCGGGCGCCAAAGCCCTGCCCCTCTGCTGCACTGCTCCACTCAGGGGGGTCCGTGGTGGATGTCCTGCTGGGAGCTAATCCCTCCCTCCCTCTCCCCCTCCTCCCAGTCTCTTCCTTCCCCTCCTCCCTCTCCCCTCCGTGTGTGCACACACGCACAACAACTCTCCCGTCAGCTATAAATCTCAGCTAAGTGCTCCCCTGGGCTCCCAAGCCCTCCGGAGCCCAGCTCCAGGCCTGGCAGCTCCGCCTGCTGGGGCTGGGATGCAGGTGTGAGGTGGGGGATGGGGGGAGTGGTGTGTGGAGTGGGGCGCCGGGCTCGGGCTGCTCCAGATGCCGCTGCGTCCCTCATCCCCATCGCAGTCCTGGGGCGCCCTGCAGTTTGCCTCACCCTGGACCAGACCCAAGAATCAATCTCCTCTGCCCCCACGCACGCAAGGGGAAGCTGATGGGTTGTGTCCCGGGGCCTTAGGGAACCAGCTGCCTGTTGTTAACCACGGTTCACTATTGTGTACACGCCTTGAGGTGCCATCTGTGCTGTTAGTCTGTTGTGTTGGTGCTGTCCCGGATTCGGGGTGGACAGAGCTGGATCAGACAGTGCCCATGGGGGTTGGATTCGGGGTTCACTGCCCAGTGGCAGGAATCAGCCAGCCAGCCACCCTCCCCACTCTTCCAGGGCTGCTGCGTCTGGTTGTTCAGGTTGGATGCTGAACAAAGCATCTGGCCCAGCCCTACTCTCCTTGCCCAAAGGCTGTGCCTGTCTGGAGGGAGTGGTGGTGCCCTCTGCCCTCTACAAGTTCACACAGAGGCCTGTAGGCTGCGACCCCCTGGGAGGGGTATCTTTGAGTCCACACAAAGGGTCCATGTAGCCCACGTGCCATGATTTGCAGACCCAGACCCAGAGGTGCCAAGTCAGCAGGCAGAGGCCAGTGGGTCGTGGAGGAGACAAGATGCCTCCCCACACCGGTGCAGCCCTCCAGCCTGGGAAGCACTACAGGGCCGTGTTCTGGCCCCGCACACCTTTGGGCCTGGCCTGGGAGTGGTCCTGAGACAGGACGGTGCTTTCTGCCCACAGGCATCACAGGACACTGCTGCCCCCCAGAGCCACTGATTCCTTCCTTTTACCCCCAAGTGGTCTGGGCCCTGGCATCCTCATCCTATGTTGGGAACTTGCTGCTCCTCCCAGCACCAAGCTGAGGGGAGAGAAGGAGCCCCGGAACAGGAGCCAATGGACCTGGGCCTGCTCACGGGGCTGCTCTTAATACCTGTGTGTCCCTAGGTGAGTCACCTGACCTCTCTGTGTTAATTTGCCGTATCTTCAACGTGACCTCCTACCAAACCAGCCCAGACCCAGCCACCTCAACCATCTGGGCTCCCACACTCGGGGCTGGAGGTTGACTAGGGTTCGGCCAACCGGGCTGGCTTTGGGCTGAGGGCCGGGGTTCAGGCCGGCTCTGCCTGTCACCATGTTCACCTTGGACATCTTGGAATCCTGTGTCCTGGGTCCTGGATGGGTGTCAGCCGGGCCTGTGTCCCCCTCCACCTCCTGCTGTCAGAGGGGATCCCGGTGGTCTGGGCCATCGCCAGCTTTGCCAGGGTTCTGTGGAGTGAGTTCGGGGCTTCCTGTGGGAATTCAGGAGGGCAAAGCAAGCTGAAAAGCTCCACTTACCCCGTTTCTCACTCCTCCTGTGTGTGAGTGTGAGGATCCCCAGATATTCAGAATGTGTCCGGGAGCCAACCACATGTGACCACCCCCAGCACTGGTTGTCCTGTGGACATAGTCCCAGAGCCTAGAACCCTGGCTCCATGTTTGTTGAATGAATGCATGAACTAGTTGCTCAATCTTCTTTCAATGCCCCCCTCCAACCCCCAGCCCAAGCACATATTTTACTGCATCTGGTTATCTGTAGAGCAAATCCTGTCGGATGAGAAAGCATTAATTTTGTTTTCCTTTTTGCTTTAAGGGGAGGGATAGGAAGGAAAGGACTCAGGGAAGAAAGAGCCAGAGTAGGAGCTGGAGTCTCACCCGCGCCCCCTCCCCACCCCCCATGCCTCCTACACCCAGGCCCTCTGCACTCAGCTTCCCATTCCTGTTTGCTTATCTTACTTCCCTCCACCTCCCCTCTCCATCAGAGTGGTCACTTCTCAGTGCAGGTGGCTTTGCTGTCCTGTGACTGGGACAGTCATCTGGTATAACTATTTCACACTATGCGGTGAATGGCCGATAGTTTCTAGGGATATTTGTATTTTGTGAAGCAGATGCTCATCTGCACAGAGAAATTCATTGGCATCATTTTGGAAGATATATATATGTTTTTTCACGAGAAAATACAAACATTTACAAAAGCAGACAGAAATAATAAAAGGAGCCCCACGTAGATGTCACTCAGCGTCAACGCTGGTTCATTCAAGAGCAAGCTCGTTTCCTCTGTACACCGCCCACACTCCCCACATGTAGTCTTTTGAAGTAAAACTAGGCAATTTATCACTGAATTCATAAATATTTTAAAGAGCCATCATTCCTCAAATAATCCCTTGATTTTGTCAAACCTCCGCTCTTCAAGTTTCTAATTGTCTTATGAATTAATAGTTAACTTTTTTTTTTTGTAGTTTCTTTGGATCAGGTCTTTCCACTGTGGTTGACTGGTATGTCTCTCTTTGTGGTACAATTTAGCATTTGAGCCTGTAAGTCTCCGTATTGTCGTGCAACCTTCCCCGCGCCACCTCCAGAACTTTCTCATCTTCCCGAACTGAAGTTCCGTCCCCCTGAAACACCCAACCCCCAGGCCCTGCCTGCCCCTGGCCCCCTGTCCGTGACTACCCCGGGGACCCCATATGCACGGGATCATACAGTGTTTGTGCTTTAGTGACCGTGTCCACAGGTTCATCCGTGTGGTGCGTGAATGCCCTTCCCGTGGAAGGCTGAGTCATGGTCCACTGCGTGGGCACATTTCTTTTGTCCGTTTGTCCATCAGTGGGCACTTGCGGTATGTCTTTTGGACTCACCTTGTCTTTCTTTTCTGGGACCAATCTGTTGGCGGAGCGGGCTGCTCGTCCTGTAGTTTCCCACAGGGACTCTTACTGGCCATGTCCCCACGGTGCTGTTGTTCATGTGGCTCTGTCCTCCGCGTCCATGACTGGGCCTAAATTAAAGACCCTAGAGGTTTGGTACGATCCAGGCTCAGCTGGGTTTTCTCGTAGACAATTCAGGGGGGTGTTACGTTCTTCATGGGGGCGTGTGTCTGCTGCCTCGCCTTTCGGGGCATCGGCATCTGCTGCTGCCCAGGACTCAGATTCATGGATTCATTACCATGCAAACTGACAGGTCCCTCCTTCCTGTGTGAGTGGCGACCCTTGTACCAAGGGGGGTTCCCCTGCAGGCGAGCTATTCCGGTTATTTGCTTTTTATCTGCCTCCAAAGTTTACAAGCTGGAGGAGTGCTCATTCACTCCTCATTAATTTACTCAATCATTCATTCACTTGTTCCACTCTTTCATTCATTCATGCATTCACTCATTCATTCATTCCCACACCCACTCATTTCTCACTCTCTCATTCACTATCCATTCACTCATCCATTTACTCATTTATCCACTCACTAACTTATTTACTCACTAACTTATTCACTCACTTATTCATTCATTTACTTACTCCTTCATTCATTTGCTCACTCATTGACTCATGCATCCACTTATTGACTCATTCACATACTCATCAACACACTTAATTCACACACTCATTTCTCACTCTCTCATTCATTAACTTATTCACACACCCATTCACTCACTCATTTACTCACTGACTCATTAATTCATTCATTCACTCACACACTCATTTCTCAGTCTCATAGTAATTCATTCACACACCCATTCACTCATTCACTCACTCATCCATCTACTAACTTGCTCACTCATCCACACACCTATTTACTGACTTTTACTGACTGCCTGGTCTGGGTGCTCACTGAGGTTAGAAAGATGAAATATTGGGAAGTCACACACCTAAAGGGGAGATGAGTGACCAGGATAATAGAAGAATTAAGGTCCCAAGGGTGCACAGAGGTGAGGGAGCCTGGAAGAAATACTTTAATGGCAACACCTGGATGCACATCATCTTGTGCTAGGATTAGCAGATGGTGGAGGTCAGCTGGCAGATGTGTGTCCCTGCTGGCTTGGGCGACAACTAAAACTTTTAGACTTTCTAAATTGGGTTTTTAAAGCTAGAATGCCTATAAAGCAGTCCTGGCACTATTGGGTTTCCAGAAGGACAGATCCAGCTGGCATTCCTCTGGTGTGTTTCCCATCTGGAATCAGAGGCGTGTTAGTTAGAGTCTGGACACAGCTGCATGCAAGGGCACCAGTGGGAGTGACCAGGACCTCAGAGGACATAGGAGGAACCTGCTTTGCTGCAGGAGCCAGTAGCTGTCAGATAGGGGATGCCCCAGGGATGGGCTGTGGGAGGGCTTGGCCTCCATAGACTCAGCTGCCCCTGACTCTCTGCAGTCACATGACTCCTTAGGTCTTGTCCTTCAGAGAACTGCTGTTCCATCCATGTTTCTCCCTTAGCTGTACTCACCTACTCCAAGGAGCTGAAGGCGATGGGCATTGAGTTCCTCCCTCTATCTCTGCACCCCCAAAAGGGGCCTGACCACAAAACTCTCTGGCTGGTTGAACTTGGATCAAGAGGAAAAGAAGAGCAAGTCTTGGACGTTACATAGTGCAGCTTCTTCATCTCATACTCCTGTTCTGGCAGGAAAGTGGTGACATCCCCAAGTGGGTGATTGAAGGGGGTGTATTTGTTGTGTGGGGTGAGTGGAGAGAGGAGGGCAAGAGCAGGAAGCCATTACCATCCAAGGGCTGCAGAACAAGGAGAGGGTGGTGCTACCCCCAGAAGCTAGTGAGAGCCAGGTGGAGGAGCCCTCCCTGCCCTTGCCCAACCTTTTGATTGGACAGAGAATAAACCCTCTTTCTTCCCTCTCTCCAGACTCCTGCCTGCATCTCTCATTGGCAGGAAGCCAGAGACCAAGGGAAAAATTATTCTTGAATCAACCTTTAGGATCATCCTTAAGCCTGGACCTCTCAAGCTCATCCAAGCTCTCTGGAGCCCAGAGAATGTGACTAGGAAGGCAGAATAACCAGCGGAGCACATGAAAACACAGACAGGAGATTCAACTGACCAAGGTCAATCACAGCCAAGGCACATAGTAGATGCTCAACAAAAATTTAAATTTCCCTCCATGATTAAGAAGAGCCACTGAGGGATCCCTGGGTGGCGCAGCGGTTTGGCGCCTGCCTTTGGCCCAGGGCGCGATCCTGGAGACCCGGGATCGAATCCCACATCAGGCTCCCGGTGCATGGAGCCTGCTTCTCCCTCCGCCTGTGTCTCTGCCTCTCTCTCTCTCTCTGTGACTATCATAAATAAATAAAAATTAAAAAAAAAAAAAAAGAAGAGCCACTGAGATGGAGAAGAAGAGGCTGGTAAGGAGTCGGGAGGCCTGGGCAAAGCTGGACTGTGCCTCCTTGGGCAGGCTGCTCCAGAACATTCCAGGGCTCATTTTGCTCATTGGGCCACTCTGTGAGTCACTGAGTATACAGATGCTCAGCCCTCATAGCCATGAAGCACATCTGTGAATGCACTGTAGGGTTTTCCTTTCCTTCGGGGCTCTGTCTGGAGGCTGATCAAATGCTGGGGAAAAGGAAGTGGAGAAAGGTGATATGAGTCTTTAGGGTTTGGCCTTAGCTGGGACCTGGGGACCAGCAGCTGGCTCGGCCCCTGGGGAATCCGTGTGATGAGCTGAATCACAAATGGCACTGGAAGGAAAATTAAGATGTTATGCCATTGCCAGGCTGTCTCACCAGAGTGCTGCTTACTAAGGGAACTTTCTGCTCTCTCCTTTGGCTCCCTTATGCAGAGGGGGCTGGGTGCTCCAACGACTCAGGAAGATCCTTCTGTTTCATCAGAAGGGCTTCAGAATTCTCAGCCCTGAGCCCTGAGCCCCTCGTCATACAGACTGAGGTGATGGAGCCACTAGTCTTTTATCAAGATTTATCTTACAAATCTGAGAACAGGTTATGGGGCCAGATATGCCTGAGTGTGAATTCTAGCCACCACCATTTACAAGCTGTGGGGCCTTGGGCAGGTGTCTCAGGTCCCCTCCTGGCAAACTAGGTTTTCATAAGGAGTAAGTGAATTAGGGAGAAGTCTTCCCAGACCCTGCCACCCCATGCACTCAGCTTCCCAGCCTCTGTTTCCCACTGCATTGATGAGCCTTGCCCCAGCCACCTTGCTCTGCTGCTTGTCACCAGTCCATTTCCCTGCCAGGCCATGTGCTCTTCAAGAGCGTGGATCCACCCTGCTCATCTCTTCGTCCTCCACCCCTGCATGCCTGAGGAGGGTGGAGGTCCTTCTTCCACTGGAGGCTTCCAGGAGATTTTCCCAGGTATTAACTAGGCTGTGGCTTTTACTCACCAGTCAGAGTAGAGGGTGTACCAAGCTGGTCTGTGTCACATGTTCTGTGTCGAAGTTCACTCCATCTGTTACTCTTGTTTGTTCAGTCCCTTGTTCATTCCCCAAACTTTTACCCAGTGCCTCCAAGGTGCCAGGGAACAGAGAAGAGGAAGAGAGGAGCCCTGGGGGAGAAATGGCCCTATAAGCAGGCCAGCCCCCTGCTATGGCTATGGGGACAACAGGAGGGACCTGGACAGTCAGAGAACCTAGAACTTAGATGCTGCCCACTGTGATTGTCTAGTGAACAGATGAGGGAATTGGAAATCAGGGGCATGTGGTGACTGCAGCGTAGTAGGGCTTGTGACTTCCTGTCCAAGGCTTTGGGACACAGAGCTTTCTGCAGGAGGGATACAGGAGCTCCAGGGTTGCTTGAGTGGCCTCCTGAAGGCACAGCTGGCCTGTTAGGCACCCCTCCCAGGACGCGGGGGCACTTTGACCCCTCAGGGTCTGACCTCACCCTCCTAGAACCCATCCTCACATCCAGGCATCTAGAGTGGTCTGCCCTTCTCTCAAAAGGAAGTTGCTGTTTGAGAAATAAAATGAACTTCGTATGAGTATATTATATAGGAAAGTGATTCCTAATGAAATATACCTTCCTGACTCAAAAAGGAATTGATGCCAGGTTCTCAATTTCCTGCCCATCTTCCAAACCCTGTGTTGTCTGAGTCCATGGGGGCCGCTCTAACAGAATTTCATGGGTTGGGGGCTTATAAACAAGAGAGGTGTATTTCTCATCATTCTGGAATCTGAGATCAGGGTGCCAACATAGTTAGGCTCTGAGGGGGTTGCTAACTTCTGGCTGTGTCTGCACACAGTGGAAGTGGTGAGGAAGCTCTGTGTCATCATTTTACAAGGGTATGAATCCCATCATGGGGCACCACCCTCATGGCCCAAGCACTTCATGGAGGTCCCACCTCCGAATACCATCACATTGGGCATTAGGATTTCAACATGTGAATTTGGGAGGCCACAAACATTCAGACAAATAGTAGGTGTCTTAGTGCTTGCATGCTTGAGGTCCTCAAAAGTATTTCCCACCACTAGTTCCTGGATGGGACTCTTTACAGGTTGTAAAGTGCTTCTCCGCATGTGCTTTTTTGTTTCCCAGGATTATCGACCAACTCCACAGAGCTGGACACTGAAGCTCGGGGTGGGGGGTTGTTATGTCTGCCCAAGACCACACAGTACAGCTGAGAGGCAGAGGTCCACTTTACTCTGACTCTCCACAAGGGATCTGGAAAGGATGGCACATACCTCTGTGTTATCCTGGGTGGACACCTGCTGGTGCTTAGACAGCCACCCAAAAGGGCACCCTCTAGTAAAATTCAAAAATTAACTGAAGGGACCCAAAAATAAGAATCCCAGGGGAAACTTAACCTTCAGAGTGAATGTAAAGAAATAAAATAATTAAGATGTTGTTAGGTTCTACTGTGTTCAGAACGGTTTTGGGGAGGATGTGACCACTTGAAGAAGACATCTACTGTAAAGTGCCGTGTGGGGCCCAGAGGGCACAGAATAGCTTTTGCTGCTGTGGGGACAGATGCTAAATATTACTGAGCATCTATTCTGGGTCAGGCTAGAAGCCTTCCAGATATTGCCTGAAAAACCAGGACAATATCATAGCCTTTAATATATGCCTGGTGCCTAACTAAGCCTGGCAGAGCAGATACTAAGAAACATATTTATTTTATTATTTTTTGGAGGAGGGAGGGAAGAGGGAGAGGGAGAGAGAGAATCTTAAGCAGGCTCCACACTCAGTGTGGATCCCGACGTAGGGCTTAGTCTCAAGACCCTGATATCATGACCTGAGCTGAAATCAAGGTTCAGATGCTTAACCAACTGAGCCATCCTGGTACCTTAAGAAACATATTTTAAATAACATTTTCCCCTGCTTATAAAAAATTAATATATGTTTATTTGAGTAGGTTTGGGAAATACAAAAAATAAAAACACATGGAATCCCACCATTAAGAGATGTTTGCTTTCAACATTTTGACATTTATCCTTATTCAGCCAGACTTTCCACAACCTGGGATCATACTGTGTATAGTGGTATTTAGTAGTATTTCCCATTCAACAATGCATTCTTGTCATGTGATTTCAGAGGGGCAGGAAAGCCTGCTGGTTAAGGTAATGGATTCCGGAGCAAGTCTCAGCCGTTTGCTAGCTGTGACAACTTTACTTAATTCCCTTGGGTCTTCATTTCCAAATAAAATAGAGATAAGCACAGAACCTATCTCACCTGCTCGTGGGAGCCATTAATTAAATATGTAATGTATTTAGAACCAGCCTGGCATAGAGCGAGCTCTAAGTATTTGATAGTGTTCTTATTCTCAATAAAATTAGTTAAGACACTCCAGCTGCTTACTTTATTCATTTATTCAACGACATTTCCTCACACCTGCTGTGTGCCCAACACTCTTCTAAACATGAAGGATCTCTATGTCTAAGACACAGGAGATAAGACATCTGTTTTTAAGGATCTACGCATGTGTCCAGCACACACAACCACTCTGAGCATATTCTCTGTATTACTGTATAAGTGCTGGGCATTTTCCAGAGCCTTCTCACACAGGATGCTACATTTTGTTCTTTATTTTTTTTCTCCCAAGTGTTTATTTAAATTCCAGTTAGTGTAATATTAGTTTCAGGTGTAGAATTTAGTGATTCAACACTTCCATACATCAACAGGTGCTCATCACAATAGGTGCTCTCTTTATTTTTTTAAATTTTATTTATTTATGAGAGACACACACAGAGAGAGGCAGAGACACAGGCAGAGGGAGAAACAGGCTCCATGTAGGGAGCCTAACATGGGACTTGATCCCAGGTCTCCAGGATCATGCCCTGGGCTGAAGGCAGCGCTAAACCGCTGAGCCACCGGGGCTGCCCAATAGGTGCTCTCTTTAATCCCCATCACCTGTTTTCTCCATTCTCCATCCACCTCCCCTCTGGTAAGATAAGTATGGTCTCTAGAATTCAGAATCTGTTTCTTGGTTTGCCATTCTCCCTCTTTTTTCCTCTTTGCTCATTTATTCTGTTTCTTAAAGTTCACATATGAATGAAACCCTATGGCATTTGTTTTTCTCTGACTCATTTCACCTAGTGTAGTACTCTCTAGTTCTATCTACGTTGTTGCAAATGGCAAGATTTCATTCTCACTGATGGCTGAGTAATATTCCATTATATATATTTTTTCTTTATCCATTCATCAGCTGAAGGACCCTTGGACTGCTTCTATAATTTGGCTATTGTTGATAATGCTGCTATAAACATCAGGGTGCATGTGTCCCTTCAAATTAGTATTTTTGTATCCTTTGGGTAAATACCTAGTAGTGCAATTGCTGGGTCATAGGGTAGTTCTATTTTTCACTCTTTGAGGAAACTCCCATACTGTTTTCCAAAGTGGCTGCACCAGTTTGCGTTCCCACCAACAGCGTGGGAAGGTTTCTCCCCTCCGCATCTTTGCCCATATCTGTCGTTGCCTGTGTTATTGATTTTAGCCATTCTGACAGGTGTGAGGTGATGTTTTATTGTGGATTTGATCTGCATCTCCCTGATGATGAGTGATATTGAACATACTTTCATGTGTCTGTTATTCATCTGGATGTCTTCTTTGGAAACATACCTATTCATGTCTTCTGCCCATTTTTTTAACTGGATTATTTGTTTTGAGGGTGTTGAGTTTTATAAGTTCTTTATATATTTTGAATACTGACCCTTTATCAGATATGTCATTTGCAAATGTCTTCTCCCATTCTATTTTTTTAAGATTTTATTTATTTATTCATGAGAAACACAGAGAGAGCGAGAGAGGCAGAGACACAGGCAGAGGGAGAAGCAGGCTTCACGCAGGGAGCCTGATGTGGAACTCGATCCCAGGTCCCCAGGATCACTCCCTGAGCTGAAGGTGGCACTAAACTGCTGAGCCACCCGGGCTGCCCTCCCATTCTATTTTTAAAAGATTTTATTTATTTACTCATGAAAGACAGAGAGAGAGAGAGAGAGAGAGAGAGAGAGAGAGAGAGAGAGGCAGAGACACAGGCAGAAGGAGAAGCAGACTCCCTGCGGGGAGTCTGATGCGGTACTAGATCCCAGACCCTGGGATCACACCCTGAACAGAAGGCAGATGCTCAACCACTGAGCTACCAGTCATCCCATCTTCTCCCATTCTATAGGCTGCCTTTAGTTTTGTTGATCATGTTGCTGCATTTAGTTTCTGTAATGATGCTAAGAAATTGGTATTGTCTCCCATTTCACAGATGTTAACACTTAGAGCAGGCAAGTGACTTGCCATGTCACATAGTGATGAGTACAGTCTGACCCACAAGCCCCTGGTCCATTTACAGACCACCCTGCTGTCTATCTTAGCTCTGAGCAAACCAGATTGGCATTGTAGATGCTACTATTGATTTGTCCAGCATTGATGATTGCTGCTTCCCAGGGCAGTACGTGCACAAAGGGAGGCCTTTACATCCTATTTCTCACCCACCCCTTTTCCCCTGTGATTTCAAGCCAGCTGCCACTTCTCTCTGCACTTTTCTTAGGCAGCTGGGACTGGGACTCCCCCTGAGAGCCAGTCCTTTCCCCCAGGGCCTGGCAGATGCCAGTGCTCCGAAATGTGCACACAATCTAGTTGGAAGCCACTCTTTAAACATGAACATTGACAAGCGAAAGGTCTTGGGACTAAAGACCTAAGAAGGATAAAGAAAGGAAATGGGGCCTTTAGTTTGGAGAAGACTCAGGACAACCATACCCAATGAGCTGTGGGGTAAAAGGGGGGCATCCAGTGGTAAATTGGGGAAAGCTTAGGTCTGGGGTCAGGCCAACCTGGGTTCCACCCCTGAGTGACCTTGAGCAAGTGTTCTCATTTCCCTTGGCCCCATCTGTAAGATGGGGCTGATGCTCCTAGAAAGGAGGACCATGTGAGTGAATGTGCTCAGAGTGGCTCTGTGTGCTGGGCATGTGCTTAGACCCTTAAGAGCAGAGATCTTATCTGCTTTGCTCTAGAAATGAACATTTTTTTATTTTTTATTTTTTTGAAAGCTTTTATTTATTTATTCATGAGAGAGAGAGAGAGAGAGAGAGAGAGGAAGAAGCAGGCTCCATGCAGGGAGCCCAATGCGGGACTTGATCCTGGAACTCCTGGATCACACCCCCGGCCGAAGGCAGGCGCCAAACCGCTGAGCCACTCAGGGATCCCCCTAGAAATGAATATTTTTAGTTAAAAAAATGTGTGAGGATATGTTATTGCATAAATGAATACTCATTCTGAATGAGTCCCAGGGGGATGTTACAGGGAGGTGGGGTGAGGGGTGGGGGGAGTGGGGAAGAGGATGGCCAGATGAGAGAGAAGCATGAGAGCAGAGGCAAGGGGCCAGAACTGGGGCCAGCGCACCTGCGTTCCAGTGCCTGCTCTGCCTCCTGCTGGCTGTGGAGCTTTAGGCAAAGTGCCTCATTGGGTCCACGGTCTCCTCATTAACAATAATGGTCCTTAACTCATAGGGTTACTGTAAGAAGTATATAAAGCCTGGCACAAAGGAAGCACCTACTTAATGGAAAATCATCATCATCATAACAGTCTATTAATTGGCAGAAAGAGGGTGTGTTAGCTATTTTTGGGCAATAAACCACCCCAAAGCTTACTGGCTTAAAACCACCACTATTTTATGTATCCATTCATCTGGGTTAGCAGGTTGGATTGGCTCCACAGGGTGGTTTTTTGCTGGTCTCACCTGGGTCATTCATGTGGCCATGCTCAACTGAGACCGGGTTATCAGATGGCCTCACGTCCTGTAGTTGGTGCCAGCCCTTAGGTGGCTGGTCTGTTCTGAGGATACTCCATTCTGCTTCATGTGGATTCTCATTCTACATCTTCTGGTCTACAGGCAGTGTTCAAAGAGAGCAGAACCTTGAAGGCCCCTGTGGTCCAGGCTCAGAATGCCCATAATGTCACATCTGCTCTCTTTCTACTGATCTAAGTCTGTTTCAGGGCCAACCCAAGGAGTGGGGAGCCAGACTCCCTTGGTAGGAGGAGTAGGGGAGTCATTTTGCAAATGCATGTGTACACAGAGATAGGACAGATTCTTGTGACCAGCTTTGCAAATAGTCCTCTACAGAGGGCGCTAACATTTTTTGGCGGGGGGGTGGGGGTGAAGAGCTAACATTTTTGAGGCACTGCTGACCTTCTAGGCACATCAACATCCATAACCATTATCTCCCTGGTGATGGAAAGATCCCACTGTACTAGGATTATTCAAGTCAAGTCTGAAGCAATGTTAAAATGACAGAGATGGTGGCTCTAGGCTGCAGACTAGGGACTGGGAGAGGGGCACTAAGGCTCTTTCTGTTAGCAAGTGTTTGAAGGGTTTGAAGAAAATGCACACTATCAAACTGAATTATGGATGAGAGGTAGGATTTCTATTGAACAGTAGGATTGCAAAGTCCTGTTGATTTTGCTGAGAAGAATTGTAAATATCAGCAGAGGTGTGTGGTTCTCCCAGGGCATTAAGGAAGAGAGAGGTACATGATTTTTGAAGGGCTTTAGTTGATAAAGGAATTATCAGTTGATAATTTAGTTGATAGAATTATCTAGTCAGTCTTATAGGAACTCTGGTGGGGTCACTTTAATGTCCTGACCACATAAAGCAAGATGGGTGTGGACACATCACTTCTTCATCCGCATGCTTATTGCTCTTGCCTTGGTCTTTTAAAGCTAGTGAATTTTTTTTTTTTTACTAGAAAGTGAGATATAATTCTGGATAGGATGGTTTCTTGGCAGGAGACAACCACTCTTGCCAAGAACAATGAGAAAGTCTATGTTGTATAAAATATAAAAATTATGCATTTAAATCCCCAGGGAACAGCCAAAGTGGTAAGAGCTGGAGGAGCCTGTTTCTGGGGAGGGGAGAACCTTAGAGCCAACTGTGGCTCTTTTCTGGGGTCTTTTGTGACCTGGGGGTAGGTTGTGAGTCCAAGCTGGTCCAGTAGATGACACTGCTGGGGACAGAAAGATATTTTTCTCCTGGGGCCAAAGAGACAAAATTAGAGACTGGGGTGTTTGGGGTGGGGGCTCTTCAAACATCTGGTTAATTTCCTCCTCTAGATATTTGCCAGATTCTAAAGCTTGCTGGATAGGGTGTAGATAGACCAACACGAAAACCTCTGAATAGCAAAGCAGAGTTTTCCTAATCTAGATTCTGAGAAGCAGAGGATCCATGTTTAGGCTCTACTATGGACAGGACCTAGTGAGCTAGCTGGACTCCCATCTGGCTGCTAGAGGTGTTTGAGCTCGGGGCCCCTTCCGGCCCCAGTGATGATTCCAGCAGGGGAATGGCTGTGTACTTTGGGAAGACCATTCTGGACTCAGTGTGGAGCAGGGATGGGAGGAGACAGCAGAGGGGTGTGAGAAGATGCTGCCTGGTGGACAATAACTGAGGAGCTGCATGATGATTGATTTGCTCCATTTCTTTCATAAATCAAGGGAGCAGATAAACATGAGCAGACAGAGGAAGGCAAGCCACTTGATGAATGGACCATCTGTCTTAGCAGCAAACTTGGGAAGATGAGGGTGAAGCCAAGGCAAAAAAGAGGCATCATTTGTCTTAAGTGATAAGAAAGAAAAGAAAACTGACATTATATTATGACAGGGGTTTGACAGGTTTTTACAACGCAAGAGAAGAATTTGTCCTCATCCTTGTGATATTAAGCAGAATTGAAACTAGGGATGGATCAAAATTACGTCGGAAAAAAACCCAATAAAGCAGTTCTCTGAGACATGCAGATGAATCAGCTCAATTACTTCATTTGAGAAAGCCAAGGCCCAGGCAAGAAAATGGCACCATTTTGTTCAAGGAACCCAGTAAGCTGATTATAACCCACAAGTTTGTTTTTTTTGTTTTGTTTTGTTTTGTTTTGTTTTTACTTTGTGTGGGCTTGATCTATTTCCCAGATGGTGATCAATTCTTACAAATGTCCCATATATGTTTGAAGATAATGCATATTTAGTTATCATTGGTTTCGAACTTCTATAGGTATGTCATTATATCAAGCTTGTTAGTTATGTTCTTCAAAGTTTTATTTGTCCAGACTGGCGTGTTTATATGCTCAATCTGTTGAGTTCTGAAGAAGATGAATTTAATCCCCCAACTATGGTGGCAGATAGAGCACCTTCTCTTTCTAATTTTCTTAAATTTGTTTTATGTATTTTGAGGCTATATTATTCAGTACATGCAAGTCTAGTATTCTTCTATTATGCTATGAATTTTTGTTTTACAAAGAGGTAGTGACCTTCTTTCTACTTTTGAGTCTATTTTGTTTAATGTTAATATAGCAATGTTGAGTTTGTTTCGGTTAGTGTTTGCTTGGTACAACTTTTCCTATTCTTTTAAAGTCCATCTTTTTCTGCCCTTATATTTTAGGGATGTCTCTGGTAATAGCATGAGGCTGAGGCTGTATTTTGGAAATCCACTAGGAAGATCCCTATCTTTTTAATGGAGAGTTTAGTCCATTTATAATTATTATGATAACTGATATATATATGTTTATTTCCATCATCTTATTTTGTGCCTATTGTCTACCCTGCCTTTGCTATACTTCTTGTTTTTCTCTTTTCCACCTCTCTATAGAACGGCTTAAGTTTTCTTATTACTCCTTTCATCCTAAGCACATTTCCATTCTTTTAGTGGCAACTCTTTGTAAAAAATGCCAGAGTTTCAGTGTAATTCTAAGTTTAAGATCTCTACTACCCTCCTCTACATAAGATCCTCTACATAAGATGGCTTTAATTCTGAATTAAAACTCCTTTTGTGTCATTCATATTGCCCAGAAGTATATTTCTACTCTGTACCTTTATACTTTTCAAATTAGTCATTATCATATATTTTACCAATTTCTTTGCTTATGATTCCATCTTACATATCAGGGGGTAAGAGGAGCAGTTTAATTTAGCTCTCCCTGGAACACATTCTTTACTAGTATTTTATTAGCAAGGCATTTTATCAGTAAGCTTCTTACTCTTTGCCTGAAAATATGTTTATCTTATTTTCATTACTGAGTGATTGTTTAGGTAGACACAGAATTCTAGATCCCCAGTTACTTCTTCTTGGTAAGGTGACAATGTTATTTCACTATCTTCTGGTTTCCATCAAGATGCCTTGCTATTGGTGTAATTACCATATATTTTTAGGTAATCTGTCTTTCTTTCTGGTTGCTTTTAGGATCTTCTTTTTGTCTTTGGGATTCCAGAACTCTGCTACAAGACATGTTTATTTTTATTTATCCTACTTGGAACTTGTGATTCCTGAATCTGAGTAGTTACATCTTTCAGCATTTCTGGAACATTCTGTAATTATTTATTTTAATATTACCTTCCCCCCTTCTTCTCTCTTTCCTTCTGGAAGTCATAGTAACATTGTTGGAGTGCCCCATGCTTTTCCTCAGGGGCTCATAATCACTGTCATGTTTTCTAATGGTCTCTCCAAGTAACACACCATGCTATCTCCTCAAATCAATCTTCAAGTTCACTGTTTGTATGTATGTATGTATGTATTGCAGCGTGAAGACTCTGTAGCTAGACTTTTAGGGTTCCGATTTAGACAATAAGACCTTTCTGTGCCCAGTTTTGTCATCTTTAAAGGGAGAGTTATAGTAATACCTACTCATCTAAAATTCTTTTGGGGTTAAATGAGTCAATATATATCAAACTCTTAGAACAGAACCTGGGCCTTAATAAGGCCTGTATACAGGGATGCCTGGGTGGCTCTGTGTTTTAGCACCTGCCTTCGGCCCAGGGTGTGATCCCGGAGTCCTGGGATCGAGTCCCACATCGGGCTCCCTGCATGGAGTCTGCTTTTCCCTCTGGCTCTGTCTCTGCCTCTCTCTCTCTGTCTCTCATGAATAAATATATAAAATCTTTAAAAAAATAAGTCCTGTATACAGGTTAGAACTTGTTTTAATTTTTTTTTTTTAGAACTTGTTTTAATTATTTTAAGAATCTACTTTATGGTCTTTATTCAATAGTTCCGTTATTTGGTATTCTTGGGAAACTTAACCCTCCTGATTATATGTCTTATGTCTTCATTCATGAAATACTATTCTCTTGAGTGTTCTGTAGCATTTGACGCCCGGGGCTTTGTCTGTAGGAATCCTGTGTGTCTCAGCTCTAGCCCCTACGGTATTACAGGCTCAAGGATATCAGGGATATTATAGCCCAGGAGAATCAGGAGTATCCCTGGTCTGGGATATCAAGGATATTGGGGTATCACTGGCTCAGGGCACCTTTTTCCATTCATTAACTGACTGGAAGTTTGTGGGCCATTTGAATAACAGAAATTCAACCCCAAATTCCCATAGGGTATATAGGCTAGTAGTCACACATTCTCAAGGGAGAATTTTTCCCCCCACCCAGGGCTCAGGCTAAGAAAGACAGCCTCTTCATGATCTCTTGTGCTCAAGTGGAGTTTTTCCACCCAACCTACTCTATGGAGGAAATCGCCCTTCCAGGATGCTGGCTTTTTGTGGTGGTCTCAGTTCCAGGTCACTGACTCTCTCTGCATATGTGTCAAATCCCATTTCCCTCATTTGCAGAGACCAGCATGGCCTTCCAGGAGCAGCTGTGACATTGTCTCTCATGCAGATCTTCCTTACTGGCTTGTGAGTTCAACCTTTCCTGTAGAAGACACTTTCTCCAGCAATGCAGAAGTGGTTCTATCCATCATATTGCAGGAAGCTGAAGCTTTCCTTGCTCTTCATAACCGCACACCTTGCATGGAGCCCAGCTTAAGGTTGGTCTCAGGAAATATTTGTTGAAGGATAAACTGGAAGGCAGGACATATAAGGGCTTAGGTCTTCAGTTCAGAGTGTTGAGCAGCACTCAGAGCCCTATCTCCACCTTGTCAGGAGTCCTGTCCTAAGCACAGAAGACTATGCCTGAAAGAAAGACAACAAGGATTTAATTGGAGACTGTGGTATTCCCTCCCAAAGTCAGCTAACGGTGTTTCTTATACACTTCCTATGTGCCCAATGCTGTCTGAACCCTGAGCACAGCAATGACAATGGCAGACTGGGGCCCAGCCCTTCCCAGAGCTGACACAGTCATGAGTGGGGCAGTGCTTCTCAAAGGTCAAAGCATGTAGGATCACCTGGGGATCTTGTCAATGGGCAGATAGAGCAGGAGGTCTGGGCCTGTGATTCCGTGTTTCCTATGATTCCACACTAACTCTGAGAAAATGCCAGAACTAGAATCCGGTCAGTGCTGGCAGTGTGGAGTAGAGAGGACAAGCTTTGACCTTGAGCAACTGGGGCTAGTCCTGCAGGGTGCCTCTCCCACCTGGGGCCTCCATCAATTCTCTCACCCCTGAGCCTTCGTTCCCTTGTATGTAAGATGTGAGGAATCCATGGGACAGGCTTCAGTAATAGCAACACACATCTAGAGCTTCCTGTGTGCCAACCACCCTTCCCAGCATTTGCAGCTACTCAGAGCCCTCTTAGCAGCCATATGTGCACACAACGGCCAACCCTGTCTGCAGGTGGGAAAATGAGGCACAGGGCTATTACATAACTGGCAGGGGATCACCCAACCAGAAAGTGGAAGCTGGGATTTGAACCCAGGCAGTTTACGTCCAGATCCATGCCAAGCCAACACAGTGCTGCCCTCCAGGTTATGGGAAGACACTTTGCGTGGTCTCTGGCCCATAAAAAGGAGTACATGATATTAGCCATTAGCATTATTATAGTAAAGATCATATTGTTATTCATTCTATGACGACTACTGCTATTATTTACAAGTAAATCCTGTTCCCAGACCTCGGGAGCTCATGGCTCAGGAGATCTAGAGGAGGAAGTGCCGCAAAGATCTGCCTTAGAGGACCCCGCAGAGCTAGGAGGCAGGGCCTTGGGTTGGAGGCAGGTGATGTTGAAGCTGAGGCGTGGCAAGCAAGTGCCAGAGGTCAGTGTGGCTGGGAGGAGGAGGCGGAGGGGCAGCAGGACACCAAGAAAGGGCAGCTGGGTCCAGATAATGTGGGTGCTGGAGGCCAGGCCAAGGAGTGTGGAATTCCTCCTGCAGAGAATGAGGAGCTATGAGGCATCCATGTGAAAGCATGGCAATCAATTTGTTTAAAAAGCTGAGTTCTGTGTTGTTTTCCCATAAAAGGAAACATGTAGAGAAATGTATTGGTGATATTTTAGCAGAAAGATAATGGAGGCAGGGAGACATGGGAAGGATCCATGTGCTTGACAATGCTGCTGCTGGAGGTTCATGGAGGTTAAAACCAGCTGACACCTTGGGGTGCAGGTGCTGTTCCCGGCACTCACGACATGGAGTCATCTCATGGTCATACCATCCAGTGGGCACTTCACCTTGATTATCCCTTTCTACTGATGAGGAAACTGAGGCACAGAGGGGCTATGAAAATTGTCTGGGGGCTTGGTTCTGGAGAGCATTCTCAACCCCTATGCCAGGTGCCTCCCTAGTTTTAGAGGGAGAAGCAAGGAGGTGGTCTCAGTCTTGGAGTCATCCCTCTTCCCTCCTCTCCTCCTCTTTCTTTCCTCCTCTCACTTCCCCACCCCTCCCCACTGCAGGCTTGTCGCCAGCATCCCAGTGTTTTGGCTGTTTTCTGGCTAAAGGGGGGCTCCCTCCGCCCCTGCCTCTGGCTCACTTCCAGGCCTCCTAGGGCTGCCTGAGCGCCAGCCTCGAGAATGGTGTCCTCGGAGTGGGTCCAGCCCCGAGAGGATGTCGTTGTTGCCCCAGCCCACTTCCCACGAATGCCTGAGCCCACCGGGAAGAGCCAGTTTGGACAGGACAGGAACAGCTCTGCCTGAGACAGCTCCGCCCCCCGCCCCCCCAATTCATTCTTGCACCAGACACTGAGCGAGTCTGGGCTGGCCGAGTGCTGGCGCTGGGGACACAGGGATGAGCGCGGCAGTGCCAGCCCTCGGGGACTCCAGGCACATAAGCAAGTCACTGGAGTGTAGCCTGATGTGATGGATGCGTGTTGGGAGAAGTGCCCCCCTCCTTCCTGCACATGGAGAACGTGGGGGTTGGGTGGGAGGTGGCAGGCGTTCAAGGAGGCTGGGGAAGCAGAAAGAAGCCTCATCACACAAAGTTCTGTGAACAGTGCCCTGGGAATTTGGATCTTCTCCCAGAATCAGTAGGGAGCCATCCGGAGACTTTAAGCAGAGCAGTAACAACATGTATTTTTATTCTGCGAGGCGTATTTTTTTCAAAGGCGTTTTCATGCGCATCACTGCATCTGTGGGAGCGGAGGGCAGGTAGGACAGTCCCCATGTTACAGATGAGAATACTGAGCTGCAGAAGCACAGAGGGACTTGCTGGGTCGCTTACAATCGATGCCGCAGAACCAAGCTTCTGCGTGGGGCTCCTGGCCCCAGGGCTCCCCTGCCTTGTTTTGAGGGTAGCTCTTCTAAACGGAGACTTAGTTACAAAAGCTGTAGAGCAGAGATCATGATGAGAACATGTAACAAGGGCAGCCCCCGTGGCTCAGCGGTTTAGCACCTGCTTTCGACCCAGGGCGTGATCCTGGAGTCTACGGATCGAGTCCCGTGTCGGGCTCTCTGCATGGAGCCTGCTTCTCCCACTGCCTGTGTCTCTGCCTCTCTCTCTCTCTCTCTCTCTCTGTCTCTCTCTCTTTGTGTGTGTCTCTCTCTGTGTTTCTCATGAATAAATAAATAAAATCAAAAAAAAAAAAAAAGAACATGTAACAATAGTGAGGATAATATTTGGGCTATTGATTGAGTGCCGGCTGCAGGCCAGGAGCGGTGCTCCATGTCCTAAGTGCACATATAAGGACCTACGAACTGGTAATACTCTGACGTCACAGCTGGGGAAACTGAGGCTCCAGAGAGTTAAACTACTTTCTCTTTGGTGGCATATCTGGCAGTTCAGTGCCCCCTCTTGGATGGCTGGGTTCTCAAAAGGAGCCCAGCCTACTTGTTCATGTGGGTGCTCCGTAAACAGACCAACGAAGGAAGGTGCTAGAGTGGAAATGTTATATTATTCTGCTCTTGGGGGCAGTCAGCCAAGAACTGTGGTGCATCTGCCTGGGAAGACAGGTGGCTGCTGGGCTCGTACCTGGCAGGCTACTGAGTTACACCTGCCATCCTGACCCTGATGGGCAGAGGTCCAAACACTGTGCACAAGTGAGCCCCCAGAAGGAGGGGCATTGGAAAGAGCTTAACTTTTGGGGGTCCTGTGGCAACTCTCTCTAAATAGTCACTGAGCGAATATGTTGGTACCGGGCTTCTAATCTAGCTTTCTGTGTGGCGTCGCACAATTTGACCCACTTCCCAGACTCTGTCTCCCCTTCTCGAGGTGCTCAATAAATTGTCTAGAATAAATTAACTTAAGGGGGAAATGACATTGAGGAGACGGTGACCACGTGGGGTGGTGAATTCTGCATTAAAGTCCACAGGAGAGGCGTGGATCCAGCCGGGATGGGTGTGATGGAGGCAATGTGAGTGATCTGAGAAGACTTCCTGGAGGAAGTGGCATGGGGATTCCTCCTGCAGAGTGAGTGGAGCAGGGTCCTCCCACAGCAGGAGAGGGCTTCTGTGTTAGAAGGATGGAGCGCATCACAGCCAAGCCAGAGCATGGTGTTTGGAGGGGAGAGCCCTGGGGAACTCTGAGAGGCAGGCGTTTAATTGTGTGTGTGTGTGTGTGTGGCCTCACAAGAGCTGTACAACCTCTGGGGAAATGGCTCTTTGTTTCGAAACCTTTTGTTTCTTCTGTGAAATGAGATAATGATAAATTATTTCATCTTGCCCAAAGGGAGATCCACAGAGAAAAGTCTGGCCGGGTGAGGATGTATTTCTCTAGGCAGGAAACCGAGCACCGTTCCTTGTAGGATGGTGCAGGCCCCTGAAGAGAGACCCCTGCCCTGGCGTTCGGAGGCTGCCTCTGTGTCTCCTGCCTTTGCCCTGGAAACAAACTGAGGTCATGGGAATAGATCAGCCACGCGGCCAGGACGGTGAGGCCCCGGGGGCTTGTTCCCTGGCAGTTTGCAGCTCAGTCCGGCAGTGTCTTTGCAGCCGGACTGACGGAGATGGATTCCAGCCACCTTGGGACCTGGGGATGGCGCTTTAACTCTGGGCTCGTTGGGAGAGAGCCAGGCACTGTTGCGCTCATTGCCAGGGTGCCAGGCGGGCCTGAATCGTTTACTCTCTTACGCATAGGGCATCGATTCATTCTGTCCGGGGCTGTCGCTCCCTCCTTCCTTTCCATGTCCCCTTGCCACCTCTCTCCTTCCATTTATGCCCTTTTAAAAAAGATTTTATTTAGTTATTTATGAGAGACACACAAAAAAGCAGAGAAATAGGCAGAGGGAGAAGCAGGCTCCCTGTGGGGAGCCCAATGCAGGACTCCATCCCAGGACCCTGGGATCACAACCTGAGCCAAAGGCAGACACTCAACCACTGAGTCACCCAGGTGCCCCCCTTTATGCCTTTCAGCATTGTTTTGAGCAACTATGAGTCTCAGGGCCAGGCATGATGGATAGCAGAATTGAATCTAAACGTGGTCCCTGCCCCCAGGGGTTCCCTAGCTCCCAGGAGAGAGGCACGGGAGTTGGTTGCAGCCTGTTAAACTGTGGACACGCTTGCACCCCTTATGGGAGAGTGACTCAGCTTCTGGAGGGGGCTATCAGACCTTCCCACATGGGTTGGGTGTTCGGGGGGGTCTTGCTCTGTGCACCCAGTATACCAAGCTGCTGCACCTGTCTCCAAAGTGTGATGCTGGGTGGGGGTGGGAGGTGCCCAGATATGTCAATTAAAATTGTTAAAATGGTCTAATATTTTAATTAGATTTAATTTATTTAATATTTAAAGTTCACAAAAAGCTCAACAGCGAGGTGGCCAACAGCAAAAAAAATTCAGAAAAGTTTGATGAGGATTTCAACCAAGACTTGAAGTTCAGTCTGAAGCCCAGGGCAGGATCGAAGTATCGAGGGTTGTCCCCATAGAGCTTTTGAAACAGCATCTGGTACATAATTTACAGCCAATAATGTTGGCCCCTCATGCTAGTCAAAATGGAAGGTGCACAGAGACCATCCAATCTAATGTCCTCACTTAAAGGAGGTGAGTCTGAGACTCAGAGAGAGGCAGTGCCTTGAATGGGGTTTGGAAGCCACCACAGAGCCCAGCTCCCCAATTCTCAGTCTTGCCTTCACAACAGAGGACAGTCTCTGCTGGGGGCCCAGTGATTTCCATATCAACACTGGTCACCATCATGCCCGGAGGTGTCATCAGAGTCCTAGGAACACAGGAGCAAAATTTAGAGACTGTAGACAGTCATGAGGCTATAAACCTCTCGTGTAAAAGCCACCTGAAACTTCCCTTCTCTGGCATGGCCCAATCAAGCTTGCTCTCTGTGGGGTGGCTCGTATTTAAGCTGCTTGTTGTCACAATGGTCCTTAATGATCTAGCATCTTCAAGACTTAATTACACTTTATTAGATGATAGCAGAATTAGGTAATTGGATCAAGCACTTGAACTCTTAGCTCTCTCCCATTTATATGGGGGTATATACAGACTGAGAATTTCTTAAGTACCTTTGGGGTTGATGCCCGCAGAGCTGTGGGCAGTGGATAGCTCACTGCCACTGTATTTACTCAAGAAACGCTTAATGTACGGGAGCTTCATTTCCCAGAGTTTCTCAATTTCATTTTTCTGTGTTTAAGTAGTAAACTGTGAACTTCCTCCCCTCTCCTTCCCTTCTGTGCTTTTGTTTCCAATATGAGTCACTGCTATTCAAATACACTTCACGTCAGAGTCGGTTCTCTTGGGCCGCTCAAAGGTGTATATTTCATATTGTGCATAAATGTCAAGATTTAATGTCATTCCTAAAGGAGAATGCACTCACTTTTGCAAACAAAATGTAAAGTCTAGCTGCTTTGGCTATTGGGTTTGGGATAAAGGAATATTTATATAACCTCCAGCTTTTAGAATAATGCAGATACTAGCTTAAACAAACAAACAAACAAACAAACCACTCCTGCTAGCAGAGGAGCCGGGAGCCTGAAAAATGTTCACACCCTTTGACTGAGTAACAGCCCCTTTTGGGGATTCTCTACTTGCTTGATCACTGAGACGCAGATATAACTAATTGCACAATTTATCACAGTATGATTTATAATAGCTGGCTATTAGCAACAACCTACAGGTCCAACTGCAGGAAATGGTCAAGTAGATAATGATATATCCTCTCCGTGAAATACTGGCTGTTTAACATTCATGCAACACCCATTTTACTGAGCACCCACTGTGTCCCAAGGACAGTGCCCGGAGGTGGGGATACAATGAAGCTGCAAATCATGCAGCTGTTAGCACTGGCCGCTATGAACACGGTGCTTTGAGGAAATCTTATAATGCTCAGTAAAAACCCCTGTGAAATGTTATGATCTCAATTCTGTTAAAAACACACACAGATCTGTGGTGTCTGGGAAACTGACTTATTTTTTTTATTTACCCATTTCTCCAAATATCTTTAAGATGCACATAAAACTTCAATAATGGGGAGACCATATTTTTAAAAAACATTTTTTGTTTTTTTGTTCTTTTGTTTTTTAAAAAACTATTTTATTTATTTATTCATGAGAGACACAGAGAGAGACACACACAAAGAGAGAGAGAGAGAGAGAGAGGCAGAGACAGAAGCAGGCTCCATGCAGGGAGCCCGACACAGGACTCGATCCTGGGTCTCCAGGATCACACCCTGGTCTGAAGGCGGCGCTAAACCGTTGAGCCACCCGGGGTTCCCTTAAAAAGCATTTTGATGTGGATTTGGAGGTGCCGCTATTAGCAATTGTGTCTGTATGTTGGGAGTCGCTGCCCCTTTGGAAGTGACACGAGAAGGTGTCCTCCCCGGTAAGAATGGCTCCCAGGCCTGGGGGAGATGTTATGTCCCTGGGAGGCATGCAGGGCATCTGCGCCCCCACCTCGTGCTTGCACCCACCCCCTTCCTCCAGCACCTCCAGGGAGTCTTGCCTTCTCCCACCCTGTCCATCAGCATGCAGACCAGCCTGCTGGCTTCAGCTTCTGCACAGCACTTGGTCAGAGCAAACAAAGGTACTTCATCATCTGCTCCACACGCTGCCTGGTGACCAACACTCCCGGAGGCTGTCTGAGGTAGCCGCATGCCTCCTTGTGCATGTGTGCGTGTCTGTGTGTGTGTGTGTGTGTGCACGAAGGAGAGAAAGAGCCAGCCCACCAAAGGGCTTTGTTTACTGATTTCGCCTTTGACCTTGTATAATTAAGTACCTCACAGTATGTGTTCCGGGGCCCTGCATATGGTAGGCAGTCCCTGAATATGAAACGAACTAAAACATATTATTCAGGAGACTTTCGTGAAAGACTTCTATTTCTATCTTTGACTTAATGAGTTTTACCTCAATTAAATTATCAGGTGTATTATGAACGTTTAACATTTATGGAAGACGATAAACTTTATGTTCCTTAATATTACCAGTTCCACGTGTTAATTTCAGCTCCTCATTTGAGACCCTCGAGTGAGCCGTAGCTGGGACTCAGAGCTGACCGAGGCGGTGTCCTGTCCTGATGGCTCAGGGCGCACTGGGACCGCATACCTGACTCAGACCCTGGCGACGTTGTGCGGTTAGTGCTGGGATGCCCAGAGGAGGCAGCTGGTCCCGCAGAGGCTGGCAGGGATCCGCAGTGTAGTTGAGGAGGAGTTTCTGGAGAAAGCCACAGGGAAGCTGAAACCTGGAGACTGGGTAGGAGTTATCAGGCAACGGGCAGGGGTAGAGAGTGAGAAAGCTCCAGGCAGAGGGGACACAATGGACAAGGGCCAGAGGCTAGAAAGCCTGGATGGGTAGAAGGTGGTTGGAGGGAGAGTGGCCAGTGGTCAGCGATGGGCTGGGGAAAGGGCAGGGTCTGGAGGACTGCTCTCAAGCCATCAGGGTCTCAGTGGTGGCCCTAGACACATGCAGACATCACATCTGCAGCCATATGACATCTCATCCCGGGCCCCAATTGGTGAGCCATCCCCGGGTTGACCAGTCCTTTGGTTCCCAGACACAGCTGGCTTCAGGGGGAGAATACACAGCCAAATCGTCTCTACCTTCCCTCATCCTACTCTTTTTACAGCACTGTGGCCATCTGGCAAATGTGCATCTGCTCCTTATCCTCCTTCCCCTTTCAGAGTGGAGAGCCGTGAGAGCAGGACCTGCACGCCTTTCACCATTTCTGGTGAATATGAAAATACTGAATGAATGAGTGAGTGAGTGAATGGTGTGATATGAATGGGCTATGGGGACACTATGGTTCTCCCTAAGGCCAGAGAGCAGGTGTCCTTGTTGCTAGAAGAATGGGCGGGGTGGGAAGGTGGGGGTGTTTTTTTCTAATTATAAACTGGTTTATTTCGACCAGCTTATTTTGCTCTTCCTCTGGCTCAGAATTGAGGTCTACAGGTCAGAGGGCACAAGTGCTCAGCTGACTCATCCATTTTTGTAAAAATTGAGGTAAAATTCACATAATATAAAATTCACCATTCTACCCATTTTAAAGTTTACAATTCCATGGCTTTTCGTACCTTTATCACCGCTAGTTAGTTTCAGAACATTTTCATCATCCTAAAAGGAAACCCTAGTACCCATTAAGCATCAGGAGCCACTCCCTCCCTCCTCCTGCAGCTCCTAGACGCCACTAATCTTCTTTCTGTCTCTATGGATTTGCCTCTTCTGGACATTTCATATAAATGGAATCATACAGCATGTGGCCTTTTGTGTCTGGCTTCTTTCACTTAGTATGAGGTTTCAAGGGTCAGCAACATGGCAGTAGTCCATTCCCTTTTATGGTCGAATAATTGTCCTTTGTATGGATAGGACACATTTTGTTTATCCATCCATCCATTGATGGACATTTGAGTTGTTTCTGTTATCTGGCTATTGCAAAAATGTAAGTTACCAAATTAATAGTGTTTGTGATATAAATTTAAACCTTACAGAAATACACACACCCAGTGGAGGGAAGATTCCCTGGAGCCCCACCTCATAGCGGTCACCACCAGTGACCTGTGAGCAGCTCTGCTTTGCAATTTTCCCAGCCGCCCTAGGTTTTTTCTCTCTGTTACTGACAACACCCTGGAGGCTGCAGCTCTTCCCAGCCTCTGGGTCAGCTCCCAGTGGTGCTGCCATCCCAGAAATCATCCCTGCTTCCCACAGATGAGTCCTGAGTGGCCTAGCCCCATCCTCACCCCAAACCCTGGTGTGAGTATGTCTCCCTTCTGTCTCCCCTACAAGATCATGGACTCCCTCCCCGGGGCCAGAGCCATGCAGGGCCTGGTGCTCAGAAAGTGCTTTTCTGAAGCAGAACATTTGTGGGATATGCAGGTCAGAGGCAGGTTGCCATAGAAACTCAATTTTTGGATGTCTAGGACTGGGACCCGTCTGTTTGATGCAGCCACCCTTCTCTCCACGTCTCCTGTGACAGACTGGTTGCCCATGGCATCGTGCATGCCAGAACCTTCCACAAAGCAGCCTTCCCCTAGGGGCTGCCACTGGCCAGCCTGACCCTGTGGCCTTGGGCCAAGTGTGTCCTAGATCTCAGGCCTTGGAGGGAACCCTCAGTTTGTTTCCTGTGATTAAGAGTCTCTTATGGCTTATCTCCCTCTCTGATTTGTTTTATTTTTCCCTCCCTTTCCCTATGAGCCTCTGTTTTGTTTCTTAAATTCCACATGAGTGAAATCATATGATAATTGTCTTTCTCTGATTGACCTATTTCGCTTAGCATAATACCCTCTAGTTCCATCTATGTCCTTACAAATGGTAAGATTTCATCCTTTCTGATGGCTGAGTAATATTCCATTGTGTGTATATATATATCACATCTTCTCTTATCAATTCATCTGTCGATGGGTATCCGGGATCTTTCCACAGTTTGGCTATTGTGGACATTGCCATTGTTAACGTTGGGGTGCAGGTGCCCCTTTGGATCATTACACTTGTATCTTAGTAGTGTAATTTCTGGGTGGTAGTAGCTCTATTTTCAACTTCTTGAGGAACCTCCATACTATTTTCCAGAGTGACTGTACCAGCTTGCATTTGCCAGGTTAATATTAAATGAGTATTGAATTAACAAAGTTCAGAGCGCCAGGCTCAGTGCATGGCCCAAAGTTAGCACTCAACGGTTGCCTACCACCACCACCATCGTCGTCACTGGCTTTGTTGTCATGATTAACTAGCTTGGGAGTGAGACAGATTGTGATTTGAATCCCACCTCGCTAGCTGTATATCCTTGGGCAAGATGCTCGACCTCTCAGAATATCAATTTGTCACATGAAACAGGAATGGTAATAATTACCTGGCATTGTTGCTGAGATAATTTAATAAATTTCATGTAAAAATGAACAAAATAACAGCATGTGTAAGACAACCAGCACATGGGGTCAGTCCCCCTCCCTCCTATAACAGGGAAAATCATGAACACCCGCAGTAAAGTTGATCATCTGTCCCTCCTCATGGAGTCATATGAGATCCCAGGGAGATAATGTGTGCAAAGAGATCTGTAAATGCTTAAGTGCTATAAACATGTTTATAATGATTATGACTAATTAAAATTTAGGGCAGCCAGGAGAGAAGCCTAGTGTGAGATAAAGCTCTATCCTCCTGCCTTCAGAGGGTCTTTTAGAGACACAGAGTGAGAAAACATAACTAATGAAGAGGCCGTGGGTTGTGTGTCACTTAGAGTGTGGGGGGTGCAGTCCTGCAAACTCCCTGGGTCCTTCCACAGCTTCAGCTCATTTGCACCTATCCTTGGAACATGTGTCAAGTGTTTGTTCTGTGCCCGCCCTGCTGAAGACTGACAGTCCTCGGGCAAGACAGTTAGAAAAGCAATTTGTAAGAAACCTTCCCCGAAAGACCTCTTCTACTCTACAGATTCACCCATCACGTGCAGTGCCAGCCCCTTTTGGGGGGCTCATTCCTCACTGGGACCCCCAGAGCACCAGTTCCCTCAGGCTAAGGACTCTGTCTTGCTCCTGACACTTGGCATAGGGGCTGGCACTTGGATGGTGTGGATAGATGGGCATGGAGCGGAACTGAGTTAATGAAAGCTGGTGTCTGAGCCACCAGGGACCACGCATGCACGCCCCAGCCCACAGGTTATTCATTTGTCTTCCATCTGAGCTGGGTCTGAGCGGGACAGCCATACTGAGATCTTTCAAGTTTGCTTTTTCTCTGGGTTCCCATCATTTCTCCATTTTGTCTGAAGACCAACTTGCTGGGGGCAAATTGCTGGGCTGTTGTTGCTTCCAGTTATTTGGCTCCAGTGGGGACTTTCCAAGTGGCATCAGAGAGCTGTTCAGTTGCCTTTGTGTCTGATGCAGGAGCTCAGACCCTCTTTCTGATGGAGGAGCTGAACCTTCCCCACGCCCACCCTGTGTGCATACTCTCAGACCAGCTCTCCTGTCTGCATTTTCTCACCTCCCAGCACCGGCCATCAGACTAATTGTTCTTTAGAAGAGCAGTGCTTTCTATATCACTCCTGTGCAAAAATACTTCTGGAATCTGCCTCCCTATTATCTCAAGGAAAAGTCCTGACTCAAAAAAAAAAAAAAAAAAAAAAAGGTCCTGACTCCCTAACTTGGCATTCAAAGCTTCTCTCTAGTTGTCCTTCCTCCTCTTCCATCTCCAGCCCCATTTGCCAACACAGCCAACTCAGTGGCTCTTCCCAACATGCGCTTCCCCATGGCTAAGCCCTCCTGCCCTATGATGCTGCCTCAAGAGCTGCTTCTTCCATAGTTTCCAGCGGTTTCCATCAGCTGAAAGCAGTTTCTAACTCTGCATTCCCTTGCCTTCCCTGGCCTGTCTTATAGCATGCATCCCATTCTCCATGTGTGCCCAGAAAAACGTGTCATCATGTAATACACAGACACACATGTATGTACACGACCCACCTGTCATTTGTCCCAGGGCCTTAGGTTCCCGTGACCTGAATCATATCTATTTTCTCCAACTGCCATCCAGAAATGCAGCCTTTGGCTTCTCTTTGAGCTCCCAAAAGAATACACTCACCCAACTCTATACTGAGCAAGGGAGTATTGCCTGAAGACTCGTGGAGACTGGGAACCACAACCAGCCCCAGAATCCACATGTTGAAGCCCCAATCCCCAATGTGATGGTGTTAGCAGGTGGGACCCCTGCAATCACCTATCTGTTCTCTGTAACTGTGAGTTCATTTTGTAAAATTATTCTTATTTTTTCAGATTCCACATATAAGTGAGGTCATACAGTATTTGTTTTTCTCTGACTGACTTATTTCATTTAGAATAATGCCCTTAAGTTCCATTCATGTTGTTGCAAATGGTAAGATTTCATTCTTTTTTTACGGCTGAGTAATATTCCATGGTATATTCATACCACATCTTGTTTGTCCACTTATCCATCAATGGACACTTAGGTTATTTCTATGTCTGGACTGTTGTGAATAGTGCTGCAATGACTACAGTAGGACACATTTCCTTTCAAGTAAATGTTTTCATTTTCTTCAAAAATATCCGAGAGTAGAATTGCTGGATCATATAGTAATTCTATTTTTTTAATTTTAAAACTCTTTTAAAGATTTTATTTATTATTCATGAGAGACACAGAGAGAGGCAGAGACACAGGCAGGGGAAGAAGCAGGAACCTGAAGTGAAACTCGATCCTAGGAGTCCAGGATCACACCCTGAGCTGAGGGCAGACACTCAACAACTGAGCCACCCAGGCATCCCCAGTTATTCTATTTTTAATATTTTGAGGAGCTTCCATACTGTTTCCCAGAGTGGCCGTCCCACTAGGTTACATTCCCACCAGCAGTGCACAAGGGTTCCCCTTTCTCCGCATCCTCAACAACAACTGTTGGTGGGACTTTTTGATAATAGTCTTTTTGAGAATAGTCAGTCTGAGAGGTATGAGGTGACATCTCAGTATGGTTTTGATTTGCATCATCACTCACTGATGATGAGTGATGTTGAACATCTTTTCGTGTGTCTGCTGGCCATCTGGGTATCTTCTTTGGAAAAACATCTATTCAGATCGTCTGCCCACTTTTTAATTGGATCCTTTGGTTTTTTGCCATTGGGTTGTGTGAGTTCGTTATATATTTTGGATATTAGCTCCTTAACGGATACATGATTTGCAAATATTTTCTCCCGTTTGGTAGTTTGCTTTTTCATTTTGTCGATGGTGTCCTTTGCTGTGCAGAAGCTTTTTAGCTTGATATAGTCCCTCTTGTTTATTTTTGCTTTTGTTGCCTTACATTTCTGTTGTTTCTGAACCACTGAGTCTATAGTGTTTTGTTATAACAGCTGGAATGGACTATATAACATCTGGCATATACTAAGAGCTTATCATGTTCCAGGCCCTGTATTAAGCACACATCGATCCACTTGATCATTATGACTAACACTATTAAGTAGATATTACTATCTACCTCTTTATAGATGTGGAAACAGAGAGGTTAATTAACCTGTCCGAGATCACACAGCTAATGAATGGCAGAGGTAGGATTTGAACCCTGGCAGTCTGATGCCAGGGCCCAAGTTCATGATTGCTATGCAATAAATAATAATGATCCCGTCATAAGAAATCCTGAATCCAGAGTTGATTTGGGTAAAGCGTCCTACAGCTTGTGCTTTGGTGAAGCTCAGTGAGTGGGCATTTTCTTCACTACCCACTTCCACTCCACCAGCAATTTTATTGGCTTGGTGCTCCCAGGGCGTGCTGGGTGCAAGCCTGTGTCGCCCTTGCTTGTAGTGCTGGACCTTGCAAGGGCAATCCCGGTCAGCGTGGTGTTTGCTGATCCTGGTTTCATGACAGGACCCTGTCAGGGTGGTGACATTAGAAAGGAGGCTCTTAGAGACAGAGCAATGCTCCTTGTCATTCATGGTTCTGTTGCTGGGTGCTCTGAGAAGCCCTCCAGGGGCATCCTCAGCCCAGCCTCCCTACAGGGGCTGAGAAGGAAGGGTTCCTTCAGGCACTAAGGTACCGGAGAAAGTGTGTGGCCCCTGCTATCACGCCTACCTGTACCTGCCTCAGCCCACTGCTTCTGTGGATTAAGGGAGGCACACGTGATGTGTCACCCCAGGTTAGCCCTCCAGACTTCCAGAACCTTCCTGAACTACAGTATCCATGGGGACTGGGACTGGATCTGCCAGCTTGCAAAGCTGGAGCTTTCTCTGAGCTGGAAACAGGTCCCTGAGTCAGGAGCAGCACATCTAGCTCTGGAAATGAGACAGCTGAGATACAGTGAATGAAGAGGAGGGGTCCTAAAATCTGATGTCAGCACCCACCCTGCCACTCATGGGCAGTGTTGTCATCTGGGAGAGAGATAGTAATATCTGTAGTGACTAGCGGTTGTATCAGCAAACTCTCTGAAACTCACCAAGCCCCGTGGGACCTCGAGTGAAGTTTCTGCATCTCTAGTCTCAGATTCTACCCCTGATTGGAGAGGAACATGCTCTGGACCCATGACCTTCAACCCCAGGCTGCACATTAGAACCATGTGTGTGTGTGGGGGGGGGGGGGCTTTAAACTCTGTGATGCCTCAGCCACAGGCCCAAAGACTCTACCTGCTCGGCCCAGGGATGTGTAGGGATTCACACTTTTGAAAGGTCCCCAAGTGGTCTTAACAGAAACCCAGGCCCAGGTGACCTCCCCCAGGGTGGGGGCCTACTTGGCTAATGGGGAACCCTAGCTGCTTCTTGCAGGAGACTTGAATGCAGAAGGGCCATAGACACTATGCAGTTTCCTCATGAGCTTTTGAGATGTGGAGGCAGTGAAAGTCAATTTACCAGCAACTGGCTAAGGCGTAATTTGCTCTATCCTTCCCCCTTAGAGCTTCCTTCTGGAATCACATGGCACAGCCCGAGTGCCTCTCCTCTCTGTGGCACCAGCCTGTGGGGCCCAACACAGTTCATTACCCATGAGCTGAAGCCTGCTTGAACCATTTGCAAAGACCTCACTGTGGGAAGAGATGGGCTGTTATCATTTTTCCTCCCAAAGTTAGCAGTGTGAGCCAATTACGAGTGTGGCTCAGGAGCAAAATGACCCAGATTTGAACTCTGGCAACACCATGTTCTGGATGGGTAACCTCAGGCAAGGCATTCAGCACCCTATTACTCCAGGTCCTCATCTGTGGGGGAGGCCCTACCTCCTAGGTGGTCATAAAGAATAACTAGGTATAGCGCCCCACACAGCACGCTATAAATACCAGCGATCATTACATGCTTACAACTTTAAGATTCTTATGTCGTTTCTTAAAAGAGAGATAAACATGGGTGTTTATTGTCAGTGAAAAGTGCAAAATTCTTTGGTTTATTTTGTTTTTGGTTGGTTGTTTCTTTGAAAAGATGGTTATACGTTAAAATCCAAAAATGAGTGAAGAATGGAGAATTCGTTTGAAGGAATTTTAACCAGGGTGGCATCAGTTCAGGATAGGTGCCATTCATTTCTCTTTTTTCCTTTTTTAAAAAAAGATATTATTTATTTATTCATGAGACACACACAGAGAACGGCAGAGACATAGGCAGAGGGAGAAGCAGCCTCCCTGCGGGGAGCCTGATGTGGGACTCGATCCCAGAACTCTGGGATCAAGACCTGAGCCAAAGGCAGATGCTCAACTACTGAGCCACCCAGGTGCCCCAGCAAGTATTTATCATATATTTCTTGTTTGCCAGGCACTGGGCTCAGTTCAGAGCCCCAGCAATGAGTGACAGAGATACAACCATCCTGTCCACATAGAGGTAACAGTCATCTCAGATGGTTCATAGATATGTACATAAGCAATAAATCACTTCCAGTAATTGTAATTGCTATGAAGAGGAACGTGAGAGTCTGTAATGGGGGGGGGGGGTCTGGAAGGGGAAATTTCCAGAGGAAGTGACAAGTAAGCTAAGATCTAAAGGTTGAGTAGAAGCTCTCTGAGTGTTGAGGCGAAGAGAATTCCAGTAGAAGGAAGACCACATGCAAGTCTCCGAGGCAGGAAAGAACCTGGCTACTCAGGAGACAGTGAAGGGGCCCAAATCCTGGAAGGGCAGTGAGCATGGGAGGGAGTGTTGGGAGATGTGATCAGAGGCAGACATGAGCTGGTCATTCACGTCCTGTGGGCCAGGGTGGGAGTTTGCATTAGGAGCTGCAGTAGGAAGCTATTAGAGATTTTTAAAGCAGAGATGCGAAATACCCCACTGTTCGGAGATTGTTAGCAAGGTCACAAGTGGATGGGAGAAAGGGAAGGACCAGTTAGGAAGCCCCATGGTGCTGTGAATGTCACCAAGAAGCTCAGAAGGCCAAATGACAAAGTCATCACATTCCGGTAGAATTGGGGCCAGGGGTGATGGTTGGGGAAGGAGGGAGGAGAAAGCAGCCCATACCATTGTACACAAGTTGTGTGTCATGGTCACGTGCATTGCTTCGTCTGAATTTTCACGTCAGTCATGAAGGGGCTTTAACCCAGAGCCAAGCACCCTTTCTGTTACTGATGCTTGACATCCTTGCTGCAGGGGAGGTGGTCATGCCAGGGAACCTCTCCTCTTTTGCTTCTTGCAGTTGAGTTTTGGGGGTCTCCTGTCTTTGTGGAGCTTCTCGGAGTTTTGTGGTGACAGAAATGACAGTGTGGTTTCTTTCTCAAATGTTGCCCTTTCATTAAATGCCTCTTGCTCTGGGCCCTGGAATTATTCTTCTCAGTCACCATTTGCGTCTGTCTGGTCCCTGGGCTCTCTGATGAATGACTGGCCACATGTCATTGTACTGTGAGCTGATCATGCCACCTTGCCCTGGGCCCCTGCTTGGCCTGCAATGATTTACGGATGTCATCAGCTGGATGTCTCCAGATGACCTATGCAAACAGAGACCTGCAATACTCAGTAATGAAATGTCTTCTGGGCTTGGGGTGTGCCTGAAGACTCAAGGAGGAGATGTGCCAAAGCTTTCAGTAGAAATCAAGGAATAGAAGCCCTCCAAGTCCCCTGCATAACTGGCCCAATGCTATTGTTATTTTTTAAAGAAAGTTCACAGATATGTTTAGGTTATACTTTCCTGCTTGTTTTATTTTATTTTAGGTAAATGTTAAAAATGTCTAGCTTTTGCAATCTCAGGCTGGCTGATCAGCGCTTTGTGAACAAGGCCACATTCTCAGAGGCTCTCAGGAATTGGCTCTCATCCAGCTTTCCCTTTATGTTGAAATTCTGGGGGCAGTGGGGTGCTCTGTGGGAGTCCCACCGACCTGACAGTGAGGCAGATATGGATTCCAGCTGGGTGATTTTGCTCACTTTCCATCTGGGTGACTTTGGGCAAGTTACTTGGCATCTCTGAGCCACCTGTAATAAGGGGATGAATACAGTAGTTACAGGATTAGAGAATTACATCGAAAAAATGTTGGGGTTATCTGGTGGGGAGATTTCATGCAGGTGATCTAGAGGTCCTGGGTTCACTCTGTTCAGCCACACCCTTTAGGTCAGGCTAGTTTCTTTCTTTCTTTCTTTCTTTCTTTCTTTCTTTCTTTCTTTCTTTCTTTCTTTCTTTTTCTTTTTTTAAAATTTATTTTGAGAGAGAGAGAGATAGAATGTGTTGAGGGGAGATAGAGGGAGAAAGAGAATCTCAAACAGACTTCCCGGTGAGTGCAGAGCCCCACTGGGGGCTCAATCCCTCAACCCTGAGATCATGATCTGGGCTGAAATCAAGAGTGCTTAACCAACTGAGCCACCCAGGAACCTCTAGGTCAGGCCGATTTCATAAGGAACCAAGGTCCTTCCAACTTCCAAGAAAAGGAAGCTCTAGGCCACACCCTTCTTGGTCTGTGCAGTAGACCCGTTTAGGGCATGATGCCACCTCTCCCGAGCCTGCCTCTGCTCTCTGCAGCAGTGACTGGTTCCCAGAGAGCTTAGACCACCCTGTGCCCATCTCAGGCATGGGTTCCCATCCTCTAGGTAGAAAAGGGCCTTCTGTGAACTTCTTGTATCTCAGGCTCTGATTTTAGGGGAACACAAACCAAGACAGTTTTCATGAACCTGCAGAGTAATGGCTTTTGCCCTTGAGAGTCACACTGCTCGAGGCGCGACTGGATTGTGTGTACTCAGGAGGGAGACCAACAAGCCCTGGGGGTCCAGCTAGGCATAGACCTCTCTCCATACCTGTTCTGTAGGGGCTGAACTCCCGGGGCTCTGCTCCACCATAGCTGGCCACCTGACACAAGCCAGCCAATCAGAATTCTAGGATTTTTCCACTCTGAAATTGTGAAGGATTCTTTCTGATTAGGGTTGCCCTGTCATTTAAGGAGCTGTCAATGTGTCTGTTCCCTGTCACAGTGAAGGAAACCTGTGTAGAGTAAGAAAGAAACAAATACCAGCTAAGGAGAAACCGAAAGGTGATGAGAGCTTCCTAGTAGTGCTTGGGTCATTGGTCATAGCTGTGTGTTGAGCTCATTTACCCCTCAGGATGGCTGCTCATCCTTCCTTTTATGGGAGATATCCTTGCCATAAAGTCTCATTTTTGCCTAAACCACTTCAGTTTGGTTGCTGTCACAGTCAAAGTGTAAACCAAATTGTATACCAGACAACCTGGTATATCTCAGTAAAATACATAGTTCTGGGTATAGTGCAGTCCCAGCAGGTGAGTACGTTTGGCCCAAAAGAGAGTGCTTAGGAAGAGAAGGAAAAGGAACTAACATGGATTGAACATCTGGAATGTTCCAGCCACTGAACTCACTGTTTTGTGTACATTGCCTAATATGAGGGAACAAGTGAGTCCAGTATAAGACATGTAGCTGCTAGCAATAGAACACATCACCTTACTTATTAAGGAGATGGAGCTGCATGGCCTCAAGGCTGGTCTGTCATTTCACTGATAACCATCAACCTCTCAGTGACTTTCCATTTGCCAGATTCACTGTCTTCAGCTTGTTTTTATTCCTAGTGATTGATTACTGCCTCATGGTCACAAGGGGGCTGCTGTAACCTCAGACTTCACATCTATGTCCCAAGAGTAAAGGAAGAGGAAAACTTTCCCAGATGCCTCTAGCCACCTTTGTTTTGTGTCATATTGGACAGATTTGCCCCAAAGTATGCCACATGACCATTTCTAATTGAAAACCAATTTTCACGTTCTCAAACTCTAGGTTGGTTGGTGACAAGGGATAAAGGATTGGGAATGGCTGTGGATTGGGCAACAACTTGTGTCTTTCCATAGCTGAGCACACATAATAGTATGAAGAGCATGCTGTGTCTGGGAATGGTAGGAACCGAATATAAGTAGATGTTTGAGTACATAGGCTGGGTGGGGAAAAATGATGTAAAGATGAAAGAGGGTCTGATGTGATGGGTGGGAGCCACTGAAGCCTCTTAAGCCTGGTGGGAGACTGTCAGGATGAAATTTGCACCCTAGAAAGACCACTCTGGCTATTTCCTAGAGACTGGTTTGGAGTGAAATCAGACTGGAAGGAGGTAAGAAGCATTTGCAGTGCCCATCTTATGAATTCAAGATATTATATGCAGGCGCAGAATTTAGAATAACTCAGCACCTTTCTGAGCTGCATCTTGGATCAAGGAATTGACCAGACAAATAAATAAGTCTAGATTAATGTTTATGAGAGATATAGGAGAATGCATCCTCATGGGGAAATAGACCATGATATGGCACCTACATCCTATGTTTGATCTGATGGAAGTGACTTTTCTCTGCATTTCTGTGTAAATGGAAACTTCTAGGCCACGTTGAATTACTGACTCAGCCGTGTAAAGCAAGCTCAAGGTTACATCCAAAGGAGAGTGAGTGCAAATTATTTTAACACTATAGAATAGGACATTAGACTCCCTAAGTATGTCTAACAAGTGAAAAATGAAGAGCGCCGTAATACACATTCTTTCATATAGATGTACTGGCTTTGTAGGAGAGGCCATCGTATGCTTATATACCTACTGTAAAGTTCAAGTTACGAAAATTAACCACAGTTAAGAAGAAAATATTAAAAACCATAGAAACCAAATCACTGTTAATATCTCACCACATGTCCCTTTTTATCCCTCTGGGTAGGTTTCCCTTACAATATTCATAATCATAATCAATGTATAATCTTATATGTTGCTTTTTCATCTGATCTCATCTTGTAGACATTTCCCCCCTGGTAGCAGTCTTCATAAACTTCACTTTTCATGGTTTATATAACACAAAACTCTCTTGACTCCTGTTATGGAACATTTGAGTGGCTTTCTTTTTTTCTGTAATTAATAACGTGGTGATTATCACTGTGTGCAAGTTTTAGTCTTCATAGAAGACTATTTCCTGGAGACGGATTCTCAGAAGTGGCATTACTGTCTCAGAGGGAACAAGCATTTTTAAAGCCATTGGTACCTATCACCGATTCAGAAATCCACACTTGGAATAAAAGTTAAAGACAGTGTGTGAGAAAGCCCTGCTTTCTGGACTCTCTCCCTCAGCAGCCTTTGGGTTTGGTCATTATGTCTGTGGACGATTTATTGCCTTATTTCTAAATAGGATCGATACACCCAGGAGCCCCAGTGTAATGAGATTCAGAGGGGTCTCCATTCATGAACACATCCGTCAATTAGACCAGAATGTTAAGAACAGTGAAAGTGAAAATGGCCCCAGTGAATCTTAATATTGAAACACAGATTAGGGCATTTGGGGGGGGGGAAAGCATGTTATCTTTATCCATATTTTCTGTATTCCAGGCGATTAGGAAGCTCATGGAAACTGAATAGAGGCTCATCTGTTTCCTGGTATGTGCTCTTTCTGCATTACCCACGAGCACACTGACCCCCACTATCCTTACTCAAACTTATTTTCAAGAATAACCGTTGCATGTCTGCCATGCTCCAGGAATTGTGCCAGGCACTGGGGATGTGGTCATCCTCAAGGAGCTGCAGTCTGGCGTCTCCATTATTTGCCAAAGCTCAGATACTAGCTCTGCCGTTTGCCAAGGCCTCTGAGCACTGCCCTCTTCACACTAGTGAAGTGGATGTTATCACCTTCATGTTACCAATGAGGAAAGAGAGAGAGAGATTAAGTAATGTGTCCCAGGGTCTCAAAGGTAGGAAGGCAGTTATAAAGCCATGTCCTTTGTCATCATTCCTCTTTATAAAAACACAGAGGCAGGACTCTGAAAACAATTTGAAGAAGCTGCCTAAAACACTTTTTACACTGATTCTGGCCTGTTTTACTTGTGAAGTTGCATCTACTGCAGTTATAAACACATTCTGCTCATTCTACTTCTCTCCTATTGCTTTTACAAAATTGCAATCCCTCTCTCATTCATTCACGGTGTGTCCTGTCTTCCCAAATACACACACACACACACACACACACACACACACACACACACACACTGGTGTGCTGGAGATGGCTCCTTCTGGCTCATGAGAGCTGATAATGAGCATCTCCTATCAACTATTCAGTGACATCTCGCTAGCAGCTTGAAATCAGCCATGGTTGGGACATTTGTGCCACAGATATTGGCAAAAGCCAAACAGTCAGGTCTTTTTCTCCCCCTGAGTCCCAGTTATTAATATTTACCAGCTCAGCACTGTGGTTGTCTCTCTCTGTACTCGCCAGGGCCTGAGAGCAGCAAGTCACTCCTTGTCTTCTCACCATGTAGCAGACAGCCTGGATCAGGCTCCTCTGGGCAGGTGAAGCAGGCAGAGTTGGGCCTTTCTTCATATTTTTCTACCACTCTGAGGAAACATGACATATCCAGGGGTCACCTGAAACCAGGCTCCATGTGTCTGAAGAGAGGCCCATCTCTGTGAGTGGACCCTGTGCTGTGTTTACATGTGCATGAAACACACCTTTGGTGGCTTCATGCACTTCTAGTAAGTCTCATTTTAACTCCATTCATGGACAAATTTCTATGATACTGTGATTTATCTTATTCCTGTTCCTGGCACATACCTCCTTAAACTTTTGGAATTTCCTAAGTGTTATGAGTGATAAAGATGGCTTTGGTTATGTGAGGTTGATGACTTTCTGGAAGCCCCTGAATAACCTGAGGGTAGATGCTTATTGTCAGGGGAACCAACCCTGGGATTAGAGATTGGACTTTCAGTCCCTCCCCAGAGCTACAGGATAGGGCAGAGGGCTGGAGACAGATCAACTGCCAATGGCCAATGATTTCATCAATCATACCTATGCAATGAAGCCTCCATAAAACTCCAAGAGGATGGGGTACAGAGAGTTTCCAAGTTGACGAACCAGAATACATCCATCTACTGAAGGGCAGCCCATCCCAAAAGCTCCCATGCTCAGGATGCTTCTGGACCTCCATCACTGTTCCTCTTCATCTCTCTGATGATTATAAAACTCTTTATGACACACTGGTAAATGTGAGTAACCATTTCTCTGAGTTCCATGATCCCCTCTTGCAAGTTAATGGAACCTGAGGAAAGGATCCTAAGTACCTCCAATTTATAGCTGGCCATCAGAAGCACAGGTGACAACCTGGATGGACCTCGGATTGGCATCCAAAGAGGGGGCAGTCTTGTGGGACTGAGCCCTTACCCTGTGGGGTCTGATGCTATCTCCAGGTACAGAGTTGAGTTAAATTGTAAGACACCTGGCTAGTGTCCTCTGAGAGTCGGAGAATTGCTTGGTGCTGTTGGAAAATCACACACTGGAGTCTCCCACCAGTCAGAGCTGCCCAATGGAACCAGGTTCCTGGCACAGAGAGTGAGCTTCCCATGAGAGGATGCATCCAAGAAGAATTTGAGCAAAATCTATCCTAGATGCTTGAGGCAGGGGCATGGTTCTGGCTTTGAGAAGGGCCGGAGAAGCCCACATGTTCAGAAGGCATGGAAGGGGGGTGGGGAAGAAACCCATTAGCTCTGGTGAAATGTCTGTAATGGAAGTAGGGACATGGTACCACTTTCAAGTTCATGAGGGAGTCACACTCCACCCCAAAAATGTGGGCAGCTTGGGGACACGGACTTCATCCCTATTTCACCTAAACACCAAACCAGCTTCTTGCCCAGCGCTGGAGGAGGCTGGGTTCTTGAATGCTGGTGGGGGTGAGGCCGAGAGGGCATTGGTTGGAAGACTGGGAAGCTATTCCAAGCTCAGCCTTTATCAAGCTGGGTGATTACTGGGGGGCCACTTTCTCTCTGGGGATCAGTTTTCTCAACTAATTCTATGAGGACTTATTTTAGATGGCTTCTTTGGAATAACTAATATTCTAATTAAAACACCGTGATTCACACCAAACCTGTTTATAGCATCATGTGGATCACAAACACACATCATTTAAAACATAAAAATTAGTGGCCAGATGGAGCCAACTGAATAGATTCTCAAATGTTGACGGCTTTTGTTTGAAACACACACACACACAATCATGAATTTTGCATTTGATTCCCTTTACCTGCGAGAAAATGCCGAATATTCCCTGAGGAAATATGTTGGAACGGGGTTGCTTTCAATAAGAATCACATTAAATTGATCGAGGTTTAATCTGTCCTTTGTCAGCATCCCCCTTCAGAGGCTGTTTCTCTCTCCTCTGCTTGGAGCCATTTTCACTTGCATTTCACTGTGGGTCCTGGAGTCTGATGGGTCTCCTTTAAGAATCCCAGCTGCACCACTCACTGGTTGTGGGACCTTGGGGAAATTTCTTGCCAAGCCTCACTGTCCTCCTCTGTAAACCAGGAAAATGATAAACACACATCATGGAGAGTCATGAGGATTCAGCGTCGCAAAACCTGTCAAGGGCTCAGGGCAGTGGCTGATGCATAGCAGGTGTAGTCCAGGGTTGCTATCCCTGTAATTCTTGGATTATCAGATTTTGTTCCTGCTGATCCTCCCACTCAGAGCACTAGGTCTCCCAGGATAAGTGCTCCCAGGTAACCCTCCTCACCCCCATTTACACAGGTTCTCCTACTTAGGGTCCTGATCACCCCATGGAGACTGCTGGTCCTTCTGTCCTGTCCTGCAAGCTCTCAGCAGCACAAATCTTGCATTTGTGCAAATCCTGAGTGCTCAGCCCAGTCCAGTGTGCAGGGAGCCTCTTTACTAACTGAGCTGGACTTCACATTCAGGTGAGGGACACATGAAAAGGGAAACTATTTCTGGCTCAGGAACTGCTCCTGACAAGGTGTTAACAGAGAAAGAAAGTAATAATCCCTAAGCACCAAGAAGAGAATAAAGTGAAGAGAGAATGCACTGAATGTGCCCCTCAGTACCAGGAGCACTTGCCGTCAAGCACTGCTCATTCCACCCCAGACACCTAGCACTGCTTTATGACCATGGTAAGCATGCTCAGTACGCAAGGAGTTCAAGTGGCCACTGTGTAAGGTGGAAGGGCTTAAATTTCAAGTGATGAGATAAGAGAGGTGGGTGGGGCTAGACATTGCAGGGTCCTGGAAGTCTTGCTAAGGAACTTGTCTTTATTCTAAGGGCAGAGAGAGATGGAGAGTGGTAGCAAGGGAGTGATACACTCACTTGTGTCACTTGTATAGCTTTCCAGCAATTCTGACTGCTGTGTGGAGCATGGATTGGGGTGGGGCCCACCTGGAAGCAGGGAGCCTGGTTAGGAAGCTATCCTGGGTGTCCAGGTAATAGACAGTGGTGGTCTGGCTGGGACTACGGCAGTGCAGAGTAAGGAGGAAACGGAGCAGAGAATATGGGTTCTGTACTTTCTGGGCATTTATAGTCTATGAAGTAGGTCAGGTCGGTGGCACTGCTTTGAATTACACATCAGAGTGAGAGCAAGGGCACTGATGAAGTGTTTCCCAAGTCTGACCTTCTCATCTCCATTCTGCGTCCTCACCGAAGGCTGCCTGACCTTCGGGGTTAAGTGAATGGTGTCAAGGACAGTCACATCTGTGTGGGCCCCTCCTGTCAGAGCGCCTTTTCTCATAGAGGAGATCTTGTCTTCACAAAGGTCTGAAACTAAATAGGACATGGACTAGTGTCCCCATTTTTGCCCTCATTTTCTGATACCCAAGGGCTTCCCCCTCCCCATCATGTGGTTATCTCCCTGCCTGCAATCTCCACTGTTACCTCATGCATTTGCTTCCCCCATTGGACCAGGAAGGGAGGCTGGAGCTTAGACCTCTCCAGCTCCCTGGGGCTTGTAAACACCTGCCATGGTTATATAAAAACATTGAGTCACATGGTGAGAAGGGATCTTACTGGCCACTGGTGAAATTTTCCTCCAAATGCAGGAGTCCTGTTCAATATTCCCAATATCTTCCCATATGTCTGACATATAGGAGGTACATGATAATGAGTAAATGAGTGATGAATGAAAAAAACGAATGAGTGAATGAATGTCTGAATGAATTAATGAATGTATGAGTGAGTAAATGAGTGAGTGAATGAATGACTGAGTGAATGAATGAGTCAATGAATGAATAAGTGAGTGAATGAATGAGTTAATGAATGTGTCAATGAATGTATGGAGTTAATGAGTTAATGAATGAAAGAATGAATGAGTAAGTATGTGAGTAAGAGAGTGAGTGAGGGAGTGTGTGAGTGAATGTTAGCTCTCATTGTTAGGAGGTTTTTTACCCTTCCTAAAACTTGCCTCCTGCTAACCACAACTTTCTGAGAAGTCCACTTAGTCACTGGGCAAGGCTTCACAAGATCACACTCTCCTCCTCCCTATGGGGGCAGCTCACAAAGTGGAGCCATGTTTTCAAACATGCCAACCTGGTCCTGCCAGGTTTGTTCCCATCTTAAGCCTTTTGCATGCCTGGCCCTTCTGCCCCGGACACCTGACTCACATTTCTTTTCATGGCTGGATGTCCCTTGTCATTTAAGTCTTAGCTCATATATCACCTCCTCAGAAAAGCTGTTTCTAGCCACTTAGAGTAACCTCTGTCCCCACCCCCTTTTTATCTCTCTGTGCCAGATCCTGGGTCATTTCTTCAGATCTGTCTTCTAGTTCACAGAATCTTTCTTTATCTGTGTCTAGTCTGGTGTTTACCCTGCCTGTTGAGGTCTGATATCAGTTATTCTATTTTTTTTATTTATAGAATATATTTGTGCATATTGTAAACATTCTTATTTTAAAGTTCTTTTTAAAAAATAAAATTCTTTTTAGAGTTCCCATTACATGTGATTCCCCCACAGTGATTTATCCTCTTTATGGCATCTTCCAGCCATCTCTCAGGAGTTGATTATATTTGTATTGTTATAATGTTTTAAATGTAACTTTATCAGGAATTATCATCTATAAGTGACCCACATGAGTTATGGGGATGACCCTAGCATGTTTATTAATCCTAAAAGAGTTGTCACATTAATTTCTTGTTGAATGCAAGATTAATACAAGGATTTGGGCACCAGCCTCATGCATGATGTAGGCAAGAGATGATGATTTCTTATGTTTGGTTTCACTCACCTGATTCCAGTAAAGAAGACTACACTGAGAGACTCGAGTACACAGAAGCATCACCCAGTGCAGCAGTGCCCAGATGCTTGGTACTTCAAGCATGTGCTTAATGCATAAAAATCACCCAGCTTAATGCATGAGCATGGAACTCACTGGAAACAGATTTCTGAGATTGCCTACTGGATACTGATTCCTTAAGTCTGGGGTTGAGCCCAGGAATCTGAATTCCTATAAAATTCTGCAAGTGATTCTGGTATATATAGTGAAGTTTGAGTACCATTGATCCTATAAGCTTTGAGGATTGGAATTGCAATTATTTTTTTTCTCTTATTTCCTTCAAATGAAAAGATTTAAAGCAGCTTATAAGTTATATGCAAATCCATTTTGAAAGGCAGACAGAGGGGTGCCTGCCTGACTCAACGGTTGAGCGGCTGCCTTTGGCTCAAGGTGTGATCCTGGCAGCTTGGGATCGAGTCCCACATCGGGTTCCCTGCGTGGAGCCTGCTTCTCCCTCTGCCTGTGTCTCTGCCTCTTTCTGCACCTCTCATGAATAAATAAATAAAATATTTAAAAAAAAAAGAAAGGCAGACAAAAAACACCTACACAAACAGATCACCTAAGTGGGTGAGATCTGACTTTATTTGCTCCAGTGCTGGGGGCACACCAGGGGTGCTGTGGTTGTCATGCTCATCAACCATGGATGGTATCATGGATGTGGCTGTGAGCTGTGCATGACCCATCCTATTCATCTCTGGAGACCCTGGACATTGCTCCGAAGCCAACCTCAGATAATCAGTTATGGGGTAATTGTGGAACTGCAAAGCAGTCCTGCTCTCTGATAGGGCTTTGCTGTATCCAGGGTCCCTTTCTGCAAACCTTCAGGTTGCCCGAATGAATTTATTGACTGGCAGCCCCCTTTGTTTCCTAGATTACCTTCTGTCTGGGCAATGAAGCCTCCTCTTGGCAAACTGATATGCCTTGCTGAGCTGTGTTCTCTTGCATGCACCTCTAGGCTTCTGCCCAAGCTGTTTCCTCTGCCCAGAAAACGCTTGTGCATCTCTAAGACTCCATTCAATTATCACTATCTCAAGGCAGTCTTTCTCCTCCATCTCCTTCATTTCCTCCCTTACTTTCATCCCTTTTTAACTGAGCCCATAACATGTCCCAGCATTACATTGGAGCTCCCTAACTTCCCTCCATCCCAGCATCTGCTGCACTGCAGGCCTTCCCAGCCTCATCCACTGCCATGCTACCCCTCCCTTCTCTGCTATCCCACTCTGGCTTCTTGTGCTCTGCCCCCCCCCCCCCCCCCGCAGGGCCTTTGCACAGGCTATACCCTTCTCTGCCTGGTAAGTTCCTTCCCCCACACTCCTGCTATCCCCATCTTGATTGTTATTTCCTGGCCCCCTGCAGTTTTTCACTCTGCCTTTCTTCTTCATTTCTGCCCTTTTGTGATTCCTAGATTACCCTTTGTCTCCTTGGCCACACTGTAAACTCAAAAGGGCAGAGTGTAACCTCAGTGCCTAGCATCAAGCCTGACATCTAACAGGTACCAAATGTTGAACCGAGGGATGAAGACAGCCTCAAGAACCTCAGTCCCTCTCCTCTTTTGGATCAATTTTTAACCTTCTTTTTAAAAAATATTTTATTTATTTATTCATGAGAGACACACACAGAGAGAGAGAGAGAGAGGCAGAGACACAGGCAGAGGGAGAAGCAGGCTCCATGTAGGGAGCCTGATATGGGACTTGATCCCGGGTCTCCAGGTCTCCAGGATCACGCCCTGGGCTGAAGGCAGCGCTAAACTGCTGGGCCATCAGGGCTGCCCAATTTTTAACCTTCTTTTGGCCATTGGCCCCTTTGAGAGTCGAAGGCTAGAAACTCTCTGCACAAATACACATGAACGCTTCTTCCATATTATTTTGCAACTGAAAACCACCCCAAATAAAGAGGCCATTGTCTATTAATTACAAGCTAAGATTCTTTTCTTGAGAGAGCAGCTGGTGAATTGCATATTGATATCATGATTTAAACCCACCACATTTAGAGATGAAAATGGGCCTCCCAGCATCTTGAAGGCTTGTGCATTCAGACAGCTTCATGCAGGTGCCACACTGGCTGCTATGTCCCCTTTAAGAGCTCATCTCTGTGCTTTTGTTGTTGCAGGAAAGAAGATAGCACAGAGGCAAGCTGGAAAATATTTATATTCCCCCACCCCGACTGACCAACACAGCAGTGGTGGTGCCAGGATTTGCAGTCCGTTCGAGGGAGCTGAGATACAAGCCAAAGGACTGTCTTCCTACTCCAAGTCATTCAGGCGAATCTCTCCTTTTTGTACAATACCAACCAGGGGACCAAAGGATGGCTCTTGACTGTCAGAAGCCCGTATGTATTGGCACAGGGTGGTAAGGAACCAAGGGTCTGGAGTCCCAAGGTGTTGGCTGGCTTTGTCACTCCTAAGCTGTGTCATCTTGCACAGATTTCTTTGAACTTCAATTTCTTTATCTGTTTGAGGATCTTAACACTTACTCGACAGATTTTTTCTGATGACCAAATGATCTAATGGCCACGAAAGTTCTGAATACTGTAAGATGCTTCCCATATGTCAGGGGTCATTGTTGTCTGTAAATGTGATTCTATTTTCTCTTATTCATGACACTAATGGCTACTGCCTAAGATGGGAGATGTGGTACCATGACAGTATAATAGTCTTTTAAAAATCTTAGTAGTCATCTTGATATTATAGCGCTCCTGCAGAAGCTTGGGCTAAGGTAGAGGTTCTAACCTGTGTGAAAAATTATATGCACCTGAGCACTTCCCTAAAAAGAGGGGCCACGGATTTCAGCAGATTCTCAAATGAAACTGGAACCCCTAAGGTCAAGCACCCCTAGTCTGGGAGGAAAGGGCTCCAATAGGGAACCCAGAAGCCCAGCTGTGCCTCTAATCAGCTGATGACTTTGAGGTCTCTGTTCCTGATCTGTAAAGTGGGTGCAGCCACATGCCTCTCAGCTTGACAGTGGGTGAGTCTGTAGCCCCTCCCTACATGCATCCCCCATCAGAGAGGAGACTCTTCCTGCTATAGAAAATACTTGCTGGGCCCCTATCGTGTAGCAAACTCTGGCTGGCAGGAAGATCGTGCATCTAGTCTTCTTGCTTTCTGAGTAAGTAGGGAGTTCTTGTCTAGCCATATGTCACTTCAGGCAACTATATCCACGGATTGTCCCCCAAATAACCACAGCACCCCAAAATGTTCAAACGACTGCAGTCCCGCTCAGCTCATTTTGCCAGGCAGTTAATTAAAGAGCATTATGGCCTAGCCACTGTGTGCAGACTGAGGAGTTTGCTCCCTCTGCAAAAAATTCCCTGTAAATCGCAGGACTGTGGGGCTGACTTCCTTGGGCAGGCAGGCAGATAACAGGGACAAGGAAATCATTCCCCAGGAAGGCAGAGAGAAAAGCAGGCTGCAGCATGGTACAACCTCTGTGAGCCAGATTCTTTCTTGCCCTGCTGCTGGTGGAGGTTGACAGCAGGGAGACAGGCTGGTGGACAGGATCTGCCCCCAAAATCTTTGGCTTCAGCAGAACCTGGGCCAGCTCAGTGAGGAGTAAGCCACAAGTAGGCCCCACGACCCACGGGGCAGATCTCCGAGAGCTCTCAGTCTGCAGCAGGCAATCAGGTGGCCCTTGAGTCAGATCTGGCTCACAAACACATCTCATTTGGCTTAGATTTGTTTTAAAAAATGGTGGTAAAATACATACAATGGAAAATTTACCATCTTAACCATTTTTAAATGCCCAGTTTAGTACATTCACATGTTGGGCAACCATAACCACCATCCATTTCCAGAACTTTTCCACCTTCCCAAACTGAAACTCTGTCCTCATTAAACACTAGCCCCCTAATCTCCCCTGCCTCAGCCCTCAGCCCCCAGCCCCTGGCGACCACCACTGTATTTTCCATTTTGATGACTATGACTGCCCTGGAAACTTCATGTAAGTGGAGTCAGACAAGATTTGTCCCTTTGGGACTGGCTTATTTCACTCAGTATAATATCCTCAAGGTTCATCCATATTGTAGCAGGTATCAGAACTCCCTTCCTTTCTAAGGCCGAATAATATTCCAGAGATCTTATTTTGATTACCCATCCACCTGTTCACAGACACTTGGATTGCCTCCGCCTTTTGGCTAGGGTGAATAATACTGCTATAAACACAGGGCTACAAATACCTGTGTTGTATATGTTCATCTTGGAATTAGCAGATGACATTTACAAACAAGACTTCTTATCAAAATCTGAATTTCTGGGTTCTCTTGGAAGAGCAGTGGATCTGCAAACTCAAGGCTTCTATCTTCACGGCCACACTCAGAGTTGGATGAAGCCGACACACTCCATCCCCAGGCTGACAGGCACACCCAGCTTGGTGGGCTGCAGGCACCCGCTCCCTCCTACAGTGTCTTCTGCTGACCACTTAACCTACCTGGTCTGCCCAACACTTTCAGAGGATGGCTGGAAATACAGAGACCCAGAGAGGCACAGCAAGCTGGGCTGTGTTCTCACAGGTGGGATAGTGAGTAACTT